>NW_024412439.1:7575508-7589982 GCF_014898765.1 Herpailurus yagouaroundi | reverse complement strand
AAGCATGTATGTGCCTCCTGACTTGGGTTTCTGTCCTGGTTCACTAGCTTCCTGGCCACTGACTATGTCTGCCCTGTCTGGGGCCAACCCTGGACCAACCTTCCAGGCTGAAAGGAGTCCCCAGAAAGAAAAGAAACCATGCCTTTTAGCAGGGCAGGAGCGCACGCACAAAAGCCCCTGTGGATCCTGAAGTTACTGGGTACCCTGAGGAAAGCTGTCATTTCCCAGATTTCAGCTTGAACATTATCTGTTATGTCTTCCTAACAGGAAGCTCAGCACAAAAAGCAGGGGTGATGAACACTGCAGGCCTCATGGGCCACTGAGTGCCATGACCCTTGGGGGTGGTCTTGTCACATGTCAACGGCAGAACTTGCCTCCCCAGGCAGTGCTGGTCAGAAGGAAACTCTACTGAAATGCATCCCTTTTGCAATGGAGGAAACATCCTCTAGAAGCCAATTATAGGCAGGGCTGGGAATGCGGTTCTGGGGCTGAGGAGGGCCCGCGGTCTAGGGTGAGCCTGTGGGTCGATAGAAGGGAGGTATCTGTGAGTCCCCATCTGGTTTCTTCCTTCCCTTAATCTCCACGATGCTGCCCAAGAAATTAGAAACGGATGAAGCTTAGTGATTATGTCTCGCATCAAATTTCTAGAGAAATGAATGGAGTCCTGTGATGATAATTCGGTCCATCAATGGCTTGCCAAATATGACCCTTCAGACGAGCCTTTCAGAGTTGGGTCTTTGACATCTGCCAACACACCGTGAGTATAGTACCTTCCAAAAGATGAACAGTGAAAATGACAACAATCATAGACGCTCGCTAAATGCCTTACATGTGTTTTAGCCCTTTTTAATCCTCACAACTACCCTAAGAAGTATGGCTTAATATTATCCCTGTTTTACATTTTAGGTGTAAGGAAATTGAGGCCCAGAGATCATGCCATCTGCTCCTGGGTCCTGAAATGGATGAAGGGAAACCAGGCCTTTGGCTCACACTCTTTTTCTTGCACAACCTTGAGTCATGACTGCACGAGATACTACTCTGGCCTTTCGGAAACAGGGACAACGAATGAAAAGTAGAGAATACGTAGGATGTGACCTGATCCATCTTCTATTTTCTCAAGAGAGAAAAATCTTAGAAGTAAATGAAAAAAAAAAATATGCAAAGTAGTAACCAACCATAACTTTTCTGAAAACATATTAGGAAAGGGGCGCCTGGGTGGCTCAGTCGGTTAACCAGCCAACTTCGGCTCAGGTCATGATCTCGTGGTTCGTGAGTTCAAGCCGCGTGTCAGGCTCTGTGCTGATGGCTCAGAGCCTGGAGCCTGCTTTGGATTCTGTGTCTCCCTCTCTCTCTTCCGCTCCCCTGCTCATACTCTGCCTCTCTCTGTCTCTCAAAAGTAAATAAATGTTTAGAAATATTAAAAAATAAATAAAATAAAAAATAAACATTAAAAAATTTTAAACATATTAGGAAAAATAAAACCCAATAAAAGATTTAAATACAAAAAAATATATATAGGTAAGATATAAGTAAGACTTTCCTTAATTTTTTTCCCCCTATAGTCTTGGGTTTTCTTACCGTGGGTCTGTAGCTAACTGGTTTGGACCCTGTCTGGAAGACAGGATGCTTTGGGACATTTGGAACTCTCTAGTTTGGCTGAGGCCTTTCACAAAGTGCTTGAAGCTTTGGGATCACGTCTTGCAGCCAGCGCTTGCTGAACTCACCTTGTCTGGCTCGTAAAAATTATTTGAGATGTTAATTAAAAAATATGGAGTTCAGGCCTCACTCTAGGAGTACTTGATAAAGAAAGGAAAAGCCTAAGTCCGTGGTCCTTGGCCATAGCTGTGCTGTGAGATTCTTATTCAATTATCCCGGCATGGGACTTGAAGCAAGAAAATGTGTTTATTTTTTATTTATTGTATTTATTTGCTTGAGAAGGATAGAGAGGGCACAAGCAGGGGAGAGGCAGAGAGAGAGGGAGAGAGAGGATCCCAACCCACAAACGGTGAGATCATGACCTGAGCCGAAATCAAGAGTTGGACGCTCAATCGACTGAGCCACCCAGGCTCCCTGAGAACGTTTAAACTCTTGGGTGATAACAGTGAGCAGCTAGGGTTGATGATGGGTTTGATCTCGCCATGTCAACCCATGGTTATCCTCTGGGTGGTTGGCCTGTTCTCAGCACATGCCTTCCACACTTTTCCTGACCCCCTGCAAGAGGAACCTGTGCTCTAAGGCATAAGACGGCTGCCTCTATTCCTTGCATCAATAACCAGACGCATGCTGAGTCCACATCAAAAGTGTCCCCTCCCTGGAAACGCAGGTGACCACCTAGCGAAAGGACTTGGAAGCGAGTGAGTCCAGAGGCCTGGCATAAAGCAAACTGCAGCAACAGAAGAGAAATGCAGGTTTCAAGCTGGGGGATCAATGTCCAAGTGGGAGGAAGGGAAAACAGACAGACTGCAGGCACCGTGAACTTGAGTGAGCTCAGCCTCAGAGTCGGAGTCCATATGTGCAGGGAGACAAAGCATGTGGTCCCTGGAGGTCCAGGGCGCTTGGGGCCATCCAGCTGCAGGAAGCAAAGAGCCAGGGATGAAAGGCAAGGGCTGGGGTTCAGCACACTTGGACCCTCAGAGTGGATTGCAATCAGCAATGGCATCGTGCGGAAAGGGGCAGGGCTGGGCGGGGATGAAGCAGTGGAGAAGTGAACGGAACATGGAGAAGTGAAACGCTGACCAAAGAATTCCTCCCATCCCTCTATTTAAGGACCAGATTGATCCCAGAATCTTTGCAGTGGAAGAAAGTACTTTCACAACAGCTCACTGGATAGAGGACACTCCATCTGGAAGCTCGGAGATCCCCCCCAAAAGCAGGCCAAAAAGAACTTCCATTATCTGCCTATTAATCTCAAGATGTTGGTCCCCGGGCCTCCCGGCAAAGGCTCCTTGCTGATCCTTCCTCCTGGTCTGACCTTGGGAGGTGCACCCAAAAGACTCCTCTGTGTTCTGTCTGTTCACAGAATACTCTCCATACTCCTGGTCACCAAATGTGTGCGCGTTCTCCCCACACCAAGCGGATCTCCAATTCTCCCACACCAGCTGGGTGTCCCACAGTAGCTCAAGTCTGATGCGATTTACCTGGAGTTAGTGTCCACCCCTCAGGTGAGTGGCTCAGTCCCACAAGGCTGCCCCCTGCTTCGCGCACCCGTGGCAAGTCAAGGTTGCCACCAAGGCTCTGCGTCAGACGTCTTTGTAACCCTCTTTGGGTTTGATCGTTTGCTAGAATGGCTCACAGAGCTCGGGAAAAGCATTCACCTAGTAGATTGCTGGTTGATTACAAAGGATATGACTCCGGAGCAAGCAGACAAGAACAAGATATGGGGGACGGGCATGGAGTTTTCACATCCTCTCTGGGCCCCCACCTGCCCAGCACCTCCGTGTATTTACCGACCTTGAAACTCTCCAAGCACCCTCATTTAGGACTTTTTGTGGAAGCTTCATTACATGAGACACAGCTAATTAAATCATTGGTTTTTGGTGACTGATCTTAATGTTCAGCCCCTCTCCTCTCCCTGGAGGTCAGAGGTGGGTTGAGGAAGAGCTGAGAGCGGAAAGTTCCAACTCTCTAATTATACGGTTGGTTCCCATCTTTAGGGGGCTTCCCGGAAGTCACCCCATTAATGTAAACTCAGGAAGGGTTGTGATGAATGACAAAGGACAACTTTATGGCTCTTATCGCTTAGAAAATTCCAAGCGTTTTAGGAGCTGTGCGTCAGGAGACCTGGATGATGACAAATCTCGATTTCTTATTATAAATCACAATTATCATAGGAGGTCACTTGCGGGAAGGGTGTTCCCAGCCTGTGAGCACGTAGGTCTACCTTGACTCCAGATCCGGCTCCCACTCACTCAGGTCCGTTTGACTGTTGCCCGTGAGCTGGTGCCAGTGGAGGACAGCAGTCTAAACACTTGTGTCTGTAGGTCTCTAAGCACCATTCCCACGGCTCTGTGTTCTAACCCGAGCCTCTAGGTTCGGGGAATATGTGCTCTGTGTAAAACACACCACACAGCCCAGAGTTGTTACTCATCATAATGACATCACAAAAGGAGGAACTTTTCTCATGAAATACAGCAAAGCCATTTGGGGTGAGATGATCTTCCTGATGCGTATTCCAGAAAACCAGCTGGATGGACATCGCAATCCTCCGAGCCCCAGACACACCCAGGATCCGCCCTTTCCATTTTCTGTGGCTTGTTCCATGGGCTCCATCCCGCTGGGTACCTTCTGGCCTCTTCCATGTGCTAAAAGGGCCTCTCCCCAGGAAGGCTCATCATATGGTCTCAGAGCCGCGTGAGGATTTCGTGTGTTCAGCGGGTGAAGTCTCCTTGAGCAGAAGTGAGCACGAGCACAGACTGTGTGTGGGAGTAGATGTTCTTTCGGTGTCTGCTCTAAATGTTCATTGTTCCAAGACAGGGAAATGAATGGGGATTGCCTGAACCACGCTGGAGCTGAAACAAAACAGCTAACCGAGCTCACGGGGCTCCGCAGGGCAGAATTTTCCTTTTGCTCTTTTGGCCCCTATGATCCGTGGGCAAACTCATGGGCCCGGCAACTCCTATTTGCTGGCAGTACCTTTCCCAGCCTTCCCCCTACTCTGCTCCTACTGGACGCCCCTTCTAAGGCCCCAGTTTCTGAGTTCTGGAAACTTTTCATGCAGCGGTCCCTGCCCCTGTGGGTAGCAAAGACTCCCACGGTGGCTGATCTCGTCTTCCCATCCCCCGTCCACCACCTGTGCCACTGCATTCCCTGAATCAACTCTCTGTGCTAAGACCTCTAGGTCTGCCTCTTCACCGGCTGATAAAGTTCTTAAACACTAGCGAACACTTTTATGGCATGGGTAGCGCTTTATATCGTTAATTAATTTAATCCCCGTGACTTTCCCGTGAAGTGGGTACCATGATCATCCCCATTTCACAGATGCGGAGAACAAGCAGTAGAGAGGTCCCACGGGAGATCAGCGATGGCGCTGGGATTCAGAGGTCGAAGACCGAACCCAGACTGAAAACACAAGCAAGGAAATATACACACACATGCGCAAACCAGCAAATCAAATACCTCGATTCGTAGAAGTGTTAAGTCATGAACGCGTGAGGGATATGGCTCTGAAACTGAAGCCTCTGGACCAACAGCATTAGCATCATCTGAGAACTTGCTAGAAATGTACATCTTAAGGCTTCACCCCTGACCTACAAACTCAGAAATGGGGAGAGGGAGAAGCGGAAGCACTCTGTTTTAACACAACCCCCCCCCCCACAGGTGATTCAGATGCTTAGTGAAGTGTGGGAACCACTGCTTTAGATCACAGGTCCATCCTTGGATGTTGAGGTCCTAGAAGGGTTCTCCAGCCACTGTGCTCGACTTCCTGAAAACCAAGCTTATTTGCCACACAGCATGGCTCCTTTAAGGGGCTCTGCACGTCCCTGCCTCTTGGGGAAGACACTACGGTGGGCAGACTTGTGATGTCCCCATCCTAACCCTGGGGACCTGGGAATGGGTCGTGTTACATGGCCAGGAGCAATTCAGGTTGCCAAATCAGTTACTTTAAAATAAAAAGATTATCCTGGATTGTTCCGGTAGGTCCAATATAAGTGTCCCTAAATGGACACCTCCCGAATGGGAGACAATGGGGGACACTCGTCCCCCAATGGGGGGACACTTCTCCCCAAATGGAGAAGAGGGAAGCTGATGAAGCAGAACTAGAGGGATAGATAGGTGGCTTTGAACATGGAAGAAAGGGAGACAAACCAAGGAAAACAATCTCTAGCTGCTGAAAAGGCCAGGAAACACATTCTCCCTTCAAGTCTCTAGAAAGAACACATCCCTGCCGACGCCTTAGTTTTGGTCCAGTGAAATCTGTTTTGGATTTCTGACCACTAGAACCATAAGACAATAGGGGCGCCTGGGTGGCTCAGTCGGTTAAGCGTCCAGCTCTTGGTTTCGGCTCAGGTCACGATCTCGCGGTTCATGAGTTCAGGCCCCATGTCAGGCTCTGTGCTGGCAGTGTGGAGGCTGCTCAGGATTTTCTCTCTCTGCCCTTCCCCCATTCACTCTCTCTCTCTCAAAATAAATAAACTTTTTTAAGAAAAGAACTGTAAGATAATAAATTGGTGTTGTTTTCGGCTGGCAAGTTGGTGGTTACTTGTTACAGCAGCCACTGGAAGCAAATACAGACTGCAAACAAACATCCCAGGGCATATTTGACCCCAGCAGCTGTAGAGTCCTAACCCCCCTTCTCAACTCACCTCTTCCCCTCCACGTCTTGGCTTCATTTTTTTTCTAATTTTTTTTTAACGTTTATTTATTTTTTGAGAGACAGAGACGGAGACAGAGCATGAGCTGGGGAGGAGACAGAGAGAGAAGGGGGGTAACAGATTCCAAGGCAGGCTCTAGGCCCCAAGCTGTCAGCACAGAGCCTGACGCGGGGCTCCAACTCATGAACCATGAGATCGTGACCTGAGCCGAAGTCGGACGCCTAACCGACTGAGCCACCCAGGCGCCCCTTGGCTTCATTTTTTAGACTTCCAAATGGAGTCTGCTTTCCACACCCCCTCCTCATCTAAACCCTACAGTTTCTGCGTCTTCTGGAACTCCCGCTCTCATTGTCTTCCCTCCAGCTACAGCCTTCTGTAGCTGGGACATTCCTTATCTGGTGCTGGAGGCCGACTGGAAACCCTGGTGTCTCTGAAGGCCCCTCAAGTAGAGCCTGGGTTTTCTTTCACAGCCTAGAGACCTCAGGGTCAGAAAGCGGTTTCAATGTCCACGAGTGCTAATCCACTATTGGCAACCCCAGCCCATTTCTACGCCCATCCTGCAAAAACCCTTTCTTATTTAAGGCTCATGCTTCTCTTAGCTCAATCACCCTCTCCCCCACCTCCTTCCTGCCATCGATCAGCCTGCCAGTCCCTCCCCACCCCTCACTGAACATGGTATGTCTTTCACTTTTCCTGTCTACCAACACCCCCGCCAACACTCTTGAGGACTGGAACCTCCATGCCAATGACACAAGCAGCACCTCCGCAGTGCCTTCCAACTGCACATCATCTATGCTCTTCCACGGTCACACCTACACCTTGTCACCTCCAGCAACCACATCTCCCTCAGAACTCACTTTAAGAGCTCAACCCGGTGTCTTTTACTCTGGTCTCCCCCGATGCTACAAACCTTTGATTTCATTGTGCCTTGCAGACCCTGTCCTCATTTTGCTAACTAGCTGCAAACCATGACCCATGAGTTTCATCCCTTCCTTGCAAATATTCTCAGTCCCTCGGTCCCTCTCCGCCACCCGCCCCAGATGTCACACTGTCTTGCTCACCTGGTAAACCGCAGTCCTGGCTGGACCCCCATAGCTGTGTCCTCCATATTGTCACAGGAGCAGCTGAGCTCTGTGTAGAAAATCACACATCCAGGTTAACGGCTTTGCTTTAAAAATCACAGCCTGTTATCCCCACGCGAGCCCTTCCTTCTGCCTGATGCATCTGTTGTCCTTCCTTACCAACTCCCCTCCTCCCCACCCTGCCACGACTATTCCATGGTTTCCTTTTTGCTCAGATCTTCCCCACTCTCCCCTCCCACACACTTAGTGGGTGTTCTCCCTCATGCATGCTGGGGAAATATAAGCCATCCCACGGAGATGTTCTCAGGTTCTCGTCAGCAGATCCGTAAGCCTTCATTCATCATCACCCTTCTTCGCCTTCCCCCTCCTATAAGCAAGAGAGAGCGCTTTGCTCCTAACCCAAACGAAATCCTCCCCCTGCTTTGCTACCCAAAGAACGTGCTGTTTTGGTTTTTCTTCCCCTTTCCCTCATCATAGATCTTTCTGGAGGGACATCCAGAGCTTTAAAGGCTTGTATCAGAAATTAAAAAAAAAAAAAAAAAAGGCCTAAAATCAATTACCTACAATTCCACTTTCAGAGGTGAGATAAAAGCCAGGAAAATTGACTGAAAATAAGCGGGAGAGAGAAATCATTGAGATAAGAGCTGACATCACTGGAGTTGAAAATCATCCACAAAACTAAAAGTCAGTTATTTTGATCAGAAGGTTAGCAGAACTAGCAAGTGCCAAGCAAGACTGCTTAAGATAAACAAGGGGGGAGAGATCACAAATGACCAACATCAGAACAGGAAGAGGGATTATCATTACAGATTGCATGATTATCAAGACAATTGAAAGAGAACGCTAGGAATAACCTTATGTGAACAAAATGGACAATGCGGATGAAATGCTGTCCCCTGAAAAACTCAGATTATCAAAACCGACACGAAAATAGCCTCATACCTTCCGAAACGTTAAGCTGTTGATCCAAAACCTTACCACAAAGAAAACATTGGGCCCGCATTATTTCACAGGGGAAATCTCATTAAATGTTCGAAGAAGAAATAACATGGAATTTACACAACCTATTCCAGAAAGTACAGGAAGGTTGAGCTACTGATGGAGACAGCAGAGGAGTGAAGGGAGCGAGCCACAAAAAGTTATGGCTTCATGATTCCATTTAAATGAAGTTCTGGAATGGGGCACCTGGAATGGGGCACCTGGGTGGCTTAGTTGGTTAAGTGTCCAACTTCAGCTCAGCTCGGGTCATGATTGGGTCGTGATTGGGTCATGATTTCGCAGTTCGAGAGTTTGAGCCCCACGTCGGGCTCTGTGCTGACAGCTCAGAGCCTGGAGCCTGCTTCAGATTTTGTGTCTCCCTCCCTCTACCCCTCTCCTGCTCACGTTCTCTCTCTCTCTCTCTCTCTCTGTCTCTCTCTCTCTCCAAATAAATAAACATTAAAAAAATTAAAAATAAATGCATAAATGAAGTTCTAGAATCAATACAACTAATTTATCATGGAAAACTTCAAAAAGAGTGATTTCCCTTGTTGGGATGAGAGATGAACTGGAAGGGAATCCTGGGGAACATTCTGGAACAAGAGGGATAGGTAAAACGGACATCAAAATCAGATATCATGCATTTCACCATAAGTAAATTTATTGACTAGCCACCCAAGAAGGTTAGGTTTGGAGAAGGACATGAGACAATGAGAGTTGGTGGTAAAGGTTGGGTGATGAGTGACAAACCTCATTATTAACCTTCTGTTTACTAACCTTCCGTTTCTGTTGGGGGTGTTTTACATCCCCATAACCAAGCATTTTAAAATGGAACAGTCACAACCATGGTAGTGTGACGTCTAACGTGAGATATTCTGTTCGTCCGTCACGCCATGTCAAGTTGGCAGACTTCAGGTTTGCACAAAATGGAGTATATTGGTATTTCCTTGCAGTCTGATTCTGTAAAGTTGTTCTCATCGGTACCCAATATGCACATTTGCACCCGGCTTTCCTACTCACATTACACCGTAGACATCTTTGCACAGAAACCCAGTCTTCGTGGTCACCGCTTTTGATGGCGACCCCTCTGGCCTCTTAATGCTGAAACTCAAATTTTGCCTCATTATTTTACCTACGTCGAGTGTTAGTGCTGCTGGGAATGATACAGCTTGAGCAAGAGTATCCCTCAGGACCAGGCATTTAACTACTTATGCTCTCTATGCTCACGGTGTATTAAGGAGGATTTAAGGAAAAGACGCATAAAATACAAGATAGGATAGACATAAAACAGAACACAAAAAGAAAGAGACACATGGTTAAAGAGGGAACTGAACCAAGGATAGTTAAGGAAGGACAAATTCGGCACTCTTCTTTTGTCTTCAACAAAACATTCCCACAACACCAAACTTGGGCAATGATGCTTAGTGTGTATGTTGGTTGGGGTCGGGGTTGGGGTTGGGGTACAGAAGGGTAACCAAAGAAGCCTCTTACAAGGCGTAGTTATCATTGAAGCCCGAAAAAGTTAGGGAATGTCTGCGCAACTGATAACTAAAAATTGCTGAGTAGCTTCAGATGTAACTTAGGAAAGCTTTTCATCTTAGAATGGCTGAGACACAAGAGCAAGGGGGGGGGAGGGTGGATCCAGATCCCAGTCCTGCTGCTTCCCTGCTGGTTATTTTGAGAAGATAACTCCCTGTCTCTGATCCTTCGTGTCCTCCTTTGTAAAACACGCACCTCCTAGCACGGTTGAGGGATTTCTCACAGATTCCATGAGCACTGACGGGGACACGCTGGGGGGTGGGCACTATTCCGGTCCTGCGGGAAGGGATTGGCGGGTAAGGCTCCACCTTTACGAGGCTCACCTTCTGGTGGAGGTGAAGATACAGAGAAGGAAACAAAGAAGGAAGGTAGTTTCAGATGGTGACACTTTGATTCGAGAAAATGGCCCTCCAAAGGGGGCTAGAGGGAAAGGGATATGTGTGTGCACTTTGCAAGATCTGTGGATTTGGGGATTCCTCTCTGCAAAGATCCCATTTTGTTAATATTTATTTATTTTTGAGAGAGAGAGAGAGAGAGAGAGAGAGAGAGACAGACAGACAGACAGAATTAGAAGCCGGCTCCAGGCTCTGAGCTGTCAGCACAGAGCCCAACGCGGGGCTCGAACTCACAAACCGTGAGATCGCAACCTGAGCTGAAGTTAGACTGAGCCACCCAATTGCCCCAAGATCCTATTTTAAAGGGATCTGAAAGATGAAAGGTGTCAGGGACGAGCCATCGAAATGAAGGGAACATAACACAGAGGCTTGTGTTTTAAGGATCAGCAAGAAAGCCAGCGTGGCTGGAGCAGAGGGTAACAGCGGAAAGAGACAAGGCTGGAGAAGTAGACGGGGCCCAGCGCTCATGGCACCAGGGTTCAGGGCCTGCATTGTGTGCCCTGCACACAGAGGCCTGTGCAGGATTTAAGCAGTGGACTTACCTGATGAGATTCACGTTTTTAAGCCACTGCATGGAGGACGGGTTGTAGCAAGAGTGGAGGCGGGGAGACCAGCTTGGAGGCCGTCAGATTTCAAGGGTGCAGTGCAGTTCCTGGCACAGAAAAAGCACTCGCGGGATCGCCTGGGTGGCTCAGTCAGTTAAGCATCCGACTTCAGCTCTGGTCATGATCTCACGGTTTGTAAGTTCGAACCCCGCGTCAGGCTCTGTGCTGACAGCTCGGAGCCTGGAGCCTGCTTCCGATTCTGTGTCTCCCTCTGCCCATCCCCACTCAAGCTCTCTCTCTCTCTCTCAAAGCAAATAAATAAGCATTAAACAAAAAAGCATTCACTACATTCCAGTTATTTTGAATTGGTGATCTGTAGCCCTTCTTTTTAGAAAAAGATATTAGTGAAGATAAAAAAAAAATTAAAAAGAAAGAAAAAGACATTAGCGAGGAGGGACAGTGATCTCCTTAAGACATCCACTATTTGAGAAAATCAGGTCTTTCTGTTCTCTGTAGCAGAGATAACTTCTCCTGGCTCATCCCAAGTGGAAGCTTGGGACCGGGGCCTTTTCTAGAGCTTCTTTCCCTGGGCGTTTCCAGGGAGGGGGGTGTGGGGGTCACAGAGAACTCCGTGGGAGGTTGTGAGGCTGAAGGCAGGCACTCTGTGGCTCATCCATGGGGGCGGGCTGCCCCAACCTCCCCGGGGGGGTCCCTCCACCTTCTGTGACTCCCACTCCGCCAGGAACAGACCTCCACCTCCGCCAGGCTCAGCCACAGCAACAACCGCCAGGGGCTTCTGTGCGTCCTCATGGGCCCAGCTCCGATTGTGGCTTCCGGAATGTTCTTAGTCTCCTCTACTTTATACCCATCCTTCCTTCTCGGGGGCCGCCCTGTGTGCACTTTGGACTCCAAGCTCCAACATTCACTGTGAAGGCGGAAGGCTTGCAGAGAGCATTTGATCAGGTTCCACAATTGGATAAGGTCAAATCCCCGCATCTGATCATGTACACGTATTGAATAATGTTCATAATTACTCATATCATATACAACTATATATATATATATATATATATATATATATATATTTAGAAAAGAGGTAGAAACTTAGAGTCGTAAAGACAGATACCATATGGCTTCACTCTTATGTGGATCTTGAGAAACTTAACAGAAACCCATGGGGGAGGGGAAGGAAAAAAAAAACAAAAAGAGGTTAGAGTGGGAGAGAGCCAAAGCATAAGAGACTGTTAAAAACTGAGAACAAACTGAGGGTTGATGGGGGGTGGGAGGGAGGGGAGGGTGGGTGATGGGTATTGAGGAGGGCACCTTTTGGGATGAGCACTGGGTGTTGTATGGAAACCAATTTGACAATAAATTTCATATATATATAAAAAAAAAGAAACTTAGAGTCGTATGGTTAGAGTTGTATAGTGAATATGGTGATATAGTTACAGGTTATAAATTTACATATATATGGGGTTATGTAGTTATATAGTAATATAATTAAAGATTGTGAATTTACACATATATAGTTATATAGTTAGAGTTTATGAACTTACATATATATAGTTATATAGTGATACAGTTATAGTTTATAAATTTACATATACATAGGGTTATATCATTATATAGTGATATAATTAGTTTATGAACTTATGTATATGTATATAGGTGCATATATGTGTGTGTATACATGTTGTGCTTCCTCAATTGACCCCACTTTGGTTCACCAACAGCAGCAGATCAAAGAGAGAAAGAACCAAATATATCTCTGATTTATGTGGAAATCTCCAAGTGTCCAGTCGCCTGGGTGGCTCAGCTAGTTAAGTGTCTGACTCTTTTTAATTTTTTTTTTTAATGTTTATTTGTAAGAGAGAGAGACAGACAGACAGAGTGTGAGCAGGGGAGGGGCAGACAGAGAGGGAGACACAGAATTGGAAGCAGGCTCCAGGCTCTGAGCTGTCAGCACGGAGCCTGACGCAGGGCTGGAACCCACGAACCGCGAGATCATGACAGGAGCTGAGGTCTGACGCTCAACCACCTGAGCCACCCAGGCGCCCCAAGTGTCCGACTCTTGATTTCAGCTCAGGTCATGATCTCACAGTTCGTGAGTTCGAGCTCCACATTGTGCTCCACAGCTGGCAGCTCAGAGCTTGCTTGGGATTCTCTCTCTCTCTCTCTCTCTCTCTCTATCCCTCCCCTTCTCTCTCTCTCTCTCTCTCTCTCTCTCAAAAGAAATAAATAAATTAACTTAAAAAAAAGAAAGAAAAGAAAACAGACCAAACAAGAAGGAATGTATCCTACAAACCAAGCCAGCCCCCGAGATTGACAAGGATAAGACTTGCCAAATTGTATTCTTTGCGAAAGTTCCCCAGTTCATTTTCTGACAGCTGGCACAAGAAAGATTTAAAACCCTGAAGAGGAGGGAGGAGGTGGTTTCCATCTGTGGTCATTACCTGATCCTGCAGATTTCAATTGCCAGGACTAACTCCATGGGGCACGCAGTTTATTATAGATTTCAAATCCAGAGAAGGGTGCAGAAAATAATATAACATACATCCGTGTACTCGCTGCTGGTATTTGACAAATGTTAACATTTGCCATTTGCTTTGGAGGTTTTAAAAATAAAACTTTTCAGATACTTTAGAGTATCTGTAAATATCCCACTCAATCCCATCTCCTTATTGTTCTAATTTGAATTTCATGGTGCCTGTCTTTGCAGAGTTAGACACATCTAACTTGCACATCTCAAACTTGAACCGTCTTCAGGAAGCTGTCACATAGAAGTCTGTTTTCAGGGGCGCCTGGGTGGCTCAGTCGGTTAGGTGACTGACTTTGGCTCAGGTCATGATCTTGCGGTTTGTGAGTTCGAGCCCCACATCAGGCTCACCGCTGTCGGTGCAGAGCCTGCTTAGGATCCTCTCTCCCCTTCTCTCTCTCTATCCCTCCCTCACTTGCTCCCTCTCTCTCACAAAAATAAATAAAACATTAAAAAAAAAAACAAGTCTGTTTTCAATACATACTTTGGTTGGTAGAATTAGGGAGTGATGCCGCTCAGTCTATATCATATCCGTGACTCCCTTCTAATCCTTGATGATATTCCACATTTTGCACGAGAGCCCATACTAACAAGACCACATCTTTCTTCCTTTGTCCCCGCAACCTTCCAACTCACTGTGGGCCTTGCTAGTCTCAGACAACACATCAGATTCCTGGAAGCCATGCCTCAGGTGAGCCTCAAGGCTACTGAAAGTTCCGGTCAGCAATGCCAACGTGGTGGAGGTGGGGATCCCCACACCGCCAAGCAATTCTCCAGCACCCACTGGATGTCCTACAATTCATCTCAATTCCAACACGGTCTACCTGGAGATATTGTCAGATCCCTCAGGTTAGGGGTTCAGTCCTACAGGACTGACATCCTTTTCCCCCACTGTGAGAACTAAGCCCACTGAGTCAAAGGAGGGATGTGGAGACTCAGCACAGTGAAGGGAGGCTTTAATCTATGTTCTTGCAAGAGTGGGTGTCTGACAGACAGGCACACTGGGGGCAGTCACAGCAGACAATTTATCTCCTAGCATGCAAGTCCCTCCCTTGGCTCCTCATTGGCTGAGTGCTGCAGAGGTTAAG
>NW_024412439.1:7480304-7575498 GCF_014898765.1 Herpailurus yagouaroundi | reverse complement strand
AAGTCCCTCCCTTGGCTCCTCATTGGCTGAGTGCTGCAGAGGTTAAGTCCCTCCCTTGGCTCCTCATTGGCTGAGTGCTGCAAAGGTAAGTCCCTCCCCTGGTTCTTCATTGCCTGAGTGCTGCAGAGGGTACAGCCTTACTTGGAGGTCGCCTATGCCCATATAAAGAAAAAATAGTCTGATTGGAACAAAGGTACATTCTCTGAAGTGACACAGACTTTCAGTCCTTCCTCCCTTTGTTCTTTGGCGTGTGCTCATTGCAAAGCCCCAGAAAAGAAGCCTGCGAAACAGAGAGGGGAAGCAGAACCAGGAAGTGAAGTGTCTAAGGGTTTGGGACTCCACTGTGGTGGCGGTGGTGGGTGGTACATATTTCCAATAGGTTGTAAACGTATTAATTAGTACAGCTCGGGGCGCCTGGGTGGCGCAGTCGGTTAAGCGTCCGACTTCAGCCAGGTCACGATCTCGCGGTCCGTGAGTTCGAGCCCCGCGTCGGGCTCTGGGCTGATGGCTCAGAGCTTGGAGCGTGTTTCCGATTCTGTGTCTCCCTCTCTCTCTGCCCCTCCCCCGTTCATGCTCTGTCTCTCTCTGTCCCAAAAATAAATAAACGTTGAAAAAAAAATTTAATTAGTACAGCTTTTATTTGGTATTTCTGGAAATGAATCGCCTCCCTTACTTCTCACACTACATCAGACACTAACAGCAATCCAGGTACCACCTGGGCTTCTGACCCACTGGTTACACACGGATCAGAAGTTCCCACAACCCCTTCCTTTGGTGTAATTAATTGCTAGAGCAGCTTACAGAATGCAGAGAAACATTTTACTCACTGGATCACTGGTTTATAATAACAGGATACAGCTCCGGAAGAGCCAGCTGGGAAAGATACGGAGGCAGGTGTGGGGAAGGCGTATGGAGCTTCCTAGCCCTCTCTGGGTGCACCACTCTCCCTAAAGCTTCCCAGGTGCACCAACGCATACATTCTCCAAACCTAGCCTTTTGGGTTCAGCACCTCTCCCATCCCCAGAGGTCAGGGGGTGGGACTGAAAGTTTCAACCTCTAATCACTGGGTTGTTCCCCCCACCCCACCACCAGCCCCCAAATTTAGGTCACCCAGGGGCTTTCCCAGAGTCACCCTTCTAACCAGCTCCCACATCCTGTTTCACCAAAGAAAGGGGACCTGGGTGGGAGATGAGATGAGAGGAGGTGAGAAGGTGCAGGCCTATCCACATCTCACACATCTCCCTCTCTGGGGCTCTCTCCACATCCTGCCTCCTTCCTGAGACCTTCTGCTCTGCATCTCCAGGGCTGTCCCCTGCCTCTTTCCTGCTGTGCCTGCTGGGGACTCACATCTCATTGTCCCTGCCAGGCCCAGCTGGAGTGTGACCTTCCTGACAATCTCTTCTGCTCCCAATCCTAGCTCTCCAATGCCCTGTCCTGGCCACAGTCCTATAGAAAACTCTATTACAAGGGGAATTTGACCTTTCACAAGCTTACCAGGGGATAGAGAGTTTAGCTTTTCCTTAATATAAACAACCAATGAGAGTTCTTCCACTGTCTCTAGGAGATAACGATTCTAATGAGTCCTGATTGGGGACAACTTATTTCCTCTAAGAAACCCGAAATCAATACTTTCCTCTCTCTGGGTGCCTGGCTAGTGCAGTTGGGAGAGCATGTGACTCTTGACCTTGGGACTGTAAATTCCAGCTCCACGTTGGGTGTAGAGATTACTTAAAAATAAAATCTTTTAAATACATACATACATAGTTTCCCCTTTCTTTATGGAATGAATAAAATCACAGGAATATAAGACACAGCATAAGGAATACAGTTAATGATACTATAATAACGATGTAATGGAATGGTTGATAGATACACTTGTGAACATAGCATAACATATAAACTTGTCAAATTACTATTAATACTAATTATTATTATTACTCCTATAATAATCATAGTATTATAATTAGATTATAATAGTAGTTATATATAATGTGCATAATAGTATATTACTATAGTATATTATTACATAATAGTAATTATAATAATTATACTCTATATAATTTTAATAGTAATTATATTAGTTATTATAGTAATTATAATAGTAATTATAATAATTACTATTATAATCTAATAATTACTATTATAATCATTATTATTACTATTATGCTATTATTACTATAATAATAATAATCAACTGAAACTAATGTAACACTGTATATCAGCTATACTCAAATTAAAGAAAAAATACTTCCCACTTTCTGAATCTACTAATCCAACTAGTTTTCTTTAATTGGACATTTTCTTCTCAAGGTTCATGGGTTCAAACCCCACATCGGTTCTGTGCTGACGGCTTGGAACCTGGAGCCTGCTTCAGATTCTGTGTCTCCTTCTCTCTCCGCCCTTCCCCTACTCACCCTCTGTCTTTCTCTGTCTCAAAATAAATAAGCATTTAAAGAATTAAAAAAATAAAAGGGTGCCTGGGTGGCTCAGTCGGTTAAACGTCCAACTTCAGCTCAGGTCACGATCTCACAGTTCATGGGTTCGAGCCTCGTGTTGGGCTCTGTGCTGACAACTCAGAACCTGGAGCCTGCTTCAGATGCTGTGTCTCCCTCTCTGCCCCTTCCCTGCTCGTGCTCTGTCTCTCTCTGTCTCTCAAAAATAAATTAACATTCATACACACACACACACACACACACACACACACATATATTAATTGGACATTTTCTTAGATCAGCCTGAAAAAAAAGCAAAATCTACCCTGACTTGCTACATGTTTTGTTTATTTGTCTCTCCCCCCATTCTCCCTTCTCTTGGTAGCATTTGTAGGTGTTTGAGTCTAACTCAAGCCAATACTTAACAAAAGAAAGGAGGTTTAGGTTCAGGACATCCTATACTTGAGGCAAATTTATCCCTTCCAGTCCACGGTGTATCAAAAGGTGGTCCCTGATGGCAAGTGGTGTTTCTATCATCCAGCTCTCTGGGTGCTAAGCCTTGATCAATACAAAGAGGAACTGGAGAAGCAAAGTTCTGGGGACAATGTGTCGGGAGGCAGGGACCCCTCAGGTGATGAATTTTTCCCAATTCACCCAGGACCTCCCCAGTTTTCAGTGCTGACAGCCCCGCATCCAGGTAAACCCACAAGTCCTGAGCAAGCCAGAGAGGTTGGTCGCCCTGCCCTACATGTAAAAAAGATTCTTAAGATCCGATTGGAAGTATTTGACAGAGAAAAGGAGTGTTCAAACTTGGGAAGGTTTTGGATGGAGCTAGAGAACATAATGCCAAGGGCAATAAATCAATCAGTCAGAAAAAGACAAACACCATGTGATGGTGTTCATGTGGGGAATTTAAGAAACAAAACAAATGAACAAAGAAAGAAGGAGACCAACAAACAAAAAAACAATCTCTTGAATACCGACAACTAATTGGTGGATGCCAGAGGAGAGGTGGGTGGGGAACGGGTGAAATGGATAAAGGGGAGTTTAAAAAACTGGGAAGATTTTGCAAAACCCAGGGTCTCCAGGCATTGAATATAATGAAATATAAGGAATACAATGAAAAATAGTTGAATATAATGAAAGCATATGGCCAGGGGAACCTAAAAGATCATGGGTGCAGGAGGAGTGAGGGTTGTCCCATACAGAGAACTTATGTTTAATCCAAGAACTAAGGGTTGGCTCCAAGGGGGGAGTAGGAGACCTTACAGTATCCCCCCCCCCATATTTGCCGTTTGATGAGTGTTCAACAGAAGTGAATAGAAAAACAGATCTCTGTGGCATGTTACTAGAGATGTCTATTTTTTTAATTAAAAAAAATTTTTTTTTAAGTTTATTTTTGAGAGAGAGAGAGAGACAGAGAGTGAGGACGGAGGGGCAGAGAGAGGGAGACACAGGATCTGAAGTAGGCGCCAGGCTCTGGGATGTCAGCACAGAGCCCGACGCAGGGCTGGTGAGATCAGACCTGAGCCAAAGTCAGATGCTTAACCAACTAAACCACCCAGGCATCCTGAGACTTCTATTCTTGATGTGGCTCCTTTAACAGTGCATAACTCTAGGGTGATCTATTCTGATTCTCAGTAATCTTCAATTGTTTTAAAGTTTATTTATTTTTGAGAGAGAGAAAGTGTGTGCACGCACACAAACAGGGGAGGGACAGAGAGAGAAGGAGACAGAGGATCCCAAGGAGGCTCCACAGTGTCAGCACAGAGCCCAACCAGGGGCTCCAACTCACAAACCGTGAGATCATGACCTGAGCCCAAATCAAGAGTTGGACACTTAACCAACTGAGCCACCCAGGTGCCCCTTCAATATTTTTTTTTTAACAAAAGCTCACAAATAATTTTAATGTAATGATTGAGTAATATTTAAATAACTCATGATGGGATTTTTTTCTGGGAGCAAATCTCCATTTCGAAGAATCCAATTTCTCTCATTTAAAAGAATCAGTCGGGGCGCCTGGGTGGCTGTTGGTTGAGCGTCCGGCTTCGGCTCAGGTCATGATCTCATGGTTTGTGAGTTCAAGCCCCGCATCGGGCTCTGTGCTGATGTCTCGGAGCCCGGAGCCTGCTTTGAATTCTGCGCCTCCCTCTCTCTCTGCTCTTCCCCCACTCATGCTCTGTCTCTTTCCTTCAAAAATAAATAAGAAACACTAAAAAAAATAAATAAATAAAAGAATCGGTCACTGAGGCGCCTGGGTGGTTCCATCAGTTAAGTGTCTGACTCTTGATTTTAGCTCAGGTCATGATCTCGAGGTTCATGTGCTCAAGCCCCTGGTCAGGCTCTGCGCTGGGTTAATGTGCCAGCATTGGCTCCCAAATAGTCTGATTAAATGTGATTAAAACAAAGGTTGAGGGGCGCCTGGGTGGCTCAGTAGGTTGAGCGGCCGACTTCAGCTCAGGTCATGATCTCGCGGTCCATGAGTTCAAGCCCCGCATCGGGCTCTGTGCTGACAGCTCAGAGCCTGGAGCCTGTTTCAGATTCTGTGTCTCCCTCTCTCTGACCCTCCCCTGTTCATGCTCTGTCTCTCTCGGTCTCAAAAATAAATAAACGTTAAAAAAAAAATTTTTTTTAAATAAAACAAAGGTTGAATTCATTTGAATGACTTTTATATTTTGGGCTACGTGTTTTTATTTTTCAGCTATTTTTAAATATAGGCTTAGATTTGCCCCAGAAATTGGACAAAGAAGAAAAAAATGTATGAGTAAGGGAATGGAAGAAATTACTCAAATTTTCAGGAAGTTAGTTCTTTGTGGGTTGGTGTTTATTATCATATAATTTATTTTTTATATAGGTTATATTTTACATACCTATTTTGGCTATATCTAGATAGGTAGATATATAGATGATAGACAGACAGATAGATAGATAAATGATAGATAGATGATAGATAGATAGATATAGATGTAGCCAATTCATTTTTTTTTTTTTTTTGGCTGCCCTTCCTTATCCAAAGGCTGCAGCTTTTTTTTTTTTTTTTTTTAGTTTTTGTTTTAATGTTTATTTATTTTTGAGACAGAGAGAGACAGAGCATGAACGGGGGAGGGTCAGAGAGAGGGAGACACAGAATCCGAAACAGGCTCCAGGCTCTGAGCTGTCAGCACAGAGCCCGACACGGGGCTCGAACTCACAGACCGTGAGATCATGACCTGAGCCAAAGTCAGCCGCTTAACCGACTGAGCCACCCAGGCACCCCAGTAGCCAATTCATTTAATGAAGAATTCAGTTAATCAACAGAATGTTCCCCGTCCCTAGCCCCTCGGTCTTCCGCATATTGGCACAACAGAGCAAACTGTCTGGATTTTTCAATCGGCTTTAATTTCATCACCTCCATTAGCCAACTTCCCTGAGAGACCCCCAAAGACCGCGAAAGATGAAGCAGGAACAAAGAAAGGTATTACCTGAGAAGACTCTTCCCTTGCTCCCACACAGCTCTGTTGCCAATGCGTTGTGTGTTTCTCAACTCACTTAATTCAACGAAAGCTGTCAAGCATCGAACGTTAATGAAGCTCTGCGTCTGGTATCATGAGTAAACCGGGTGGAAGAAAACAGGGTCCCTACTTTGAGAGCCTACTTCCTCCGGAAACTAGGACACGGGTGCACACTGACAGCTTAAGACGTGGAATGTGGGTCATTCCAGAAGGGTCAGATAAGAGGAGTCATTGATTTGCCTAGGGAATCAAGGAGGCCTTTGGAGCCGGTGTGACGTGAACAGACTTGCCGTGGGTCACTGGGTAGACATCTGACAGTGGGGTAGTGCCCAGAGGGCACGCCTAATGGGAGAGACGGGGTGGGAAGCTACGGACTGTGTTTGAGAACGCCGATGAGGTCAGAGCCTTGGGGGTTTGCAGAGTATAGGGACGCATGGCCCCGCCGGGGTCACCAATGTCTTTCTACAGGTGTGTCTGCAGGCCGGGTGGAGTTAGCTGGGAATGCAGAGTCTCGGGCCCCATCGGCGACTCACTGAATCAGAATCTGCATGTTGACGTGATTTACGCGCACGCTACGGTTTGAAAACCACTTGGTTATCGCATGCGTGGTCTGTAACGGGCTTCTCTCCGGTCGTGTGCAAGGTGACATGTTCCGGGCTCTCAGTCGGATTTGCCAGGATCCCCTTACCTACTGCTCACAAGGCGGTGCGGGCTTCTCCGGCAGGGAAGTTTCCTGCTGATTCCTCGTGTCTTTCTTGGGTTTGGCGGGACCTGCTCTTCCTCCACAGGTAACCACAATATGGTGGGTCGGTAGCAAACTGTACAATCTGTGTGGTTGGTACCAATTCCCCTGCATCTGCCCTGAGAGAAGTTGTGGAGTTTTCTCTTTATGGAGGCTTTGTTTCGGTCACTTTCTGGAATAGAACTCAGCCGTTCATTCGCCCCAATCACGGTGAACTAGACTCTATGTCGTCTCCAGCTGTCGTGTCTCAGCTTTGAGCCTGTCCTCTGTGATTCTAGGTCCAGGGTCCTGTTTGGCCAGTGGGGGCCCCCTGAAGCTCTGCCCAACAGCAGGTGCCAGAGGGAGAGAGGCTGGCCGGAGGAGAGGAAACCAACTTCTTCCTGTTCTCGGCTGTCCTGGTCAGCCTTGCCACAGGATGCTCTTTACCCTGACAGTGGCCTCTAATTCCAGTTTCTGGTTTTCTCCCCACGGTCCCCAAACCAGCCGCATCTGTCCCTGCAACCAAGAGAGAAGGGCTGCAGCCAGCCAGTGGGTCCCAGTTCTGGGGTCCCTCCCCTGAGCGGCCACACACCAGCACCCGCCAGCCAGGTAGCAGCCTCTCCTCCAAGACCTGGGTACCCCAATCCGCAGGGTCCCTCCTGAAAGCCTTGGGGCTCCAGGACCCGCAGCCTCTTACCTTCAATCCCCAAGCCCTAAGGGTGGTGGCTACTTCCCGTCCCACCTCAGTATTCCTCCTCTGCCTTGTCAGCTCTCCATTACCTATTTCCCCAATTCCTCGTATGAAGCCCCTTCTCTTAGGATTGCCGGGATTGATTCTGTCTTTTGGACTAGACCAGGACTGATGCAAAGAGCAAACCTTCACAGAGCTTGTCTGTATCCGTCCAGTTAAGGGAACATGCAAATAACCGAACAAATACAAGGCATCAAACGCTCTGCTAAAATAAACATAGGGCGCAAAAGAGACACAGAAGACAGATGCTAACCTGTACCTCAGGGGAGCCACGAAGTATTTTACAGATAAAGTAGCATCTAGCTGAGACCTGCAGGTAGGTAGGAGTTAATTAAGGGATGGACGGAGGGGAAAAAGACTGTTCAAGACCCAAGCCAAGAGAGAACATGGCATGTCTGTGTCCCCTGGGCTAAGGGAAATAGAGAATTGTTGAGACCCAGAGGTAAGACAACATCTGGTGTGACTGACAATGTTTATTACATTGCTAGAACACACTGTGAGGGGTCAAGAGTACCAAGAGAGCAGTCTGAATAGTTAAGGAAATTTCAACTCAGGAATGACCTTCCTGTACGCAGTTTTAGGGAGTCTGAGGACAATTTGGAACCACTGACGAGTTTCAAGCAAGAAGGAGTCTTGATCAGATTTGCATTTCAGGAAGACGGATGAGCAGGAGAAAATCCCTGCCATCAGGGAGACAAGATAGGGGGTCGCTTCATTTATCCGAGGAGAGAAGAAGACAGGTGTGGGAGACTCAGTGAAGTTGGAACATAGTATTGCTTGGAGGAACAAGGTCAGGCAGGGAGAGAATGAATCAGGGACTCATTCATTCAGTAGATATTTCACATGGTTGGTGAATCTAAACACACGTGCATGCACCCATCTAGGTTATCAGGAGCTGTAGGGTTATGTCACTGAGCAGATGGCATTTGGATGTTTGGTCTGTAGAACTTGCTCAATGCTACAGTGCTGCTCACTGAGACAGCTGCTCACTGTAGTAGTGCTGTAGTGCTGTAGTGACAGCACTACAGTGCTGCTCACTGAGGATCTCTGGTGTTGGATGGGATACTCTTGTATAATTTGTGTCTACCCCTATCGATTCCACAGCCCATGAAACTCTAGAGTGCGCCCCACAATTTGTGCTAATTCTCAGGGACGTCCCCTCCACTGTTTCCAAGTTGTTTTTGACCTTGAATGTTGTCTCTGTCCTCACCACGTTGAACAAGGTAAGAATCTTCATACGTCTTTCCATAGCTTTAAAGTAACTCCTTCTCTCAAGAACCCTACTGAGCCAGGATGATGTTACTGAGGATAATGTAGATGGGGGTGGGGGGTGGGGTGGTTCACATCACTCACCGCACAGCAAACTGTCTTAAAATCCTTGTTCGAGATTTCAGCTCTGTAAAATCCATCCTGTGATCCTGTCCCGAATAGTTCAGAATCAGGTGCCACCTCACGTGGTCTTGAATTAAATCCCCACCCTCCAACACACCCAAATCCTCCCCGTGGATGTGAGACCTTTGGACACGTGGTAGAGGAATATAAAAATAGGACCTCAGAGGTCACTGATGATTCCACTCAGATTCCAAACGGGAGCTACGAACACTTCCTTAAGGCCAACCTTTCTATGCCACGGAAAAGGGGCAAAAGTGCTGTGGAATCCCAAAATGTGCTTGTGTGTGTGTGTGTGTGTGTGTGTGTGTGTGTGTGTGTTTTAAGGGATAAGCACACTCTTTTTTTACGTTTATTTATTTTGAGAGAAAGAGACAGAGCACACGCAAGGGCAGAGAGAGAGAAAATCCTAAGCAGACTCCGTGCTGTCAATGCGGAGCCTGACTTGGGGCTTGAACCCACGAACCGTGAGATCATGACTTGAGCAGAAGTCAGAAGCTTTAACCAACTGAGCTTCTCAGGCGCCCCAAGAAAAACTCTTATAAGCGAGTGCCCGTGGTCGGAACATGAACGAGAGGGCTAACCCATCGTGTTCAAGTTGCGGATGTCCACCATGGCGGGGGACACCATGAAATAATGCAGATGGCAGGGCACAATTTACCAGAAACTGTGCTAATGTCAGAGTCTCAGCAAACCAGATCCATGGTAGATGGTTCGAAGGAAGAGACGTGTGTGAGCAGACCGCTGACCAGAGAGGCGGGCTGGGCGCAGGGCACAGACGAGGGAGGAGGGATTACCCAGAGACCAGCACCGGAAGGAAGCTGTGGTCACCCCTGGGGGCTGAAGCAACTTGAAGTGGAAAGATGTTGATGGAGAGGAGGAGGGGCACCTGGTGGGGGGGCTACGTTTAAGGAGGGAAGTCGAAGATGAAGCATCCAAGCCGGGAGGAAGAGAGGGACACGTATCCTGACCTCTCTCCTCCACTCAGTCTCCTGCTGATACTTCCCGTTGGCTGAACCCAACCAGAAACCATCTGGAAGGAGAGCCTGGGGGTGACACAGGATCTAGAGCCTAGCGGAGAAAGACTTTGAAGGAGAGGCGTTGGCAGACGGAACATAACCACAGAGGGGGCTGCTATCTGGTAAGAAGTTCTGCTTTGGAAAAGAAAAAAAAAAAAAAAACTCAGCAGTCTCTGGTGTGTGGGTTTGGGACAATTTATTCCAGCAGGGCACATGCCGGGAAAGACTAGTGGGCAGGAAATCACAGCCCAGAAGGAGGCCCAGGCAAGGTCCAGGCTCTGACCCTGCAGAAGAATGGGCTTGAGTGGTACTTCTGAAGGAGGAGTGCTATGGTAGGCTTGTGGCCAGGCTTCTGCCATTGTGTGTGACCCGTCTGTGTCTAACTTTTTTTTTTTTTTGTCATTTCCAGGATGGGCATTGCTCTGCTTGGAGGGGTCATGCAGGATTCTCCTGGAAGGCATCCAACCCCCGCTGACTGACGCTGAGTAGGGTTGTATAACTCAATATCCCACACTGAAAGCTTTCTTTATAGGTCGCGTCCCTCATGGAGCCATACAGGCCTGTCCGTATCAACAGAAATACAGAGAAAGACAAGCAGAGAAGGGGCCTTAGTCCTTTGGGAAAGACCTCAAGTTTGCAGAAGTAAATTAGGCTGTAATTCCACGTCTCTGTCCGTCTGTCCAACGGAGATCGGTGCGCTACCCTAGGGACACTAGACTCCTCTAAAGATGTCATTTTGCACCTTCGAATCTCAAGACACAACGTGGTTTCTACCACGTTCCTTGGCCCCTCTCTGTCCATATCATCACCCTTCTTTCTCCGCTGAATCACTACGGTGGCCTCGTCACCGGCCTTGACATCTGTGGTGTGCCCTCTACCCTGTTCTCCAGGCTGCACCTGGAGACATCTTCCCCAAATGCAAGTCTCATTAAATCAGAGCCTGGCTAAAAACCCTTCGGTGGTTTCCAGTGGAACATTCTCATAGATTTTACTACCTGGGCACTGCCTACCTTTATTCTCACTATTCTGTAACATCCACTCTCCACCCACCTTGCACACACATACACACACACACACACACACACACACACACACAGACAACCAGCACAGACCATTTATTTCTCTATTTCAGCTTGACTGGACACCCCGCAGTCATCTTTAAGATATACGGCCCCTTGCGTTTTCTGACTCGGGGTACCAAGATGCAGAGGCCCGTTTCATTCCCCTGGGCTCCCTTTCTAAACATCGTGGAAGAAAACTGCCCGAAATGTTTGCTACAAATGAAGTGTGTGATCTTCTCATTAGTTTCTTTCTTTCTTTTAATCATCCTAAAAGGAGTCTCATAAGTCATGCTTAGGATTTACTGGGGATGCATGATAATGAAGGCAGTCTCCCGATTTAGGAACACTCCTGGGACTTCTCCCATCTCTTACTGCAGGGCACAGATGCTGTGCCCTAGATCAGATCAAGGCAGAGGCTTGGATACCGGGGGCTGCCCTGTTGATGACTTCCAGCGGGAAGGCAGGACCCAGTAATGTGCTCGGGGAAATTTCCTAAGTGTTCACAGAGAACGTCAGGACACTGGGTTTCTACTGACATTACACTTGATTGTTACTGAATGTGTTCTCAGAAAGCCAAAGCTCTCCATTAAAAAAAGAGAGGGAAGTCTTTTATTATGTTTTGAACGTTTGTTTTGAGAGAGGGCGTGCGTGAGTGGGGCAGGGCGGGGGGGGGGAGGGGTGCAGAGAGGGAGAGGGTGAGAGAGAAAGAATCCCAAGCAGACTCCACACCGCCAGCATGGAGTCTGATGCGGGACTCGAACCCACGAGCCGTGAGATCATGACCTGAGCCGAGATCAAGAGTCGGACGCTCAACTGACTGAGCCACCCGGGCGCCCCTGGAAATCTGTTATTAACATGTCACAAGAGTTGTTGTTTCACGGAAGAGATTATTTTTAAAAAGATGATATAAAATCCTCAGGGGCCAGGTGCTGTTCTAGATGTTGGAGAATGGAGAAGTAAACCACAAAGACAGCGTCTGCATTGTCCAGAGGCAGGACCGGGAGAAAATAAATAGCCAAATAATGACACGATGATTAGCCAGCAAGTGATAAGACCTGGGATGGGAAATAAAGCAAAAATAAAACGCTTGTGTGTGATGGGACACGGTGCCTATTCTTGAGGGAGAGTCAGGAAGAAAATCTCTTTGAGGAAATGGAGTTTGTTCAGAGACCTAAAGTGATGGGGGAGGTCACGCAGATGTTTAGGGAGATAGCGCACCGGGAAAGGAGCCGACAAGTGCCAAGGAGCGACAAGGATGCCAGTGTGGCCACAGGTCAAGAGCAGGAGTGACACAAGATAAGAGAAGTGGCCGACGCTGAGCTCCAGTGGGCCTTGGGGGCCACAGTCAGGACTCTGGGTTAAGGGAAGCCACAGGGGGACTGGGGACGGGACGAGGGCGGCATCGTTGGCCAATGCCTTCAGAGGACCGCTCTGACTTCCGTGTGTGAAGTGTTGACCGTGGGGAGAAGAGAGGACAGCGGTAGGGACACCGATGAAGAAGAGGCCACAGGTCTGTGCGGGACACTCGCATGGCCGGGACTAAGACGTCAGCGGCGTGGGGTGTGTGGGGTGGCCGGGCTCAGAGTCTATTTTGGAAGCAGATCATCAGGCCTTCCTGTTGAACGAGAGGAAAGTAGGAGGGAAAGGAATGAGCAAAAGAGAATTCAGGGTATGTGTCCTGAGCAAATGGGCGAATGATGTTCCCATTTATTGAGGGGAAGGCACAGCAGGATCGGCAAAAGTGGGGTGAGAATAAGGACTGTGCTGTGGAGATTTTACGTCTCAGAAGCCTAGCAGGTACGAAAGTGGAAGTATCGACTGGGCAGTTGTATATTCAAATCTGGAACTTGGGGTCACCGTCAGGACTGGAGATTTTTTAAGGCAGGTAAATTCAGGGTGTGTATCAGAATTAATAAGATGGGTTTTAATTTTTTAAAACTGTCTAGGGTATGAGGCTAGGGAAGAGAGGAAGGCTGACGTGTTAGAGTGGGAGGGAGGGGAGAATACCGCAGATGGGACTATGGATGAATGGCCAGCGTTCTGGGAAGAAATACGTGGCCACGTGGGGTTCTGAAAGCCACACAAGAAAACATTTTAAAAAGGAAGGAAGGAACGCCTGGGCGGTTCAGTCGGTTAAGCATCTGACTCTTGATTTCTGCTGGGGTAGAGATCTCGCGGTTCGTGAGATCGAGCCCCGCGTTGGGCTCTGTGATGACAGTGGGGAGCCTGCTTGGGATTCTCTCTCTCCCTTTCTGTCTGCCCCTCCCCCGCTCATCCTCTCTCTCTCTCTCTCTCTCTCTCTCTCTCTTTCTCAAGATAAATAAATACTTTAAAAAAAAAAAAGGAGGGAATCAAAAGAATGTTGTTTTTTAAAGAACACATCCACCAAGATGGCTATCATTTTAAAAAACAGAGCGTAAGAAGTGTCGGTGCGGATGCAGAGAAATTGGAACCCTCGTGCATCGCTGATGGGAATACAAAATGGCACAGCCACTGTGGAAAAGAGGATCACGGTTCCTCAGAAAATTAAAAATGGAACTACCATAGGATCCAGCAATCCTATTTTGGGTACAAAAGACTCCAGCAAATATTTATAGACCTATGCTCATGACTGCATTACTCGTAACGGCCAAAAGGTGGAAGTCACTCAAATGTCCATCCTCACATGAATGGATAAACCAAGTGTGGCTGGTATTCAGCCACAAAAAGGAAGAGAACTCGGGCACAGGCTACAATATGGATGAAACTTGAGGACATTATGCTGAGGGAAATAAATCAGTCACAAAAGGGCAAATACTGTATGGCTCCACTTAAATCAGGTTCCTAGAGTCGTCAAATCCATGAAAAGCAGATGGGTGGTTTTTAGGAGAAGGAGGGAAGGAGAAATGGGGGGCTATTTTGTAATAGGTATAGAGTTTCATTTTTGGAGGATGAAAATCATTCTGGGGACGGAGGGTGGTGATGTTTGCACAAAGTGAACACACTTAATGCCGCTGAACTGCACTAAAAAAATGAACTATGCTAAAACTGCGCTAAAAAACCTTTACACTCAAAAATTTTGCCAAAATTATCAATTTTCTCCTATGTATATTTTTGCACAGTAGTTGATCTTTTTAAAAAAAAATGTATTTTTTAATATTTATTTATTTTTGAGAGAGAGAGAAGGAGAGAGAGAGAGAGAGAGAGCAAGCAAGGGAGGGGCAGAGAGAGAGGGAGACACAGAATCCGAAGCAGGCTCCAGGCTCCGAGCTGTCAGCACAGAGCCCAAAGCGGGGCTCGAACCCACAAACCGCGAGATCATAACCTGAGCTGAAGGCGGATGCTTAACCGACTGACTGGGCCACCCAGCTGCCCCAGTAATTGTTCTTTTTTTAAAGGATGATTTATTTTTCAACAAATATGCTGGAACAACGGGATATATATTTTTTAAAGATAAAATTAAATTCTTATCTCACACAATAAACAACACCCAACTAAAAATGGATTATAATTCTAAATTTAAGAGCTGAAACTATAAAAGCTTTAGAAGAAAACATAGCAAAAAAAAAAAAAAAAAAAGAAGAGAACATAGCAGAAAATCTTATGACTTTGGCTTAGTGAGATTTCTTAAGTTAAGACATCAAAAGCACATAATCCATTAGATCAAAAAATTAATAAATTGGACTTCATCAAACATTAAAATGTCTCTGAGATGACACTGCTTACAAAGTTTAAAAAAATCACAGAATGAGAGAAAATACTGGCAAAATACATATCTGAAAAAGGATTTCTATCCAGAACGTAAAGAACGCCTATAATTCAATAATCAAACAACCCAATTAAAAATGGGCAAAAGAATGAAATAGATAATGCATCAAAGAAGATACACGGCTGGGGCGCCTGGGTGGCGCAGTCGGTTGAGCGTCCGACTTCAGCCAGGTCACGATCTCGCGGTCCGTGAGTTCGAGCCCCGCGTCAGGCTCTGGGCTGATGGCTCGGAGCCTGGAGCCTGTTTCCGATTCTGTGTCTCCCTCTCTCTGCCCCTCCCCCGCTCATGCTCTGTCTCTCTCTGTCCCAAAAATAAATAAATACGTTGAAAAAAAAAATTAAAAAAAAAAAAAAAGAAGATACACGGATGGTTCATAAACTCATACAAATATGCTCAACACAATTCATCACTGGGGGAACTGCAAGTTAAAACTAAAATGAGATACAATTAACATCTACAAGAATAGTCAAAATCCCAAAGACTGACCACACTAAGTGTTGAAACCCTAATGCACTGCTAGTGGGATTGTGTAAGGGTAGGACCACTTAGAAAACATTTCGGCAGTTTGTTAAAAAGTTAAATTGAGGGGTGCCTGGGTGGCTCAATGAGTTGAGCATCCACCTCTTGATTTCAGCTCAGGTCACGATCTCACCATTCACGAGATCGAAACCCGTGTCAGGCTCTGCACTGACAATGTGGACCCATGGGTTTTCCCTCTCTCTCTCTCTCTCTCTCTCTCTCTCTCTCTCAAAATAAATAAATAAGCTTAAAAAAAAGTACAACTAGGTAAAATCTAACACACACATAACCCTATTTTATGAATCCAAGCCACCAAGGCACACTATTATTTTATGCGTCGCTTACAAAAAGAAAAAAGGAGTCAGTTACAACTTGAAGACACTGTTGCCTGTAAGATACATCCTGGTATCAGGAATGTCAAAATGTGAAACACAAATGTGTGCCTTCCAGCCGAGGACAGTTAAAACTAAAGAATAAGCATTAGAACACTAGGATACAGCGATCCCGTGTCAGGCTGCATCCAGACATGTTTCCATGGCATTTCCCCCAACCATGTAGAGGAGGTATCTCCCCATCTGACCTGTAGTTCTTCCAGGAAAATCCAGCCCCTTGGTCCCCTGTTTCCTATCCTGCAAGGATCTTTTCCCTGATGGACTCAATGTCATCTGGTTGGTTTCAAGTACTTCGACCCTGTAAAGGAGTGTTTCTCAAACGATGGGGTTGAGTCAGGTGGGTTGCTTGTGAAAAACACAGATGCCCTGTGGCCATGGGGTCCAAGTTCATTAGAATTCCCGGAAATGGTGCCAGGAATCTGCATTTTAACAAGCCCGTCCAGGAAACTCTAATGCATACCAAGGTTTAAGGACATCTACCTTGAAAGAAAACCATTGCCTACTTCAACGAAAAGACTCTCTTCCATAAAAAGGAAATTAGAAATATCACAGATGCGTCACCAGTGTAGGCCATGCACCATACCCTGAAGGACAGGGATAACAAAATAAGGCAAAAAACTGGTGAGACGCTCACCAGACCCACTTCTCCCCTCTGTCAACAAGTCACATTACATTAAAAAATTTTTTTTTCTTTCCCCTCCTTTTCAAAAAAAGATTGCATTTTTATTTTATCAGTTGCCAGTTTCCCCAACACATTTGTTGAATAATCTACCCCTGGCTTACCGATCTGAAATGCCAAGTGCCTCCCGAAACACATTCTCACATGTTCTTGGATCTGTGACGGAGGTTTGTGTTTTGTTTCTTTTTATTCTCTGTGAAGCACAGACTTGGAAACCTATCTTTAAAATCAAACCGATCAATTACATTATTCAGATCTCTAGCCTCCCTATCTTGTGCCTTTTGATCTGTCAAAGGTTTAAAGAAGTGTCACAACTTCCTTGCTACCTTTCTAATTCTGTCAATTTCCCTGAGAACATCCAATGTTTCGCTTGTGTATGTTTCCATGCCATCTCACTGCCCGGATAAAAGTTTGTGTCAGTTACATATTTACTGTGAACTGTAACGTTTATCAAAACAAACTGAGGCGTCTGGTTTTCAAGTCATAGGGAAAAAAAGGTGGTTTGTTTTCTGTTTCTTCTCAAAACCATTGCAAAGAACAAGGAGAAACTGAAAGGTAAATTCTACCTTTGATGGCGCCAGATTTCTACAGCCCTAAACAATATCACTTCTATGGAACAGGAGTGTGAATGAATGACTGCCAACTGACTTAGCAACGACAGAAAGGTCCATGCCCCCTATAGCAGGGGGTTGCGGGGGAAACTGAGGAGAAGTACGTCAGTATTGCCTGGCTGAGTGTTGGAAAACCTCAGGAACTGGAGAGAGCAAATACCAAAGAAGCCAGAGGTGGGGTAAGGCTGACAATCAGGTGATTATTTCAAAGTTTCTGGGAGAAGCAATTACATCCAGCATCCCCCACCCTACCCAGCACCACCCTACACAGATAAGGTAAGGGCCAAGGGCACTTTGCCATGCTGATTATTCTAAATAAAAGTTACTTACGAGACAGCCTGTGCAGGAAGGACACTCAGACCCTCCTCTGTCCCTGTGAAAGCAGGAAATAAGTCTCCCATGTGAAAGGTGTCCTTACTGTACCAGGAAGTAAAGAGACATCCTTATCACCAGAGGTGAGGAAATTCAGAGACGAAAAGACTGTATAAACAATGCTTGTTACTTTTTAATCATTTACTCCACCCAGCCCAAATTCTGTTTAGAATTCCTCACTAAAATGGAGCACCTGGGCGGCTCCGTTGGTTAAGCATCCGACTCTTGGTTTTGGCTCAGGTCATGATCTCCTGGTTCGTGGGATCGGGCCCCGCATTGAGCTGAGTGTGGAGCCTACTTGGGATTCTCTCTCTCTCTCTCTCTCTCTCTCTCTCTCTCTCTCTCTCCCTCTGCCCCTCCTCCTTTCTCAAGCATGCATGCGCTCTCTCTCTCTCTCAAATAAAATTTTATAACAACTTAACCATAAATTAAAAAATAAGTAAAAGTAAAAATGTGAAAACCATCATGAAACGTCCAGCAGACAGTCTGGAAAACAAAGGTGGAAAGTCTTCAAGAAGTAGCAACAAAATGATAAAGAAATAGACGAGAGGCCACAAACAGATAGAGGGGGATTAAGAGGTACAAACTTCCAGTTAGAGAGTCAATATGTCACGGGGATGAAAGGCACAGCAGAGAGGAATATAGTCGATAATCTTGTAATAGGGTCGCATGATGATGACACTTCTCTTTGGTAGGCCACAAGTACAGAATCACGGAGTCAATATGCTATGCACCTGAAAGTAATTTAACATTTTATGTTAATTATACTTCAATTAAAAGAAAAAAAAAAAGCAGACAAGGAGAAAGATTCCAAGTCCTAATTATATTACAGTTCCCAAAATCAAAAATCAAGAAAATGTACGGGAAGATATTATCAAGCGAACAATGAAATTAACCTCCCCAGAAGGGAGGGATTAGAGATTCCAGATTACCTCTGGCCAGATGTGCAGCACAACGGGTGATAAAATCTGCTCGCCAATTCACACAGTGGTGAAATTTCAGAGCACGGGGATAAAGACAGGATCCTAAAAATGCCCAAGGTGGGATGGGAAACTGGTCGCCCGCAAAGGATGAGTAATTAGAATGGTGTTGGACTTTCCCAAAGCAGGAGCCAGACGGTAATGAGGCAAAGACCCCAGATCCGACAGAAATCTATTCCAACCCAGAACGCTAGACTGGCAAGATTTTCAATCAAGTGTTAGGATGGAAATGCAGAAGTCTAAAAACACAAACAAAAACAAAAACAAAATGGCTATCATACATTTTCATCCGCACCCCCCCCTTTTTTTTTTCCTTCTGGAAGGTAATTAAGGATCTGTCCCAACACAATTATCTAGTAATTCAAGAAAATGAAAGAGAATTCAGGAGAGTGGGCAGAGTGGATGAAGGGAGTTCCGGACGGCAACAAAGGTAAGTCCAGGTGGTCAGATGACTCAAGCCTAGAGCTACTGGGGCAGGATGGGTAGCCCGAGTGGGGATGTCTCCTCAAAGAGGTTTGCAATGACAGGTTATCCGACAGATGTAACATGGAAATAATGTTGAGAGATGTTTTTGCGGAGCTTAGTAATTATGGAAAAAGCCACAAGTTCAAGAAAAACAAACAAACAACTAAGCAAATGAAAAATAACGAGGCAAGTGTGACTCCAGGAAAAACAAACGATGCACCAGAAAGAAAATACTCGTATCACTGGTTGGAAAGGTAACACTATTCGCATAGTGGTAATAATAACAAACCCTGTAACAGACGTGGTTGGTTCTTCGCCTATTTCTACAGCTTCTTGATTTTCTTATATCGAAACCTCGATTGTGTTCTAAAATTCTTGCAGGGGCACCTGGGTGGCTGAGGCAGTTAAGCGTCGGACTCTGTACTTGGGCTCAGGTCATGATCTCAAGGTCTGTGGGTTTGAGCCCCGCATCAGGCTCTGTGCTGACAGCTCAGAGCCTGGAGCCTGCTTCGGATTCTGTGTCTCCCTCTCTCTCTCTGACCCTCCTCTGCTGCCCTCTGTCTCTCTTAGTCTCTGAAAAATAAATAAATGTTGGGATTCCTGGGTGGCTCAGTCGGTTGAGCATCCAACTTCGGCTCAGGTCATGATTTCACGGTCCATGAGTTCGAGCCCCATGTTAGGCCGGCTTTGGATTCTGTGTCTCCCTTTCTCTCTGCCCCTCCCCTGCTCATGCTCTGTCTCTCAAAAATAAATTAATGTTGGGAAAAAAATAAATTAAAATAAATAAATAAATAAATAAATAAATGAAAAGTTTAATTAAAAATAAATAAAATAAAAATAAACACATATTTTTTAAACCATCAAAAATAAATAAACTGATCAAATGAGGTCAGTTTGTGTCCACGAATTTTAACATTGAACTGCAACTAAGAAACAGCTAAAAGAGTTGAATAACGTTGCCTTTAGAATATGGGATAAGAGGGAAGGAGTAAGGCACTGACACATTTGTTTTATCTTTTGAGAATTAAAAAAAAAAAAAAGTTAGCCTATGCACATCCCTAACCTTTTTCATTAAAAAATTAAAGCTAATTTAAAAGTGGGGCGCCTGGGTGGCGCAGTCAGTTAAGCCTCCGACTTCAGCCAGGTCACGATCTCGCGGTCCGTGAGTTCGAGCCCCGCGTCGGGCTCTGGGCTGATGGCTCAGAGCCTGGAGCCTGTTTCCGATTCTGTGTCTCCCTCTCTCTCTGCCCCTCCCCCGTTCATGCTCTGTCTCTCTCTGTCCCAAAAATAAATAAACGTTGAAAAAAAAAAAAATAAATAAAAGTAAGGCAAAAAATCTTTGTCTCATATAATGTCTTTGACCTTGGATTTTTGTATTCCGCTAATATGATAACCTCCATGTTCCTCATTTTGCCTTTTATAAAATATTACAGTCATGGGGACGCCTGGATGGCTCAGTCGGTTAAGTGTCCAACTCCTGGTTTCGGCTCAGGTCATGATCTCACGGTTAGTCATGAGATCGCACCCCACATCGGGCTCTGGGCTGATGGTGCTGAAACCTGCTTGGGATTGTCTCTCCCTCGCTCTCTGCCCCTCCCCTGCTCACGCTCTCAAAATAAATCAACACACATTAAAAACAATAAAAAGTAAGAATAAAATATGACAGCCGTATCTTTTGCCCACGCTCTTATCTGAGCCTGTGCAGATTGTCTTATTTCAGGTTTGTAAAAGGCAAACAGTATACACAGAGGTTTGAGGTTCCGACCCCATCTGTCTGTCTCTTGGTAAAGAACCTTGTTCCGTTTGCTTTTATTGAAAAGACCCGTATGGTTGATCTTTCTTCTGCCATCTTTTCCTATGCTTTCCACCGTTTTGGGTTTCTTTGCATTCAGCCTCAATGAGTGGATTTAGCATTTTGAGAGGCATATTCCATTTTAGCTCTCCTGATTGTTATCTGTAAGGTTTTTCCAACCTGCTTGTCAAAAGGCGTTTCTTAAGCGGTTCTTCCTTAATCATCCGAATCAGGACTGAAACATTAACTTAGCCAATTTTTATGTTTAAGACAGATCATCAATTTTTTTTTTTTGCTACTCCCTTTCTCTTTACCTCTTCTTTTCTTCCCCCTTACGATCCACATTTGCCTTCTTTTTACAACTTATTTTTGAAATGTTACATCCTTTCAACTCAGCTGTACTTGTACTCATGTAACCAACCGTGTTCCATAGACTGTCCGAGACAATAGATTGGAGAGAGGAACACAGTCTTTGACCTCCAGGCACTAGGGAGGCAGTTACAGTCCAGAGTAAGTGGTAAGAGGTGCACCTGCGTTACCAGAGGACCCAGGAGAGGCGTGCTAATCTGGACTGGATTCTCCGGGAGGACTTCCTGGTGGTGATGCTTGAGTTAAATTTGAACACATGATGTTGAGGACTCAGCCCAAAGAGTGGGGAGAGTTCTTTCCAGGGCAGACAGAAGGAACAGCCTGTGCAGGAAGATGCTTTCATTTGGTTTTGCTTAAAGTTTATTTATTTATTATGAGAGAGAGAGAGAGAGAGAGAGAGAGAGAATTTCAGCACTGTCAGAGCACAGAGCCCATCTTGGGATTCCATCTCACGAACCACGAGATCACGATCGGAGCCGAAATCAAGAGTCAGACACTCAACCGACCGAGCCACCCAGGTGCCCCAGTGCCTTGGGTTTTGGGTGACTGCAAACGGCTCAGCGTTGCCAGAACGTGGTGGCTGGTGTGGAAGCAAAGGTTCAGACAGGTGCCGCAAGATATCTAGATCAGAGACAGCCTTGAAGGTCACTTTCAAAAGGGTGCGACTGAGGCATCTTAGGCAGGATGCAAACAGTTCGGGAGGGAGGGTAGGATTGAGGAGGGAAGGTGGCCCTTTTAGGAGGTTGTTCACAGCAGAGGTGATGAACAAACACACAGAGAAAGAAATGGAACAGGGGAAGGGAAGACGGTCGGGAGACCCCAAGACGACAATGTCCTCAGAGGGAAAGCAAGAAGGCCATGTCTCCCGAGCTCTCGGCTCCCACTTTTCCCCAAGCTTCACACCACGCTCCCTTGGAAACAGAATAAAAGACTTCCCAGTTTCTTCCATGAAGAAACATCGCCTCCGAGGCCTCACTGGCCCCCCTGCCACGGTTTCGGACGAGCTATCTTTTGAAAAGTAGAGAATCCGGGCAGAGAGTGAAAGAAGGTAGAAGCAGCTTCAAGCCCAATTCAATGAGACCTGTAAGGTTACCCAGAGCCTGGGTCAGCCCTCTTTCCCCTGAAATTCTCACTCGTGCCACCCTTCATGTCCCCCACCCCCAACACCACCACCCCCAGAACAGAGAGAATGCAGGAGCCCGTTCAAGGTATGGATCTATGAATTCAACTCCAAAGTCCATTGCTAAAACTGCCGAGTTATAAATTCATACCCTGCCCCTCACTAAAGTATAATGGACACCCAGTGCTACACTAGTTTCGGCAACTCAGGGCATTAAACAAGGCTCACCAGGATGAGCGAAGTCACCACGTGTCACCACAGAATGGTTATTCCGCTATTATGGACGGAAGTTCCCCACGCCGTACTTTTCATAGGCCTTTTGTCTTCTACACAGAGATACCGTAACAAGGGTTGGCCATGCTATACACATTACGGGCCAGAACTGTGACTTCGTGCGTCCCAGGGTTTTAGGAGCAGAGTGGTGGCTTTGGGGATGGTGGTCGAACAGTCAACGAGGTGACAGCATGAATCCTGCAGTTGAGTTTTGGAAGTTTCTATCGACGTCTTCAAGCTCACGGATTCTTTCCTCGGCTGTGTCCAGTTCATCGATGAGTCCGTCCAAGGCCGCCTTCCTTCCTCTCCGACCTGTGGGCTGTCCTTGTTTTGTTTTGTCTGTCTTTCAGTGTCTCTCTCAGTGTCGTGTTTTGCCGCACATCAGACACGACGATGGGTGAAAGGGACCTGGTACTGGTTCCTGAAGAGTTTTCTTCTCCTGAGTCAACCCCAAGAGTTGTGATTCTCTGCACGGCTGGGGGCATCCATTCTGGGGGCAACTGTTTGCTCTTTGATAGCAATATTCTGATGGAGCTAAGAAAGTTGATTTTTGGCTTGTCCATCTTTTCTCTTGTTGTGTGGACGGGAGAGATGACTTCTAAGATCCTTACGTGTTGGCCAGGAAGCCCAAAGACGTCCCTAGTTTTGGATTTTATTCATTAGGAGTTTGCAAGCAACATTAAGGAAGCTGGTTTTAGAATTTTGGAATGAGACTCCTTCACCGCTCGCTCTGATTGCCTGCCTGGTGAATGACAGGAAAGAACTAGGCTTTTGTCTTCAAATAAGGATGTGTTCCTTCACCCGGTCCTGTTCTTACAGACCTATAGAGCTTTAAATTTTTTTTTTTTACATTTTATTTATTTTTGAGGGAGAGAGACAGAGAGAGAGAGAGAGAGAGAGAGAGAGAGAGAGAGCACAAGTGGGGGAGGGGCCGAGAGAGAGGGAGACACAGAATCCGAAGCAGGCTCCAGGCTCTGAGCTGTCAGCACTGAGCCCAACACGGGGCTCAAACCCACGAACCATGAGATCATGACCTGAGCCGAAGTGGGATGCTTAACCGACTGAGCCATCCAGGTGTCCCTAGACCTATAGAACTTTAAAGAACACTCCCTCTCCTTGTACAGATAAGCCCATGGAAATTTTCTCAGGATCACACAGCCAGTGACAGATATGGGACTTGGGTCCAGTTCACGGTTCCCTCCACGGCCCCTTATGTCTCCCTGGTCTACGCTGTTGAAGACAGCGGGTGTCTGTTAACCCTCCTCCACAGAGATGATAACCCCGACAGCAAAGAACCTGGAGCAGGGGCATGGCGTGGCCTCTCCCGGGGAGGCGGAAGTATGGAGGAGATACCAGGATGATTCAGAGCCAGGAAGAAGCATCCTGAGTGGAGGAAGATGGGTGCTGAAAAGTAAAAGGGACTTGGTGACTACAGCGATGTGACAGTCGCCTTACTCCATACTCCCTGGAGCTCAGCACCCTGCCCACATCCGGACATTGTCTGCACGCTGATGCCCTCTAGTGGTTTACAGGAAGAGATCCTTTCCCCAAATCTGCAACGGGAAACTTCACAAGGTTGAGCCCCTGGGAGGGAAAGAAAATATCCTTCCTCCACCCGTCTCTTGGGTGCAGAGATTTGTCTCACCAGGTTTTTTTTTTTTTTCTCCAGAAATACCCTTTAACTTCTTCTTATTAGACAATCCAAAGACATTTAGAAACATGAGTGAAGGAGAGCATCCCCCCCCGCCCCGCCCCCTATATGGAGAACCATATGTACCCAAGTGTGAGGCTGGAAGAAGAGAAACCATTAGAAACACACAAAACCCCATGGGGTGTGCATGCACAAATATGCTCACCCGGGTGCATGAAGGGTTTGTGGGTCCTAAGAGTTATGAAATGTGCAATGTCCCTTCAAGGAAAAAAAAAAAAAAAAAAATATATATATATATATATATATATATATACACACACACACACACACACACACATGTAATATATGTATATATACATATATGTAATATATGTCATATATGTATATATACATATATGTCATATATGTATATATATTACAATATATATTTTGTATTTATAATACAAATACAAAATTAAGCACAGAGCCTTGGAACAGTCCCGCTCATCAGCCTCATAGTGAATAATCTTCGCATGTACCCATCTGGTTGTGCACACACCCAGAGGAAATGAAGACATAAAGCAGAGCTATTTCTGTGTTTCGCTATTACCCTTGAAATCCTATATATACTGAGAATGGCCTGTCTCAGCAAGGCACCTTGGAAGGCTGTGCATTTCTTCTTAGACTGTCACCATCGTTTAAAATGTATCTGGAATGTTCCTTGGGGTGGCCTTCAGATTAGGTGGCATATTCCTTGGAATACCTTTAAGGATAACACCTATTATCATTGACGTGCATTTTTTTTTTCTTTTTTGGCAATAGCCAAATCCACACGGAGACAACCCTATAAATACTAAGATGCATAGTTGAGCTGGCCCCACACTGTTTTTGGTCAAGAGTGAAGAATCTTTTCGCTCTGTGTCTCTATCTCTCAAAAATAAATAAACATTACAAAAATTATGAAAAAAATTGGGGGCGCCTGGGTGGCTCAGTCGGTTAAGCGTCCCACTTCGGCTCAGGTCATGATCTCGCGGTTCGTGAGTTCCGGCCCCGCGTCGGGCTCTGTGCTGACAGCTCAGAGCCTGGAGCCTGCTTCGGATTCTGTGGTCTCCCTCTCTCTCTCTGCCCCTCTCCCGCTTGCACTCTGTCTCTCTGTCTCTCAAAACTAAATAAACATTAAAAAAAAAAAAAAGAATTATGAAACAAAGAGTAAAGAGTCTTAAACATTTATCAAACTGCTTTTTCCTTTCCTTGCTTCAACCCTATTCTGTGAAGAAATTACTCTGAAAAGAACGCCACCATCCAAGTGAAGGGAAGAGCCATAAGACGAGGTGCGTGTAGGTGGTGGCCAGGAGAAGGTGCCTCGCACCCTCTGGGTACATGAAGGACCACTGACCAGGGGCCCAGATCCCTTCTGTCAGGCCAGGCCTCCCACAGGCTGCTCCCAGCTCAGACATGGCTACAGCGGAGACAGGCGGAAAGACCCCTTCCTAGCAGGGACTCCTCTGAATGGCCGACCTGGGCACAAGTAGTCTTTGCTGCCACTTTTTTTAGACTATGTGGCGGTCTGGGATATTTCCACCAAACCTTCTCTTCTTGGGTCCTTTGTTGAGGATCGAACCTGCACCACAGTCTGAGCGTTCTTCCAGCTTCCCTGGGCCCCTCCTTATTTTCTCCTCCCATAGGCATTTTTCCCTGAAGATGCACAGTGAATCCCGTCTTGGTTTCTGCCTCTTGGAGGACCAGACCCAGCCTTCCACGGTGACCACTCTGGAGCTCAGCATCGTCCTTGTTGTCTCTAACATCCACATAACGACAATCACGTCTCCGGCCCCATTTGCCTTCTGACGGCTGACGGCTTTTAAGCTTCACCCCTTCCCTCGACCCCTTGTACCCCACATCTGGGGAAAATGGTGACAAAGCCTTTGTGTTCCTTCTTTGGAGCCAGGAGGGGACTCCGACTCCCCGGGGCCTGACCCTTGTGGGAACTGTCACCATGGCTCCATCACCCAACTGCCATGGAAACCCAGGCCAGCCTCCCTCCCTCTATCTGCCAAGTCCTTTTGGACCTGCTTGACAGGCTTGTCCTGCTCTCCCCGGAGCCCTCAACTATGTAAGTACTAAGCCTATCATGCCTTCCTGGTGAGCATAAGGCATCATCGGTTTTGACATCGAACCAAAGGGGACGCGGAGGGGGCCCATCCATCTCTGAAGGTGGTCACAACTGTAACCACGTGTTGTCAGTTGCCAAATACTAGAATCGGCTACCTAGGTCCCTGACAAAGAACGAGTGTTGCTAAGCACCCCACCTCCTGACTTGAGAGGGCCACCTGCTGCACGGCGAGCCCCTGCCTTCCGCGCACGTTCAGCGATGTCCCCAAAGTCAACACCATCCACCGCTCCTTACGCACAACCACACAGACTGAAAGGAAGTCTCTTCAGAGACAGAGGAGGTGGCATTTTGATCCTGAAAACTGGATCTTGCTTTTTCTCCCCAAAGTTGAGAGTCCTCCAGGGAATCCATCATCAAGTGGAAAATGCCAGAAGCTCCTGTCGCTCCACGAGGTCGGGAACCTGGGCGCCTGGTCTGAACGTGTATGAGCTAATGGGTCGGCCAAGCGCCTTCCGCTGGGGCAAGTCAGAGGTGACAGGAGAAGGAGGGTGTGGCTGAGCTGGGGGAGGTGGTACTTGTCACCATGTCGCCTGGCCAAAGATGCACACGCTTCCTGAGGAGGTGTGAGAGTAGGCAGGATGCTACTTCGGCCGACAGGGCTGCTAGTGTGGTGGGGAGACCTGTGAACAAGACGTTCTGGGTAGACAGCCGGGAGTGGACACCGCGGGGGGCGGCGGAAGAGGAGGAAGACACGGCAGACTGAGACACAAATCCAGGGTGATGTGTATGTAGCGGGCTCTCTGAAACACCCACAAATATCCTCTGAGAAATAAGCAGCATTCTTCGGGAAACGTGGCACACACGGAGAACCAATGGCCACTAGGTGTTAGAGAAGAAACAGCAGCCAACAGAAAGAAGAACTTTCGCACCTGGCAGCCAATAAGGAGACAGACATCACCCACTCCCGCCCTTGGCCCCCATCATCGGGGTGCGGTGTGAACAGCCCTCTGTGTTCCAAGCCATCAGCTGCCAGTTGGGCGAGGGGAGACTGAAACGATTATGGAACTGGTGATTTAAAATTTAATGTTTATTTACTTTTTGAGAGAGAGAGAGAGAGAGAGAGAGAGAGAGAGAGAGAGCGCTCATGGTGGAGGGGCAGAGAGAGAGGGAGACACAGAATCCGAAGCAGACTCCAGGCTCTGAGCTGTCAGCACAGAGCCCGACGCGGGGCTCGAACTCACGAGCTGTGAGATCAAGACCTGAGCCAAAGTCAGGCGCCCCAAGGAACTGGCAATTTAAAATAACACCGAATGGAAGAGAAAGGAAGCAAGACCCATCTCATAACCAAAAGTGACCAAAGAATTTTGGAATTTACCTGTGATGTCCTCAAGGGGATCCTCTGTCCAGCGGGGACGGGAAAGCCGGTTATCACCCGAGTCAGAGCAGGAACTAGAGAAAAGAAAAGGACTCTGTTTCTATTCCAGTGACTTGATATCCTTCTCTAAACACGGCTACAGGGGCGCCTGGGTGGCGCAGTCGGTTGAGCGCCCGACTTCAGCCAGGTCACGATCTCGCGGTCCGGGAGTTCGAGCCCCACGTCGGGCTCTGGGCTGATGGCTCAGAGCCTGGAGCCTGCTTCCGATTCTGTGTCTCCCTCTCTCTCTGCCCCTCCCCCGTTCATGCTCTGTCTCTCTCTGTCCCAAAAATAAATAAACATTGAAAAAAAAATTTAAAAAAAATATCAACATCTTTAAAGGAAATAATTAAACACTACCTACAATTGGATGCCCGCCCTCCGTGCACCCGATTTATGGCTTTCACATACTAGGCAATGTTAGTTTCAGCTCCAGGTTATGGCCGTATTTCCGACCTTCTGGGATTTGCTCACATTGTTCGCTCCACCTTGGATATCCGTCCTCAAGCTCCAAGTCCTATCTTCCCATTTAAAATCTCACGATGCTAGGACAAACACAACCATCCTTCTGTCTTCACGGAGTCTGGGGAAGAGAATGGCCCTTGGCTAAGGATTTAATCTAGCATTTTCAAGAAGTAATTACAGAGCCTCTGTTAGGTCTTTGTGTAAGCAGGAGAGCAGTTCTTAAGAGGCATAAAACTGGAAAATGGGCCCATTTTGTATTTCCAACAGGCCCTAGGGGTCCCAGTTTGAAAGGGCGGAGGCATCCTCACTGTTCAAAGGTAAATTATATGCGGTGTTAATTACGCATACAGGGGAGGCTTTGAGAACTGTGGGGATGTTAGAAAGGCATTTCTCTTCTACCTTATGGGTTTAGACTGTAATATCTCTGATAATTAACACTTGTCTTCAGGAAGTGTGTTATGTGTGAGTGCTGGAGGAGGAATTGGAAAGAAACCCCATAGCTCTCCAACGGGCAATCAATAGACCGAGAAGGATTGTCTGCATCTGCCATGGTACGGAGCCCCCTTGGGGGCTGGAACGGGAGGGTCCACGTCGACCTTGGATGGCTTTGTTGGACTTGGGATGCCAAAGGCATCATCCCACACGGGAAGAGTGAGAGCTGGGAGCGTGTATTTCTGTTGGCCGGGAGGGAGGTGGTTTCTAGGTGGTCAGTCCCTGCAGGAAGACAGATAGGAGCTAAGACCCCCAAATGGGAGAGCACAGCCAGGAGCTAGGGGAGCCCATGGGGGCACCCCTGTGTGGGTTTAACACTATGAGTGCCTTTCCCCATACCGGGGCGAAAGTCCTATTAGAGGTTTAGAGATCTGTGCCCCTCCGTCACTGTCCTCCCGTTGCTACAATCCTGCACAAAGGTTGATATGTGACTGATACGGCACACAGCTGAGATGTGCATTAGACACGGCTGTGGCGTGAAGGACAGAGGAACAGCCCCATGAAGGGAAGCGGCTGGCCCCAGGGGCCGGTGGCCTTCCACGTGTGGCCTTGCGGAGGGAGAAGCATCCCAGCAGGAACTGCTTCCTGGCCGAGCGCTCAGGGAACAGAGATGGGGCTGGGAGCCGTGGGATGGAGAGCAGGGTGGTGTAGCCGCGCAGGCCGGCCGCCTAAACCTTCGTCGCTTCTCGCTCATCAGAGCGGCGAGCGACCTTTCCAAGTGGGAAGAGGCTGACGTGTCAGCTCCTCTATTCACTCTTCAGGGCTGTCTTCTCAAATGCCACATCCTTCACCAAGCCTCCCCTGAGCTCATCCAAGCTGGCAAGATTCCCCCATGCCTCCAAATGCCGAGAGACCTCGATGTGGGCCCGTCTTGTGGCATTTACCAACTTCTGCTTTATTTTTTTTTTAATGTTTATTTATTTTGGGGGGAGAGGGACAGAGAGCTTGAGTGGGGGAGGGGCAGAGAAGGAGAGAGAGAGAGAGAGAATCCCAAGCAGGCTCCGTACTGTCAGCACAGAGCCCGATGCGGGGCTCAATCCCAGGAACCGTGACATCGCGACCTGAGCCGAAATCAAGACTCAGACGCTTAACCTCCTGAGCCACCCAGGCGCCCCACCAATTTCTGCTTTAAGTGAGAATCATTTGTAAGGTAACTTTTTGTCCAGACACCTTTGGCCTGCCCTCACCTCCTACATGCCCGCTGCACATCCCCCTGCCTGACACACCCCCCTTCCTAAATAAACGAAGAACATACCAAAATATGTTTGAATTATGCTTCTATCCGAGCCAGGACTACAACAGCGTCTTGAGAATTACAGGTGCCCGCCCGCCCAATAAACATTTGTTCAATATGCCTACCTCTCTGTCTCTCAACCTCAGCACTATTGACACTTTGGAATGGATAACTCTGTTGTGGGGGCTGTTCTGCTCACAGAGCATGCTTGATAGCATTTCTGGCCTCTGATTCCCAGCTGCCGATAGCACCCAGCTCTAGCTGTGGTAACCAAAAGTGTCTGCAGCCATTTCCAAATGTCTTCAGGGAGCAAAATACCTCTCCGTTGGGGTCCACTGCCCTAGATGTTCAGTCCTCTTATCATTTCAGCATTCGTGCTACAAAAAACATTAATGGTTCATAATACGCATGTATGTATATACACACGCACACACGCATGAATGCACACATCGGGATCCATAAACATGACCTACTCAGAGTCGCAAAGCGTGACATAAATAAATCACGTGTGAAAAATGCATTTGAAAGGAATTTCCCAAGCTAGGAAACCAAAGACATCTCTTCCGGTTTTTGAAAAGCAAAGTCTAGGGGCGCCTGGGTGGCGCAGTCGGTTAAGCGTCCGACTTCAGCCAGGTCACGATCTCGCGGTCCGTGAGTTCGAGCCCCGCATCAGGCTCTGGGCTGATGGCTCAGAGCCTGGAGCCTGCTTCCGATTCTGTGACTCCCTCTCTCTCTGCCTCTCCCCCCTTCATGCTCTGTCTCTCTCTGTCCCAAAAATAAATAAACGTTGAAAAAAAAAAAAAAAGCAAAGTCTTTATTATCAAGTGAGAAAAAAAAATCAGCCACAAATTGGAGATAACATTCAATGAGGCTTATTTGACCTTTGCAGAAATTCATGCACTTAGATCTTCAAAAGATCACAGGCGTACGTATAAACGCAGGAGGAGATAAACACCGTACATAGAATAGAAAATGACCAAAGTCAACAAGGTGTTTCCAGCTACAACGGTGAGAACGCAGGGGTCTAATGATCCCCCGCCCCCCACACCCAGGTAGTCATTGAAATGACCACTGTTCTGCAAGCAGAAAAACAGATCAGGAGGCCGTTCATTTTCCTGCCTGCAAGGAAAGTGTATTATGGGTCTCGAATGTCTAAGGATGGAGGAAACTTTTCCAGGGTTCTGGTGCATAGAACTCAGGCACAATCACTGGAAACTGTCTTAAGACCCAAATAAGACTCAAACGTCTGTCTTAAGACTCAAATGAGCAGCTTAAAATGGGGTCCCCCTTCAAACAGAGCCGAGCATAAAGGAAGAGCCAACACATAACCCCGTTGATGTCAGCCATGATGGGAGCCAATGAAAGAAGGGTCTGGAATCGATAAGAAGAAGCCTGAGACAATTCATAAATCCAGGGAAGTTCTAGAAGCAAGTACAAGAATCTGGGTTGGCTTCTTCCCCTAGCAGGTGACAAGAGTGTGTTGGATTTAAAGGGACAGTGCTGTAAAAGCAACCACAGTAACAGCAGGCACCTTAATTGAATTTTCACCAGATACACCCAAGTGAGACTTCGATTTGAAAGGGAGTCAGGAGACAGGTGTGGATCATCCATTTTACCCAGAAAAGTAATGGCAGTAGCTTGCTAGACACGGATGAGGTAATGGGCTCTGCTCCCTATTTCATACCCATAGTTGTTTCCGGAAATTTAGCCTAAAATGTGTTCTACCAGCCCTTCCAAATATTTCCAAAGTGAATTAATACAATTTAATAAACTCCTTACTGCTTAAAGTAGCTACAGAAGATAATATGGTCTATAGCTACTAACACAGAAATCCTTGGATTTTTTTTTTAATGTTTACTTATTTTTGAGAGAGAGACAGAGCATGAGCAGAGGAGGGGCAGAGAGAGAGGGACACACAGAATTGGAAGCAGGCTCCAGGCTCTGAGCCATCAGCACAGAGCCTGACATGGGGCTCAAACTCACCAAACGTGAGATCATGACCTGAGCCAAAGTCGAACGCTCAACCGACTGAGTCACCCAGGTGCCCCAGAAATCCTTGGATTTTAATTCAAGTTCTGTGTGTTTGTGTGTGTGTGTGTGTGTGTCTCCTGAACTAACACACACCACACGAACACGAATTTGGAAAAAAACATTTTGTTATTTGGGCCAATCCGGCCAGCCCCCATTTGGAAACAGCGATGGCTAACTTTATTATCTTTTATTGCAGAATGTATACAGAAGGAGGTGAAAGCCTTAAAATAATTTGGGACAGTCTCATTTCAGTGCACAATCAGTATTGTGCAGTATATGACAATACAGTATTGTGGCAATACAGAGTGACTGAAACAAATATTGATTTCCATTTACCTCCATTTTATGCAACTGAGTTTTTAGTTACCACTGGCTGCTTTATGCTAGGGATGTGCACACACAGTATATTTATATACATACACACATATGTTATATACACACACATATACACATTCACTATGTGTATAGTTGAGTCTGAGGACGACAAAAAGTGTATTACAAAAGCTTCATCTCAAAAATCAACCTCCCAAGGGGCGCCTGGGTGGCTCAGTCGGTTGGGCGTCCGACTTCAGCTCAGGTCATGATCTTACAGTTGGTGGGTTCGAGCCCCGCGTCAGGCTCTGTGCGGACAGCTCAGAGCCTGGAGCCTGCTTCGGATTCTGTGTCTCCTTCTCTCTCTGCCCCTCCCCAACTTGTGCTCTATCTCAACAATAAATAAACATTAAAAAAATTTTTTTTAATACAACAATCCCAGGAATCAGAGAGACCCAGAATTAGACGAGTCCTTGCAGGGGATGAAGTCCATCTTCAAAGCATGCGTATATCTGATGATCCCTATCATTAATGCCACCAAGGACCCATCAGATACGAATGTAAATTACTCCCACAAGGAATTTTTCCAGTACGACATCTAGTACCCAATAAAACCAGCACAAGAAAAGAAGTGAATAAAACTCAGCAAAAACAACAAAGACTAAAATAGACTTATGTGGTTCCATATTTTTGTTATGAGACACAGACTTTAAACATGTTTCTTGGGGTGCCTGGGTGGCTCAGTCAGTTGAGCATCTGACTTTGGCTGAGGTCATGATCTCACTGCTCGTGAGTTCTAGCCCCACGTCTGGCTCTGTGCTGACAGCTCGGAGCCTGGAGCCTGCTTCAGATTCTGTGTCTCCCTCTCTCTCTGCCCCTCCCCTGCTCATCCTCTGTCTCTCTCTCTCTACATCAAATATAAAATAGAAACCAAACAAAAATAACAAACATGTTTCTTACACCCATGACAATAAAAGACACAAATTGAGAATTCTGACAAAGAATTCAAAATTATGAAGTGAAGGAACTAAGGTAAAATTCTAGAATGAATAAAAAGTGACATTAAGAATTGAACAGATGAACAGTAGATTGATTCATCTATGGGTAAGTAAATAGAAGTTGCATAACGCAATATAGCATAAGATATATACAAAATTAGGTATAAAATACATATGAAATTAAAACACAGAAATTGCTTGTAAGATGAAAAGGGGAAAAATTAAACCTAAGGGGCTTACATTTCCTTTGGACAAATAAAAGGTACTAACGAATATTAGACTTTAAATATTCAAAATATTGAATGTTGAATAGACACTAAATGAATAATCAAAGCTTGATTGATAATAATCCGAGCTTGATAATCTAAAAATAGAATGATAAGGAAAAATCTAAAAAAAAAGCAAAGAAAGAAGAGAAAAGGAATACAGTAGAGGTGGGACAAATTAAAAACAAATAGATGATTTAGGGGCACCTGGCTGGCTCACTTGGTTGAGCCTATGACGCTTGACCTCAGGGTTGTAAGTTCAAGCCTCATGCTGGGTATAGAGATTACTTAAAAATAAAATGTTTAAAAAAAAAAAAGAAAAGAAAACCAAACAGATGGTTTAAATATTGAAACAAATATATATTAGTGATCACAATAAATGCCACTAGACGAAACACTCCAGTTAAAATATAACAGTTGTCAGACTGGGCTAAAAGGATTCAAAAGATATTCTCCTTAAGAGACATATTTTATTTAATTTAAAAAATTGTTTTCATGTTTACTTTTTTTTTTAATTTTTTTTTAACGTTTATTTATTTTTGAGACACAGAGAGACAGAGCATGAACAGGGGAGGGGCAGAGAGAGAGGGAGACACAGAATCGGAAGCAGGCTCCAGGCTCTGAGCCATCAGCCCAGAGCCTGACGCGGGGCTCGAACTCACGGGCTGTGAGATCGTGACCTGAGCCGAAGTCGGACGCTTAGCCAACTGAGCCACCCAGGCTCCCCCATGTTTACTTATTTATGTATTTTGAGAGTGGGAGGAAGGGCAGAGGGAGAGAGAGAGAATCCCAAGCAGGCTCTGTGCTGTCAGTGGGGAGCCTGACGTGGGGCTCGATCTCACAAACCATGAGATCATGACCTGAGCTGAAATCAGGAATCGGACGCTTGACTGACCAAGCCACCCAGGTGCCCCAAGATGTATTTTAAATGTAAGGATATAGAAAAGTTAAATATAAAAAAGGTGAGGGGCACTTGGATGGCTGGGTCAGTTAAGCGTCCAACTCTTTTTTTTTTTTTAAGTGTAGTTATTTTGAGAGAGAAAGAGTACAAGCAGTAGAGAGGAAGAGAGAGAGGGAGAGAGAGAGACAGTCCCATGCAGTCTCTACACTGTCAGCTCAAAGCCTGACTTGGGGTCTAAACTCACTAACTGCGAGATCATGACCTGAGCCAAAGTCAGGAGCCAGACGCCTAACCAATGGAGCCACCCAGGGGCCCCAAGTGTCCAACTCTTGACTGCGGGGCCCCAAGTGTCCAACTCTTGACTGCAGCTCAGGTCATGAACTCATGGTTTGTGAGTTCAAGCCCCTCATTGGGGTCTGCACTCACAGCAGGGAGTCTGCTTGGGACTCTCTCCCTCTCTGTCTCTCACTCTCTCTCTCTCTCTTTGCCCCTCTCCCCATCATATAGGTATGTGGCCTCTCTCTCTCTCTCTCTAACAAACTTTAAAAAAGGAGGAAAAGTGATAATATATGCTATAAACTAAATGCTTGGGTCACCCCACCCTCCCAGCCGCCACCAAATTCATCTGTGCAAACCTAATCCCCAATGTGATGGTATTTGAAGGTGGGGCCCTTGGGAGGTGCTTAGGTCATGAGGGTGGGGACTTCATGAATGGGATTTGTGCTCTGATAACAGAACCCAGAAAGCTCCCTTACCCCTTCTGCTACGTGAGGACACAGCAGGAGGGTGAGGACACAGCAGGAGGGTGGCCGTGAGCTAGGAAGCAGGCCTTCCCTGCACACCACACAGAATCTGCTAGTCCTTTGTTCTAGGACTCCCCAGCTTTCAGGAGAGTGAGAAATGAATTTCTCAACAGATACATTTCTGTTGTTTATAAGCCACCAGTCTCTGGTAGTTTGATATTATAATAACCTGAACGGACTAAGATATTATGCAAAACCAAATTTTTAACAAACCTGGCGTAACTTAATAGCAGACAAAACAGACTTAGGGCAAAATGTATTATGAAGATAAAAGGGAATACAGAAAAGGTTCGATTCACCAAGTGGATATAACAATTGTAAATTTGTATTCACTTAATCACATAGCCTCAAAATACATACTGATAAATTGATAAAAACCAAAGGTAAATAGACAAATCCATGATCAGAGTGGAAAATTGTAACACCTCTCTCAATATGTGTTAGAAAAGCAGGTCAACAGGCACCTGGGTGGCTCAGTTGGTTGAGCATCTGGCTTTGGCTCTGGTCATGATCCCACGGTTCGCAGGATTGAGCCCCGTGTCGGGTTCTGTGCTGACAGCTCAGAGCCTGGAGCCTGCTTTGTATTCTGCGTCTCCCTCTCTCTCTGCCCCTCCCCTGCTCACACTCTATCTCTCTCTCTCTCTGAAAAATAAATAAGCATTAAAAAAAAGAGAAAAGGTCAAAATTCAATAAAGTTATAGATGATTACAATTACGCAATTAGAAAACATGACCTCATAGAGATATAGATAATATTCCTCAGTAACTGAGGACTATACTCTCTCTCTCTCTCTCTCAAAAATGAATAAATGTTAAAAATATTTATATCAAATGTCTAGAAAAAGTAAATCCACACAAGCAAAAAGTAGGTTAATGTTTGCCAGGGGGTTGAGAGGTTGGGGGAATGGGAAGTGACTGCTTAATGGGGACGGAGTTTCCTTTAGAGGTAATGAAAATATTCTGGAACTCATAGTGATAGTCACGCAACATGGTGAACGCACGGAGTATCACTACTGATCAATTTTATGCTATGTGGTCCCTCTCCCCACACAAACTAGTGGGAGATGCATATTTTTTTGGCTTTTTAAAAAATTTATTTATTTATTTTCAAAGAGAGAGAGAGAGAGAGAGAGAGAGAGAGAGAGACAGGCAGAGAGAGAAAGAGAGAGAATCCCAAGCAGGCAGGCTCCATGATGTCAGCCCAGAACCCGATGTGGAGCTCGAACTCACGAACCACAAGATCGTGACCTGAGCCAAAGTCAGATGCTTCACTGACTAAGCCTCCCAGGTGCTGCTGGGGATGTACATATTTTAAGAAATTTGAAATAAAGTAGGTTAAAAGCATAGCCAGTGTAATCTCAACAAAGTAGAAGAAAGAAAAAAATAAATGTAAAAACAGACACCGGTGAAATGGAAAAGAGTCTACAAAGGAGGATCAATAAAGCTACAGATCTGAGGCAGAGGAGGAAGACTAATAAAATTGATACGTGCTTAGTAAGACTGATCAGGGGAAAGAAGGCACACGTACGTAATGTGAGGCATGAACTAGGACACATCGCCAGAGATCATGCAGACATTACAAAGGAAGTAAGAGAAAAGTTTGAACATCCTTATGCCAACACATTTGAAATTTTAGATGAAATGGGTCCAGAATCACTTCATGTGTCAAAAGTGACATAAAAGGAAACAGAAAACCCAAATAGCCTGACAACTCTTCAGGAAAATGAAACCACAAGTTAAGCCATTCCCACAAATACAGTTCCAGGAGCAAATAGCTTCGGTGACAAAGGACAGTTTTACACGGGGATTAAAACAGAGCCTACTCCCCAGTTTGTTTTATGGGGTCAGGTTCCTCAACACAAATACCTGACAAGGTCAGTCTGAGAAAATACTCGTTTGTGCGCAGGGAAGCAAAACCCCTAAAAAAAAAAATGTCAGCAAGCTGAATCCAGCGATGCAGAGAAGGAATGATCTATTCATTATAATTAAGTGGAGTTTATTCCAGGAATGCATGGTTTAATTAAATATTCGAAAGTCAATGTAATATAGCACATCAACAGAATAAAGGAGAAAAACAACAGATGCAGGAAAGTCATTGACAAATTTAAACATCTGTTCATTAAAAAAAAAAAGGCTTAGCAAGCTAGGAATGGGAAAAGGCTTGCTTAAGCCGATAAAGAGTGCGCACACACATACACACACACACACACACACACCCCTATAGCAAAGTTGATCCTTAATGAATTAGTGAGAGTTTCCCTCTGCGATTAGAAATAAGGCTTGGTATAAAATGAAGAAATGTTAGCATCTATGCATCTTACCTTAGCATCAAAAGCATCAGATATCAAATACCAAGGAATCAATCTAACAAAAGTTGTGTAAGACTTCACTGTACAAAACGTAAATGGAAAGAGGCACCTGGGTGGCTCAGTCAGTTAAGCGTCCGGATCTTGGTATCAGCTCAGATTATGAGATCAAGCCCCAGGTTGGGCTCCATGCTGAGGGAGGATGGGATTCTCTCTCTCTCTCTCTCTCTCTCTCTCCCTCCCTCCCACCCTCTCTCTCTCTTAAAATAAATAAATAAACGTAAAAAAAAAAAAAAACAATTGGGGCGCCTGTGTGGCACAGTTGGTTAAGCGTCCGACTTCAGCTCAGGTCATGATCTCACAGTCTGTGAGTTCGAGCCCCACGTCGGACTCTGTGCTGACAGCTCAGGGCCTGGAGCATGTTTCGGATTCTGTGTCTCCTGTCTCTTCCTCTCCTCCGCTCATGCTCTGTCTCATTCTGTCTTTCAAAAATAAATAAATGTAAATACAAAAGAAATTTTTTTAAAAACAAAAACCCACAATCGTTTCAATACAAACAATAAAATTGTTAGGGGCTGGAGAGTAAAAGTAAAAAGTTGTCTTACTTACAGCAGTTTTGATAATAAAGGTACTTCCACAGTTAAACATCTATTTTCATCGCAAACTAAAAAGAACAAATTTGTGGATAACAATGAACCAGATGTAGGAAAGCCCTCTGAGTTTGCATCTCAGTCCACAAGCCCAAGGTTCTCTCCTGAGCTCTGGTACTTTCGCTTTCGATCTTTGCAATTTTGCACACGGGACAGTTCAACCCCCTTTCCCAAGGGGTGGGCTGCACTCTCAGGCTGAGCACCCCCTCTCCCACCCCAAGGAAGGCGCAGGGGAGTGGTCTGTCGAGGCAGGATTCACGAGCTCACTCCAGCAACTAGAAGCTGCTTTCGTGGGCTTACATTCTAGAAGGAAAACACAGGAGAATGTCAGATGGTGAGAAATGCTTTGGAGGAGAAGGAAGTCCTAAGAAGTTACCCAGCAGGGGAGGGGGTCTCTACAGCCCCCGCAGCCAGTGGGCAGCCTGCACGGCAGAGGGGAGGCACACTTTGGGGGATCCCTGGGCTTCGTTCAAGTTGCCAGGTGGGCATTGACCTTAACAAGAAGCTCAGGGCCGAAGAACTTAAGAGGGCTACCCGTGATCACACCGGGGTCCCCGGGCACCGACAGTGGGGCTTTGGGGAAGGGCCTAGGGAACACGCAGAGAGCAGGAGTCAGCAACATGGGGTACCGGTCCACACGGATGCAACCTGGGACGCCTGGGGACCGAAGCAAGGATTTGAGGAAGCCCCGATGATGATTCCCTTCAAGTTGCTACCAGATAACGCGAGCCGGGAAAACTACCCCAACCTCAGTGCTTGAGATCTCTTCGAATTTCCATTTCCTTCCGCCCCTCGGGAGACCTTGCCAAGGCTGCTCTGTTTTCTGTAAGAAAACAGGAGGGTGAGTGCCTCACAGCCTGCCCCGGCCAATGATTCATTTGGAGACGAGCTGTTCATGTCTGTGGTCTGGATTCCAGTGGGGCGCCCCCGTGTGCACCTGCTCAAAGGCGGGGTGCTCTCGCAGGCTCCCATCGACCGTGGCATGGGATGCCGGGTGAGGGAGCCCCTCCACATCCGTGTCAACCAGTTTGGGGCCAACCAAAGGAAAAGGATGGGACTCCTCTCTCCTCAGTGTTTCCGGAAAAGCTGGAGGCTGGGTACGGGTTGTTGGGCAGAGGACGGGACCGTGGGTGCAAAACTCACCAGAGCAAAGACGGTAGGTAGGCTCTGGTGACATTCCTCCCAGCCTCCCAAATGCCCTGCCGCCAAGAGATTGTTTTTCTGGCCAGAGATGTGCATCTCCCAACCCCGGCTGCTTTAAAAAATGTTATCGTTACAAGCGCAACAAGATCCAAAAGGCAAAGAAGAACTGGAAAGAAAATTCACCCCGGGATGGCACATCCTTTGTTTTCATTTCCTAGCTTCCTGCCCACCCCATCTCTCTCCCCTCCCGCCCCCCCGACCTCATCCGTAAGCACGGAGCGTCCCCAGTCATAATCGTGGCAGGCAGAGTTTTTATTCGGCCATCTTTCACTTAATAGCTGAGCATTGTTTTCCAAGTCATTGCAGTTTTTTTCTCATTACAATTTTAATGGCCATAGCATATGCCACGGAGCTGATGTTCTAGAATCCACCTGACGACTCCTTAATGAAAGTGAGTCATCCTTCCCAGGTGCATCGCCGGAACCCCATCTTTGCAAAGCCTTCCAGGGGCAGCCCAGACTCAGAGAATGTGCCCTCCTCGGAACTCATGAGCATTTTCTCTGGTTCTCAGCCTCCTGGTATGTGCCCCCTTGTGTTAATTTTTTTTTTTTTTTTAACATTTCTGTGTGTAGACATGTTGTCTCTCTCTCTCTCTGGATTCTTAATGTTTATTTATTTTCGAGAGCGAGAAAGAGAGTGCGAGCAGGGGAGGGGCAGAGAGAGAGGGAGACACAGAGTCCGAAGCAGGCTCCAGGCTCCTAGGTGTCAGCACAGAGCCCGACGCGGGACTCGAACTCCCGAACTGCGAGATCGTGACCTGACGGGAAGTGGGATGCTTAGCCGACTGAGCCACCCAGGCGCCCCTGAAGCTTATTTAAAATTAAACATATGCCAAAAAACAATTAAAGGTACACCTAACTTAGGATCCAGGAATCCCACTCCTAGGTATGATGAACCCTTGAGGAATAAAACATATGTTCACAAAAAGCACCTGTACAAGAATGTTCCTATCAGCCTCATTCAGATAACCCCCAAACCGGAAGACAAAACACATTTCCACTGACAGGAGAATGGCGGAACGATTTCTAGAAGTTCAAATAATTCTACTCAGCAGGACAAAGGAGCGAGCTATGGGTTCACAGCACACCTCGGGTGGATCTCGAGGACACCACGCCGAGCGCAGGAACACGGACACGGGCGAGCCCAGGAACAGCCCAAACTAACCCACGGTGATAGAAATGTTGCCACTCCGCGCACTGACAAGCACCGGACCCCAAACATGAGCTTGCCAAGCACGTGAATGCAAGCAGCTGCCATTGAGACCCTTTTAACTGGATTAGGACCCTCTTCCTTGGACCCTCGGGAAATGTCCCAACGTATCCACTGTAGGGAGCTATCCCAGCGAGAGTTCACTGACAGAGCAACCGTGACTCTAGGTATCGCTGATGCCCTAGGCACCCAGGCAGCTAGAGCAGGGAGCGAAAGACACCATAAAGACCCTGAGATGGAAAGTCGCTGCTGGATTCTCCCCTCTGTTCCCCTGTGGGGATGTGGCAGGTGTGGGGGGGCGGCACACGCACGCAGCACAGGGCAGAGCCTGGGCCACTGAGCCCACATGCCCGTCAGGGGACCCCAGGGCTTTGAGGGTAGGGGAAGAAGGGGATGTGGCTCTCTTCTTGGCCGACTTAATGCCCCACCCTGGTCCTGTTCTTCTTCGGCCAGGGTGTCTCCTTGCCGGGGTCGAGCCTCGGACCCAGGAACCCATCCCCAGCAGCCTTTTCCGGAGTGTGGGCTGTCCGTCAGTCGGGAAGGAGCAGGTCCCATCGCCTGAATTGAGACCACCGGGATGAAAAGGACTGGTTTAGAGATTTTGCCTGGAGCTGGATATAAGCTTGTCCAGTCCTGGGAAGTGGGCAGACAAGGAGGCTGAACAATACTTTTTTCCTTCGTGCTTTGCCTAACGGAAACACTTTTGTTGCTGTTTTTTGTTTTTTTAATTTGAGAGAGAGAGAGAGAGAGAGCCAGGGAGAGGGGCAGAGAGAGAGAGACAGAGAGAGAGAGAATCTTAAGCAGGCTTCACGCCCAGAATGGAGCCCAGTGCAGGGCTTGATCCCTTGATCCTGGGATCGTGACCTGAGCCAAAATCAAGAGTCGGATGCTCAATGGACTGAGCCACCCAGGCACCCCAGAATTCTGTTTGATGAGCCCTGGGTTTTAGAGACAAGCAAGATTATCTAATGAAGGACGTCTGAAATTCAAGGCGCTTTGCAGTGAGCGAGCCGAGGCCCAGGGCTTCCCCTCCGTCCACAGGGAGAATTTGCACACGATCCCAGCTTCCTCCCAAGGGTCCAGGTGCTACCCAGCTGGCATTTCCCAGCTCCTCTGCCAACGGTTGGCCCAGCTAAGCCCAGATTCGGTTCCCAAGTCCGTAGTGTTTATTTGCTGCCTGCAAAATCACTCCCAAGCTTGCCCTGAAAAATGAAAGGGCAGAAATGAGCTGAGATCCCTTTCCTCATACCTGACCCCGTGGTGCACCTGGCGGGTCTCTACAGGACTCCGTCCTGCTCCGTAAGACGACAGGAGAATGCACAAACTACGGGAGCTGCTAACACTTTGCCCTTGAATCTCCGCATGTATCAAGTGATATTTGCTGTTCACCCGAACCCACTGCAAAGAGTTCTCCCACCAAGACCCCAAAGTGGGGAGTCTCTCAAACACAGAAAGCGGTCCAGACAATGGGTAACCAAAGTGAGTGACAGCCATTCGTTAAATTTCTAACGATCAGGGGCACCTGGGTGGCTCAGTCGGTTAAGCGTCGACTCTGGATTTCGACTCACGTCATGATCTCACCGTTCGTGGGTTTGAGCCCCGAGTCAGGCTCTGTGCTGCCAGCTCAGAGCCTGGAGCCTGCTTCGGGTTCTGTGTTTCCCCCTTTCTCTCTCTCTGCCCCTCCCCTGCTTGCACTCTGTCTCTCTCTCTCAAACATAAATAATAAACATTAAAAAATGTTTTAATAAAAAAATAAATAAAAGAGGAGATAGTAAACATATGACTCTGGCTTCCGAAGGACCTCCTCAAATGAGTCAATATCTCCGACCAGCTTCCCTGTTGAGGTTGGTCGTGGCATCTGAGAATTGTGATTTACTAATCTAAACAGTCCAGCAGAATTTGGCTGCTCCCATCAATGGCATCAAGACAGGAATAAATACAGTAGTTAAAAAACCAAACAAACAAAAAAACCAGGGATTGGACCAAAAGACAAAACTATCCAGGAAACGACTCAGTTGAGGTCTCAAACGCTGATGTCCACTAATGGTAGAACATGTGATCTTACTGATTCAAGGTAATGCACTCACTGCTGTTAAAATTTACTCTCATTTAGGTAAATGTTCTGTTATTCTTAGCGTTTTCCCTCGTCTTTCCAGACCTGAGACAGTGACTTCAGGGCCTGGGAATCGGGGGAGATAGGGGGACGTACCCCCCTGCATAAGCAGCGGCCGCGGAGGGGCGGGTGCAGCCGTATCTGCTGTTTCCAAGCCTGGGGCATCTGCCCTTGACCGTCCAGGGCCCGCTGCTGGGGCTGCAGTGTGGCCCTCGCTCCATCCCACGGCTCTTTCAACCAGGCAGACCTCCCCACATCAAGCATGACTGGACCTCCTGCCTTCTCCCCCCAGCCCCCTAAATGCCCCTGCTCTTTTCAGGGAAGGATTCAGCTCCTTTTCAAATTCCTCTTTTTAATCTATTGTTTATGGATAAACTTTGCCTTCTCTCTAGGCCTCACCTCTTCACCTTTGAACCAAGCTTCCTAGAACTCAAAACATCTGTTTTTGGGTGTTTTTGTTTGTTTGTTTGTTTGTTTGTTTTTTAAGGTAGCTTGTTCTCAGAATAAAGATCTATGGCATTCAAATTCGTATACTTCCTATGGATTTACCCCCACCCCGCCCCCCACCAATTAATTAAAATTTAAAAGCCTTGAAACTGACTCTGTACCACTGGGACCCGATGGGAAGTGTATATGAAAAGCCTCTTCTTCAGTGATGAAGGGAAAGGTAGAAGGCAAAAGAAATCAAACAAAACCACACACATTAGTATCAAAATGTTACTAGGGCGCCTGGGTGGCTCAGTCGGTTAAGCGTCCGACTTCGCTCAGGTCATGATCTCGCGGTCCGTGAGTTCGAGCCCCGCGTCGGGCTCTGAGCGGACAGCTCGGAGCCTGGGGCCTGCTTCCGATTCTGTGTCTCCCTCTCTGTCTACCCTTCCTCTGCTCATGCTCTGTCTCTCTGTCTCTCTCAAAAATAGCTAAACATTAAATTTTTTTTTTTTAAATAATGAATTAACATTTAAAAAATTGCAAAAAAAAATATATCAAAATATTACTTACTGCAAACCAGATTACTTCTGCTCACACCTTCTGCCCATAGCCCAGAGCTGGTCGGAGGCATGGCCCGGAGCCTGCCCACCCCCGCCTCCGGCATCCCCACACACTTTGTGGGTGCTCCACCTCGAGGAGCCAGGGACCAGAGGAGAGTCAGAGTTTCTCAGGTGGAGTCTGGAATGCGCGTGAGTGGGGGAGGGGGCGGGGAGGAGTCTGCCATGTCCCTTTCTGAGCTGGGAGCATGGGCTAAGGATACCGATGAGGGCAATACAAAAGTCCCCGTTATCAAGGTAGGATCAGAAGACAGGAACCAAGGGGTATGACCTATTCCAAAACTTAGAGGCTACTCTGCTGGGCTTGGCTAAAAGCAGACCCATTCCCTTCTGCGTCTGGTGCGAGTTTGGGGGATACAGCGTGCCAGACTGAACACAGATTATCGGATGAGGGGTTTTCTTGGGACTCTGATGTGTTCTTTATTTGAACTTCTCCGCCCAACTTCCCCTTGTTGAATGGAAGAGAGTTTGCTGCAGACAGTGCTTTGTGTTAGTCCGGCTTCCCCAGACAACCAGAATCGAAATCAACAGGATATGTAGATATAACAAATCTTCATAAATAATTCTTTTTTTTTTTTAATTTTTTTTAACGTTTATTTATTTTTGAGACAGAGAGAGACAGAGCATGAACAGGGGAGGGGCAGAGAGAGAGGGAGACACAGAATCGGAAACAGGCTCCAGGCTCTGAGCAGTCAGCACAGAGCCCGACGCGGGGCTCGAACTCACGGACCGTGAGATCATGACCTGGGCCGAAGTCAGAAGTCAGACGCTTAACTGACCGAGCCACCCAGGCGCCCCCATAAATAATTCTTTATTTTATATAGATATAGGTGTAGATAGATATGTATCTGATTTGTCTGTATAAAATAAGGAATTATTTATGAAGTTTTTTTTATATCCAGGGGCACCTGGGTGGCTTGCTCAGTTGGTTAAGTTTCCGACTTTGGCTCAGGCCATGATCTCATGGCTCATGAGTTCAAGCCCCGCATCGGGCTCTGTGCCGACATGTCAGAGCCTGGAGCCTGCTTCGGATTCTGTGTCTCCCCCTCTCCCTGCCCCTTCCCTGCTCATGCTCTGTTTTTCTCTCTCTCTCAAAAATAAACATTAAAGAAAAAAGATTTATTATATCGGGGCATCTGGGCAGCTCAGTTGGTGAAGCGTCCAACTTCAGCTCAGGTCATGATCTCGTGGTTTGTGGGTTCAAGCCCCACGTCGGGATCTTTGCTGACAGCTCAGAGCCTGGAGCCTACTTTGGATTCTGTGTCTCCCTCTCTCTCTGCCCCTCCCTGGCTAGTGCTCTGTCTCTCTCTCTCTCTCTCTCAAAAATAAACATTAAAAAAATTTTTTAAGATTTATTATATCTATATATCCTGTTGATTTTGATTCTGTTCTATATAAAATAAGAAATTATGTATTAAGATATTTTATGAGCGATTATAATCATCACTCACGCAGTTATGGAAGCCAAGTCCAAAATCGGCTGAGTCAGTGTGCCAGTTCAAGTCCGAAGGCTATCAAGCTCCTGCAGAACCAGGAAGATCAGGGGTCCCCGCTCAAAGGTGTCACGGAAGAGAATTCTCCCTTACTTGCAAGCAGGTGGGACATTTTGTCCTATTCAGGCCTTCAACTGATTGGACGAGGCCCACCCACACCAAGGAGAGCAATCTGCTTTACTCAGCGTACTGATTTAAATGCTCTTCTCATCCCAAAACATCCTCCCAGAAACTTCCAGAATAATACCTAGGCAGCATCACAGGTCCTTTCTCCCCACTAATGCTGTCCGCCCATCACCCGCAGCCCCCTGCGATTCTCCGCGGCCTCTAACCTTCGGGCTGACGCTTTGTCTCTAAGTCGGGGAAATGGCTGCGTGTGCGCAGGCATGGTGCCATTCTGTGCCTCTCTTCGCCAACTTCCCTAGCGCCCAAGAGAGCCGCCCGTCCACCTCAGGCCCACGCTTCCCTCCATCTCCCTTCCATGGCGAAGCCTTCCGGAAACCAGCACACACGCTGCGCAGCCTGACTGGGAAGGCCCCCGGGGAAGGAGAATCTCCGGGCCCGGGTTTGAAGGCCGAGGTCCTGACTCCGGGTCCGGTGTCCATTCTGCCACGTAGCCTCCAAGGTTTGAATCCAGCACCGTTCCCCGGGCCCCAGCCGTCCGCTGGCCCCACTGCGGGGGGCCCGGCAGGAGCTGCTGAGCTCACAGCCCCGGAACAAGGAACTGTTGGTTATGCTGAGAGCAATGACCAGAGCTGGGAAACGTTAGCGCCGATAAAATTAGATTTGACCTGGGAGATCGTTCCAAACACCAACTCGACCGCCTTTGATGTTCTGAACCCCATCGAACTGCACACAGTTCTCTCTCCCTGGCTGTGAAGTCAGTCTCTTCTTCATCAGAGAAATCAAAGAGACCTGTTTTTGTTGTTGTCGTCAAAATCTTTAAAGCTCTTTCCCCGGAGGTGCTGCACCAGGCTGGCGGCTGAGGCATCCGCCGGTTGAGGACAGCACCGCAGCCCTGGAGGCTGGGAGCTTAGCCTGAGACGTCCCACTCTGAACGGGGCCGCCCAGAGCCAGAGAACGTTAAACGATAGCTGCTTCTTAGAGATGGAGCGACTGAGGGCCAGAGAGGTCCCCAGACCTGCCCGGGAACCCTAAGCTTTTAGTTCAGCCTCGGGTGCCTTTTCTCATTGCAAGAGGTGAGGGAAGCAAGGGAGGTCGGGCAGGAGGAGGGCAGGAAGGCAGTGAGCAGGAGCAAGGAGAAAGTTCCCTGAGAACCGGGACTCATCTGTCCTGTTTACTGCCTCAGCCCCTCGTGGTGGCTCTGTGCTTGACGTATAGTAGATGCTCAGTAAACATTTGGGGAAGAAGGATGAGAGGAGGAAGAGAAGGAAGGAAGGAAGGGAGGGAGAGAGGGAAGGAGGAAAGGAGGGAGGGAAAGAAGGAAGAAAAGAAGGAAGGAAGGAAAAAAGGAAGGAAGGAAGGAAGGAAAAAAGGAAGGAAGGAAAAAAGGAAGGAAGGAAGGAAGGAAGGAGGAGGGAGGGAGGGAGGGAGGGAGGGCGGGCAAGAAATCAGATGTGACGTGAGGGCCACCTTGCTCTGAGGTCATGGGTTTTCACCATCACTTCCTGACGCTTCTGCTGTTTTCCTGGCACTTCTGTGTTCTATGAGGGTCGAGGGGTTCGGTTTACTGGTTTTGTTTTCATTTGGGGGCTTGTGTTCTGTCTTGCTCTGTCCAAGTTTAAGAGACCGGGGTTGCCAGGGCTCCGGCTTTGGATGAGTGGAGTGTGCTGATGGTCACAGCGTCATTCTCGTCGAGTGTGCCCCGAGCTCTCACCTAATGAGGAGCAGGGTCAGAGCCGGACCACAGAAGCGTGACCGTCACAGTCCACAGGGTCCACGTCAGTGCTCCTCCCTGTTGCTTTCCGGGACTCTTCGGGCCCCCGAGGGAGATCTTCCCCGGGGGTATCAGATTGTCCCCTCTGGATCCAGATCGTCCATGAGCGAATTAGACCGAAAGACCCAAGCCGGTATCATTCATTCACTCATTCCTGCGCTCATGCATTTGTTCATGCACTCAGTCGTCCACAGCGTATTTATTTGTGCCACACGCTTGGCCAGGCAGCTCTAAAATGAATGGGACTCAGTCCCTGACCTCCAGGACTCGCCACGAACACAGGAAACAAGCATGTCTACCCCTAACATCTCCTTCTCCTTGCTCTGGAATAAATGGAGCAGGGGCCGCCCGTCCGCCCGGGTCATGACTCATCTCCAGCATCCCGCACAGCGCCTAGCAGAGAGGACACGCTCAGGAAATATTTTCCGAATGAAGAAATGAGCAAAAGCCCAGGAGAGAGGAAGTGTGCACAAAGAAAGAAGATGTGGGGAAATCGTAAGGAAACAGTGAGTAAGATTTATCTGTGATCCCTGGGAACACTGTCCGTATTTTTAGCCTCCTACTCAACGTAGTGACAGTCGTTAGAAACAAAGGACGGGAAGGAGCAGGGATGGTGTCTGGAAGGTAAGGAATGGGTGGGGGGGATTGAAAGCTTCAGAGGGGGGCAGAGAATCCTTGCAATATACCCCCAGTTGTGACATAGAAATGACTGCCTCTCTTGGGGCACCAGGGTGGCTCAGTCGGCTAAGTGCCCGACTTCGGCTCAGGTCGTGATCTCACAGTTCATGAGTTTGGGCCCCGCGTCGGGCTCTGTGCTGACAGCTCAGGAGCCTGGAGCCTGCTTCGGATTCCGGATTCTGTCTCTGTCTCTCTCTCTCTCTCTCTCTGCCCCGCGCCTGTTCTCTCTCTCTCAAATATAAATAAATATAAAACAAGGAGGAAGATAATGGGTGTCACTTCGTGGAGGTCCTTCCCATGAAGCGGTAATCACTGAACAGCGGGATAATAACTCCCTAAGAGGCCTCCGTGCTGTCACTAGCTCAGGAGTCCTCTCCAGCTGACCAAGTCGAGATGGCCCCAGCAGATGGTGTTAATGAGCCTGCAATGACTCAAGCTATATCTGCGGTCTGCTGTCACCAGAAGCTCCCTCTTGGCCACAGGTCACCGATCTCTCCCCAGCGAAGGGCTGTGGTGCTCAACCGGACTATGTCACCTCGTCTGGTAGGCTTTCCAAGATGTCAATGGTTCCAACACAGGGAGGGCTGCTTCTGACCAGGGCTGTGTGGGCACAGCCCAGACTCGCTGTTCTCCCAAAGGGAAGAGCCCAGACTTGCACTTTGAGGTTCTGAGTCCCAGGGGAGTCTCCCAACTGCTCACAGCACTCCTTTCCTGGCCTCGGAAAGGAAGTCACAAGACCTAAAGGTTGACCGTTCTCTTGGCCTTAAGTAGACCCTCACAGCTCCAACTGGGCTGGCCGGGGTTTAAAAAGTTGTAGTGCCTATCCACGAGTTTCAACCCCTCCACATACGTGCTAACCCGGGAACCGAACACACGTATCATCACGACCTGTCAACACACCTACGTGTTTGGGGAAGGATTTCTAAAATTTGGTTTCTTCGTTTAAAAAACTAGTTCTGTTTCCTAACATGGAGGCCTCCGTGCTTAAAACCAAAGGTGCAAAGACATCTGTAGCTTCTAGCCTTGGGCAGAGTTGATTTAGGACTTAAGTGTCAGAAACGTGATCGGTACTGAGGTGTGGTCTCTCGGCCAGGTAGGGCATCATCAGGTTTCAAAGAAACTCTACGAAGTTCAACATAGATGTATTCCATCCAGGGTTTTCTAAACACACAATTCCTCTGCGTCAGGGGATGCGGGGTTACAAAGAAGGAAAAGAAGATGGCGTGAGCATTGTATTCCTGGGATGGGTAGGGGGTGAACTTGAGATTGGTCCAATTCAGCCCCACTTTAAGAACGTAGGACTTTGCTTCCAAACCATCATCGTTCCTTTATTTGTCTACACCACCATCATCTCCATCTCGAAGAGCGTCCAAGAGTCCCAGGACATTCGAGTAGGAAAGCCCACATGGCAAGGCGCAAGAGGGCTGCCTGGAGTGTCGAAATGCGGCTGGACATCCCTCGTAATCAACAGGCAATGTTCTGACTGCTATCTGCGAGAATTACTCACTGGATGGCAAAGAGATGGAAATTCTCACAGCTTCTTGGCATACGGCACGTTCAGTTCTCACTTGAATGGGAAGGGAAGAACTTCAGGTGGTGAATCAGCTCTCACATGCCACCCTGGTACCGGGGACAGATGGCTAGCGGCTCAACTCCTATCTGTTTGGTCTCAATCCCGGTGTCTCTATCTGGTCTGGAAGTAGGGAAAACTGTTGTGTGCATCCTTCTCTTTTTTTTTTTTTTAAGTTTATTTTTATTTTGAGAGAGAGAAAGAGCATCCCCAGCAGGCTCCGCTCTGTCAGCATGGAGCCTGACACGGGGCTTGAACTCACGAACCGTGAGATCATGCTCTGAGCTAAAGCCAAGAGTCAGACGCTTAACCAACTGGGCCACTCGGCTCTGCATATTCTTCTAAATCTATTGGTCTCATATCCTGAATCCTGGCTTTAGAAATCCAAAAGACAAGGGGCGCCTGGGTGGTCCAGTCGGTTAAGCATCCAACTCTTGGTTTCGGCTCAAGTCGTGATCTCACGGTTCGTGAGATCGAGCCCCAAGGCGGGCTCTGCACTGAGAGTGTGGAGCCTGCTTGGGATTCTCTGTCTCCCTCTCTCTGCTCCTCCCCTGCTCATGCTCTCTCTCTCTCTGTCTCTCTCTATCAAAAATAAAGATTAAAAAAAAAGAAAGAAATCCAAAAGTCAAAAATTTGGTTCCGTTGTTCCATTTCTGCTTTGACAACCCTTCCGTAAGGTACAGGGTACCTCCGTTCCAGTCATCTGGGCTGGAAGGAAACGCTTCTGTGTGTGTCTATAATGGTCTTCCTGACATTTCCCCTCCTAATTAGGCACAAATACTGCCAGTTACGGGCACAGATTGTCAACGGCGGGCCTCCCCCACAGGGCACAGCCTCGTAATCTTAAAGAATGGAGAGCTGCTCTGTGTTCCTCCCATGTTTTCCATCCCTGTGCAATGGAGTAGGAATTCGCTCCTCTATGGACACATGAACAGGAGGCATGGGTACCATCCCTCATGTTCGGCAACGGAGGACAGTGGGTATGCTAGAGGTACCATGGGGTCTACTGGGAAGTCAAGAAGGGCACCAACCCAAAGTAGACCAGATTTCCTATTTTCATTCCATTGATCTAAGTTCTGCCACCATCTCAAACCCCCCTTGTTCCAAACGGAAGGAAACCAACCCACCGAACCAAACCAAAACAGGAGTTTAACTAGACAGACTATCATGCTGTGTGCTGTTAAAGATTTCTCTGGAGTAGACTAAGAAACACACGTGCTGATGGGGCCCACGGGGGAATTGTTCAACCACAACTCAAAGGCCTCCTAATCAGTTAATCAAGTGATCGACCCGAACGCCTTTAATAGAGCACCTACCATCTGTCAGGTGGGCGTGGTGTTTAGGTGCCCTCGGCTGTGCGCAAATCCAGAGATGAGCCTTTGGAAAGCGAGCTCAGGGTTGGAAGAACATGCAACAGTCAGCAGAAGAGACAGCCACCCGTGCAGTGTGGTGTTAGAGTAAAATCACTGTGTTTACTAAATACCTCCTGGGAGTCAGACGCTGTGTGGCCTGCTTTCCACGCATCATCTAATTTAATCAGAGAGTAGGAATTATTCTCAATTGGCAAATGATAAGACTGGAGTTGAAGAGGTTAAGGATTTTTTTTTCAAGGTTAAATAGTAAGTAAGAGGAGAAGCCGCTCAAAACCAAGTCCCCAGGGACCTTCAGGTGTTAGCCCGTTGAAGCATGCGGATGGCTGTACATCAAGAACGAGAATTCTCTCCGTTTTAGAAACAGAAAACTAAAGCACAGAATTCGGGCGACGAGCCCACGATCATACACCGTTCCGCTGGGTAGCTGGCATTTGAACCCAACCAGCAGGCCCGGAGTTGAATAGTCCCCATTTTTTAGCGCATGGGGTAGTGTGTCTGTCCATTTTATCATGCGCTAAGGCCATAAATTTAGACAACACTGACTACCAGTAAGTGGTAGTTGCCAAGTCCTTCCTTGGGGTGTGATTAACGCCTTATCTATCATTCAATCTTCTAGATCTACTCCAGACCCTGGCAACTGTAGTCGGTGTGCCCTAATCATGGTGATGCACCGTGATTGGTTGGTGCCCATGACAAGCAATATGGTGGAATATGAGAATCAGTCGAATCAAGACTAGAAGATGGGTTCTTAACCACAACAAAAGCCCTGGACAAGTCATCCCCATTTGCTGTATGTCACCTTCCTCACCTGTAACACTGGTACGTTCGCCTCCTCCTGCTTGACTTGCTTGTGGTTTAGGGAACCAAATAAAGTCTTTCCAAAGGGCAAAGAACTAGGTAGACACTTTTGCCTAAAATACAGTGTCTAGGGCAAAAGATTTAAGCTATCAGTTCAGTAAAAGACTATCCAAAAACAAAAACAAAACCCCCTCAAAACAAACAAAAAAAACCCACATCTTTTTAGGTTTCTTGATTTCATTATGAGGGAAATGCAAATTGAAGCCACTCTGAGACACTACCACACATCCTACAGAATTGCTAACATGAAAAAAAAAAAAAAGACAGAAAATACCAAGTCTCAGTGAGGGTGGGCAGATAATGGGATTTTCACACACTGTTAGTAGGCATGTGAAACAGTTCAACCACGTTGGAAATTCTTTGGCATTATCTCCATCTGCATATCCTATGACTGAGTAATTCTACTCCTTTGCATGTGGTAGGGTCCCCCCCTCCCTAAGGAATAATAATAAAAAAAAAAATACCCTCAAGGCAACCTGGCTATCCACGTACTAACAATATCCTTCACGACCTTGTAACATGAGACCACTTAATCAGACTGCATGTTTGTGTGTTACCAGATATGGGAGAGAGAGAAGTAGAACATGGATAAAAAACTACACCATGTGGTGTTCGGGGCTCAGTTCTTTGGGTAGAAACCCAACTGAGCGGTGCCAGCATGGATAAAGCTGCCTCTTGGGAAGAAAAGCTTCAGTGTCACCACTCTCTGGGCGAGAATCCTGCTACAATGCATACACACGTTCATGAAAAGACACATAGTAGAACGTTCAGAGCAGCTCCATTCATAAGAGCCAGTATCAGGAAATGCACCAGATGCCCAGAAACCACGAAATGGGTAAGCAGTGGAGTATCACGCAGCAGGGACAATAAACAGTCGTAACAATGTAGATGTATCTCGCAAACTTAATGCTGAATGAAAACCAGACGAAAATAAAAAAGAAGATACAATATGCAATTTTATTTATATAAAAGTCAAAAGCAGACGTAGGGCCAAGGGCAGGCTGTCCCCAGATGTGCCACTTTGGCATATTCATTATTTAAGTTACTTTCTTTTTTTAAATGTTTTTATTTTGGGGAGAGAGAGAGAGAGAGCGGGGAAGGTGCAGAGAGAAGGGAACACAGGATCCAAAGCAGGCTCTGTGCTGACAACAGAGAGCCCCAAAGTGGGGCTCGAACTCACAAACCGTGTGATCATGCCCTGAGCCGAAGTCGGATGCTTAACCGACTGTGCCATCCAGGCGTCCCTAAAGTGTTACTTGAGAAGCAGCCAGTGCTAGGACACTTGAACCCTCCTCTGTCCTCTGAAAGCAGGCAATAAATCTCCCATGTGGAAAGCACCCTACAGGAGGTAAAGAGAGGCGAGAACTTTAATGTTTATTTATTTTTGAGAGACAGACAGCTTGCTAGCAGGGGAGGGGCAGAGAGAGAGAGCGAGACACAGAGCCCGAGGTGGGTCTCAAACTCGTGAACCGTGAGATCATAACCTGAGCCAAAGTCGGATGCTGAACGACTGAGCCACCCAGGCGCCCCAAGTGGTAGGACCTTTAAAGCCTGGAAAGCTATAGAAACAAACCTTGTTACTTTCCTTCTCCTTTACTGCCTCAGCCCCAATTCCGCTTAGAATTCCTTACTAATTAAAGTCCCAAAGCACCTGTTTTCTTTATCTTGTCAACTTCCTCACAAATGCAATGTCTCTTTGTCCAGAACGTATAAAACGCTGCCAGCCTTGGTCATTCCTTTTCAAGACTGGGACTCTGTGTGCACGCACATAATGAAGATTTGGCTTTCCTCCTGTTAGCCCGTTTCATGTAAATTTAATTCTTCGTCCAGCTGGACGATCTTGAAGGTAGGACTCCAAAAAAATAAAAAAATAAAAAAATAAAACAAAAAAAAAACAAAACTAAACTAAAACCCCCAAATTCTCCATAAAGCAATATGCTGGGTTTTAAAAAAAAAAAAATTGTTTGGGGCGCCTGGGTGGCGCAGTCAGTTAAGCGTCCGACTTCAACCAGGTCACGATCTCACGGTCCGTGAGTTCGAGCCCCGCGTCGGGCTCTGGGCTGATGGCTCAGAGCCTGGAGCCTGTTTCCGATTCTGTGTCTCCCTCTCTCTCTGCCCCTCCCCCGTTCATGCTCTGTCTCTCTCTGTCCCAAAAATAAATAAAAAACGTTGAAAAAAAAATTAAAAAAAACAAACAAACATGAGCTTTTAACCCTATAGTTCCTATAAAAATACTCAGCAAAGTGTGAAAAGACACAGGTTTGTACATAATAGAAAAATGGAAAGAAACATAAACACAAAGCAATTGGAAACATTTAAAAATAAATAACACTGTTGCCATATCATGTTGCTAAATGCAACAAGGATATGGGAGAATGTACAGTATAATTCAGTTTTGTAAAAAATAAGCACACACACAAAATAAATAGATATGCATGCCATATGCTATTATGTATACATATATGTATAGTTTTTGGATATAGGTTTTAGATTTTTACAGTGTGTATAAACTGGTACAATCAGGAAAGGCAATGAAGAATTTCTAATACTCCAGGAATAGACACCAAATGCTAAAAACATTATGTCTAAGTGATGGGAATCTGGAAGTTTAAAAATTTTTTCTTCATCGTGTACCGTCCAAAATTGTCTGCAATGAATATCTACCCCTTTTCAAATCAGAAAAAAAAAACAGGCGGAATTTAAAATAATAAGTATATACAATTTAAACTACAGCATATGATAAAAATCATGTCTAAAATATGGACAGCTTAGAGCTTCAAAGGATAAACACCCCAACGTTAATGGCGTTTAAATGGATGGCAGGATGAGAGGTTTTTCCTCCCTCCTGCTCATTTGCAATCAACAGCTGAGTGATGTGTCGATCATTGGTTGGAATGACAGTGAGTTTATCATTATTGTAATTGATGCGCTCATTAGTACCTGACTTCTCCCTCCTCTGGTTTCCTACGTGCTTGTTATTTCCATACGGCGATATTAATTACAGGGATATAACACTAAGATGAATGGTTAGGAGGGATTCCAAAGGCATCATGGGGATGCATGCTAACAGAATAAAAAGGGGTCTTTGGAGTTCCTTCTGTCCTGCCTCGCGGCTTAAGACGAGCAGATTTCTGGACCATTCAGCACATAAGGCGATCATGATGTGCTGCTCCCAAAGATGCCCACGGAAATGCCCAGTTTGTGCCCTGACATTCCAACAGCCGCCTGCCAATAATTCACTCTCGCAACCCAGCCGGTCAAGCAACCCGCCCCGTGGTGCTTTCTTCTCCTTCATAAACAAAGCTGACCAATGGTCGTGGGTGAGTGTTTTTCTCCGGAACAAAATCTAAAATTTCAGAGTTTACCTTTGGAAGGAAATACCTAAATGGGGGGGGGGGGGGCAGCTGGTCAATGGCCCCAGTGCTGAGGCCCCTCATCTTTCCAGGAACCCCTGATTCATTAGATATTAATGAATGAATTCTGATTCATTAGAATTATCCCAGTGTCACCAATCCTGCCATGCTGCTTCCTAAGAATACATGGGTCCCTTTATAACGGCCCGGGCAGAAATAGATGCCTTTGCTTTTGTCCCTTGCACAGAATTTTCCAGAAGACTTTTCAAAACACTAATATAGCCATATAACCAAAGATAAGAGCACAGGCCAAAAGGATATACCGACACGTTAACCATGGTTACAGGCACAAAGTCGGATTATACGTTATCATCGACTATTACTTTCTCTCCAGGTGTTTATTTTTCATTTATTTTTAATTTCTTAAAGGTTTCACTTATTTATTCTTTAAGTTTTTAATGTTTATATATTTTTGAGAGAGAGAGCGTGTGCAAGCATGTGAGCTGGGGAGGGGCAGAGAGAGAGAGGGAGACACAGCACAGAGCCTGATGCGGGGCTCGAACTCACAAACAGTGAGATCATGACCTGAGCCAAAGTCGGATGCTTAACCGAATGAGCCACCCAGGCACCTCTATTTATCTATTTTGAGAGAGAGAGAGAGAAAGAGAGAGAGAGAGAGAGAGAGAGAGAGAGAGAGAGAGAGAACCCCAAGCAGGCTCCACACCATCAGGGCAGAGCCAGACCTGGGGCTCGAACTCACAAACCATGAGATCATGACCTGAGCCGAAACCAAGAATTGGAGGCTTAACTGACTGAGCCACCCAGGCACCCTTTATCTACATTTTTAAAAACAAGGCATATACATTTTTCCGGTGCAGCGAGCCTTTTGCTACGTGTGTACAATTCTTTCGTCTCAGGAACATTTTCTTCTACTATATCCTTGATGATCCATTTTAATTAAAGTGTATCATTTTGCTCCTCGAGAACAATAGCTGTCTGCTGATTTTACATTCTCTGCTCTCATCTATTCTTTTTTGCTAATTGGAATGTTCCCCCATTGTCCTCTATATCTTTGGGGAACTTTTCCAATGTGTTCTCTGTGTCACTTATATGATTTTTTTTTTTTCCTGCAGGATCAGTGCTTTTTTTTCCCCCCAACTGCTGTGGAAATATTAGCTTTATTGCCACAGTCTTTCGTCTCGTTTTTATCTTACCCTGCCATCTCTTTATTTAGTTCATTCTCTCTTTAAGAATTTTTTTTCAATGCGCATTTATTTTTGAGAGAAAGACAGAGCACGAGCAGGGGAGGGGCAGAGAGAGAGGGAGACATAGAATCCGAAGCAGGCTCCAGGCTCTGAGCTGTCAGCACAGAGCCCGATGCGGGGCTCGAGCCCACGGACTGTGAGATCATGACCTGAGCCAAAGCCGGACACTCAACTGACTGAGCCACCCAAGCACCCAGCTCAATCTCTCTTTAAAGATATTTTTATTGGGGCGCCTGGGTGGCGCAGTCGGTTAGGCGTCCGACTTCAGCCAGGTCACGATCTCGCGGTCCGTGAGTTCGAGCCCCACGTCGGGCTCTGGGCTGATGGCTCAGAGCCTGGAGCCTGTTTCCGATTCTGTGTCTCCCTCTCTCTCTGCCCCTCGCCCGTTCATGCTCTGTCTCTCTCTGTCCCAAAAATAAATAAACGTTGAAAAAAAAAATTTAAAGATATTTTTATTATGTGTCAGAGAAACACTACTCCTTGTTCTCTCTCGGAAATGCCAGGTCACTTCCTAATACTCTATGCTTTCTTCTCAAACATAGACTTTTCAGATACAGGTTCTTCCTCATCTTTGGCTTGATATTACCTCCCTCATGTTCACGTTCTCACAGATGCGTACTTGAAGACCCCTCAGTGCCTTGGTGCTGCATTCTGTCCACTGGGAGGATGACCCAATCCCTGCTCAGATCTGTGGCTCCAGAATGAGTGAACAGGTGCAGTTCCCCATCCCACCCTCACTTGGATACAATGAGCCAGTGGGGAGCAGAGTGGGTTGTTTGAAGCTGACAAAGGACATGGAGGAGGGCTCTGGGCCCCGAGCCCTGGGTGATGAGAAGCTTCCAGAGAGTGGAACGGGAGTGCCTTTGATCCAGATGTGATCTTTGCAAATTCAGCTCTGGGCTAGCATTAGCCGTTCCCCTTCCGTCGAGATTCCAGAATCTCCCATAAACGTGAGACAGGATGGGACCCCTGGGTGGCTCAGTCCGTTGAGCATCCAACTTTGGTTCAGGTCATGTTCTCACGGTTCGTGGGTTCGAGCCCCGCGTCGGGCTCTGTGCTGACAGCCCGGAGCCTGCTTCAGATTCCGTGTCTCCCTCCTCCGCATGTGCTCTGTCCCTCTCCCTCTTTCAAAAGTAAACATTAAAAAAATAAATTAAAAATAAAACGTGCGCAGTTGCATTTTTGTTATTTAACAAAGTTTAAGAGGTTTGTTTATTGTGTCCGTATTCAGACCCAACAATGCGCTGAGGGCACTGGGACGTTATTAGGCAACATTTCCCAGACTTCACGGACACCAGTAAACATTTTGAGGGAGTCTCTTATTGGACGAGCATTTCCTGGAAGACACTTTGAGAAACAGTGTTTCTCAGGCCAGTTACAGGCGAGTTACAATGTGTCAACACCAGCAGCCGCCCTAGAAGAACCTAGACGTGTCTGAGGAGTGGCTAAGCCAGGACCAGCTGTGCGTGGCAAACACCATGTGGGGCTGGAGTGTTCCCTGCCGTCCAGGCGGTGGATAAGGATTAAGGGAAGGAACGCATCCAAAGCCAAAACTCAATAGCGGGGAAACTCGCCCAGATGCAAGGCCCCAAGTCTGTCTTCCTTTCCACGCCAATCTGCCAGCACGAATCTGGCCAAGAAGCAAAGTGTATTTACCGTTCTGTCTGAGGAAGTCACAGCACAACAATGTTCTCTTGATCTGATATGGCTCATAGTTTCTCACAAAATTCAGAGTATTCGACTTGAAAGGAGTGAAGAATTGACCGACGCCAATACCTTTGATCTCGGGGTGCCTGTGTGGCTCAGTCGGTTAAGCGGCCGGCGCTTGATTTTGGCTCAGGTCATGATCTCACGGTTCGGGAGTTCTAGCCCCAAGCCGGGCTCTGTGCCAATGGTACACAGCCTGCTTGGGATTCTCTCTCTCTCCCTCCCTTCCCCGCCCTGCCCCCCCCCCCCCCCGGCTTGTTTTCTCTCTCTCTCTCTCTCTCTCAAAATAAATAAAAACTTAAAAAAATTGAAATATCTTTGACCTACAAATGGGGAAACTTTGCCCTAAAGGGCAAAGCAGGTTGTTATAGGTCATCCCAAAAGGGCTGTGCTGAGTCTAGGACCCTCGTGCCCAGTGCCCTTTCCATGAAACCATGATGCCTAGCATTTAACTAAAAAAAAAAAAAAAAAAAAAAAAAAAAAAAGTGTGGAAATTTAAGGCCAAATAGCTAAATAAGAGTACTTTATTCTAAGTGTGTGACTCAGCATTCTAAACACAAAATTTAAGCTTTTTTCATCTTCCAACTTGGGCAGAAAAAAAATAAATTATTTGTTCGTTCATTCATTCATTCATTCACTCATTCATCTACTGGGCATCTACAACCTACCAGGAACTGTATTTAGAGGCTTGGAGTATAATGGTGAAACAATGTGAAACCATCCCAAGCTTGCGTTTCGATGGAGGAGACAGACGTTATGAAAATAATGACGGAAACAAATACCAGGGTTGGGGTGCCTGGGTGGTTCAGTCAGTTAAGAGTCCGACTCCGGCTCAGGTCACGATGGCACAGTTTGTGGGTTCGAGCCCCGCGTCGGGCTCTGTGCTGACAGCTCGGAGCCTGGAGCCTGCTTCGGATTCCGTGTCTCCCCCTCTCTCTGCCCCTCCCCTGCTCACTCTGTTTCTATCAAAAATACATAAACATCAAAAAAAAAATTTTTTTAAAGAAACAAATATCAGGTTGTTTCTGACAAGACTCCTAGACAGCTGAAGAGTAATAATAAGATAAGCAAAATTAATACCTAACCAGAAATACAAAGAATCAAGCGGTCGGTCTAAAAACAGGAAATATTTTTTTGACCCCCAAATCCCATTGGCTGGAAAGCTAGGGGAAGAAATCCAAACACAGACATCGATCGCCACCCTCCTTCCTTTGAAAAGAGCTCTGGGGTAGACCCAACCCACAGCTATGGCTCCAGACTAACCTCCTATTTGGTAAACTGGCCGTTGGGGGCGGGAGGAGGGATCTCTCTTCCTTTAGCAACACAGCTTTGTAGGGGAGCAACAAAAAGCATTTATCATCGTGAACCTGAGTTGGATCATACCACCCAGCCAGTGGGCATGGTTACAAACACTCTCGAGAAGTATTGCCCAACGGTCTACACCATGCCCCCAGATTACACACCATAGTGAGCCGTGTGTGGGGAGGAGAACTCAGGGCAAGAGATCGGAAGCCCTTGCTCGGCAGGGCTGGGAAATGGAGTTCATGCCATACCTAAGAGAAGGTCTTTCTCTTCCAAGTCAAAGTGATGGCAGGGCTGCTGGAGGGCGCTCTCGGGATTCCACCACATTGCCAAATACAGAACCAATGGGGCCAGGCAGCTTATCCCCAAGGGCTCCCCGACTCTGCCCTGAGTGACACTGGCCAAACCCTTGGACCACGGAGAGTCCCGGTGCTTTCTTTTTTAAAAGTCCCCATGAGAGGGGCGCCTGGGTGGCTCAGTTGGTTGAGCGTCGGACTCCTAATCTCAGCTCAGGTCTTGATCTCAGGGTTGTGAGTTCAAGCCCTGCGTTGGGCTCCGTGTTGGGCTCTACGCTGGGTGTGAAGTCCACTAACTAGCTGAACAAACAAACAAACAAACAAATATAAGAAAATAAAGGTCCCCATTTGAAAACTAAAGGAGAGTGTGAATTTTAAGCCTGGCTCATAGTAGGAGTTCAATACATATGAATCCTTCCTTTCCACCTGCTTTCTGCTTCCTAAGTTAGGTTCCTTCCTACCTTTGTCACTAAGCACCAGGCCCTAAGTTATCTCTGGGTCTCTGGTGTCATCATCTGTGAAATGAAAGAGGAGGGCAGGAAGTGATGGCAGGGGTTCCTTGTAATTCAACCCGTTTCGGATCCTATCATCGTAACAGGTGCACCACGCAGAGAAGGAACAGGAAACGCTGGGATCTCTGTCACCTGGGCCCCTAGGGGTGAGTTCTAGGAGGCTCCCGGGCATCAACCACGACCTCCGCAAAGGCACGAAAAATAAACGAGGAGGAAATTGCCAACAATCCCCGCACAGCTGGAGGCGCTCCCCCGGAAATCAGCATTTCATCAGCAGCTTCATTTACAGCAGAAAAGTTGCTATTTGCAATAACGTCGGGACCTGCCGGCTGGGATTCAGTGGCTCCCCGGCGGCGTGAGCCATCACCAAACTACCAATTTTCACTTCGCAAGTCAGAATGACCCCTCCGGGGTGCCCTGTGCCGGAGGGGAGAAGGGGTGGGTGTCGGCTGGGACAAGTTTGGGCCCGGAGCGCACAGGGGCATCGGATGGCTGTGGCTGGCCTGCAGCTCCTGCTGCTTGCAACCTCTTCACAACACAAACATGTAGCGTTTCTCCTTCTGGAAGCCCCTCAGGAGCCCACCCATCGTTGCTAGAGTCAGAAAGAGGAGAGGAAGGCGGGCGAGGAAAAAAAAAAAAAAAAAAAAAGGAAAAACGGGAAGACGAGGCTGTTGGAGCAACACGCAGAACATCAGGTGGTCCCAGGAGTCCCGGTGTTGTGCCGAGATCCCTCGGGAGCCAGCCGTGTGGACCTAGCAGTCGCTTCCTCCCTCCGGGGATCCAGCATACACAAGTGTTCAAGGGTCGAGGCCGGACGGAGTGGCCTTGACCCGGCTTGCATCTCTAACGTTCTGGTTCTGTTATTCTCCACCGGGAAGGGTGGAGAAAAGGAGGAGGTGGCAAGCAGGGGGGATGGGGGCGAGGAAACAGGCTGCAGACTGCCACAGGAAAGAGGGAAATGACACAGACTGGCAGAAGAGTATCCCTCCCAGAGCTTGAAGGGATCTCAGCAGCGATCCTGATGACGATCAGGATCGTGAGCGACCGAGGTTCAAGGGCAGCACCCTGCAGATCAATCAGGATGGCTCCCACTCAATGCCCCACTCTCCAGGACCCAGGAGACACCCCCCCCCCCCCCCGTGAGTCCGAGTTCTGGGGAACCCAAGGGGAGGATGGGAGGCACTCGGGCTGTGAGTCTGGCCATCTGGCATGGTGGTGCCCAGGGCAGTGCAAGGGCCCCCCCCCCCTCCCCGGTCAAGGTTGTCCTGAAGAGGTAGGTCCTGAGCATTGACCCCCATGGGCTCTGAGGATGCACCCCCCAGCACCGGCACCCCTAGTCACTCTGTACCATCGAGGGACTGACTGCCAGCTACGTCTGTATGCCTGGAGGGCCACGGGCTAAAGCCTTCATAGGGGCCAAGGGCAGGCCACCCCAAGATGCACCACCTTGGCATGAAAATTATTTTGAGTTAAAAAGCAAGGGCACCTGGGTGGCTCAGTTAGTTAAGCGTCCACCTCTTAGACGCTTCGGGCTCAGATCATGATCTCATGGTTTGTGAGATCGAGACCCACATCGGGCTCTGTGCCAACAGTGCGGAGCCTGCTTGGGATTCTCTCTCCCCCTCTCTCTGCTCCTCCCCTGCTCACGCTCTTGCTCTCAAAAATAAAATAAACAAACATTAAAAAAAAAAAAGCAACCAAGTCCCTGAAGAGGAAAACCTCTTCCCGGCCCCCCCCCCATAACTACGTAAAAGAATTTAGATAGAAGACCAGCTTCAGGAGGGGAGCTATCCCGATGGAGAGCTAGTGTAGGGATACGAAGGAGGTAAGGTAGGAAGGGAGGAGTCTGGCCTGTTGGTTTCTATGCCCCATTTTTTCTCAGTGGCTCAGCAAACATTTACTTACCAAACATTTAACTCTTTTCATCTCCTGTGAATTGCACTCCTTCCCTTAGAAGTCCCAGACGCCCACCTCGCTCTCCTTAGATCAGAATGACGGACATACCTCATTCTGCCCGACTCGACTCTCTTTGGAATCTCCACGTCTGTTTGGATCCCATATACGTACAGAATTAAACCTCATTTCCTCCTGTCACCCTGTGTCATGTGACTTTGACTCTTACTCCAGCGAGAAGGACTTAAAGGGTAGAGGAAATGCCTTCTCCCCCTTCACCTTCTTGTCCACTTGTGACTTTCCTGGCTACCCTGTTCTGTTATTCTCACCTGGCTTTGTTTTAAGCTCTTCTAACAGCTACTGTTATTAGCTCAGTGCCTGCCTCTCCTGGCCCCTAGCATGTGTGCTGGTTTCTGACTCTCTCTCCACGTCCTTTTTTCTTTAAAATGGACCTGGCTCGCCTTTTTGCCAAAAGTTAGAACCCTTTGGGTCTAACTTGGACCACCAGCTTCATCACTTCCTTGTACCCGGCACGGGACACCCCACCCGTAGCAAACGATGAGGAATCTACTCCAGTCTTCCCTTAAGGACTTATCTGCTATATTCACATTATGTTTACGAGATCGAGAATAGTGGGGGTAGAGGAGGGATGAGGTAATTGTGAGGGAGGAAAAATAATTCTCCCTCTATTTCTTCTAGTTCTTGGCTGAGATCCCCCCCCATTAATAAAAGACAAATTAACAGGAGAAAAACAAACAGAAGTTTAATAACATGTAAAGCTCCTGTATGCATGGGAAAGATCTGGAAAAGCCGAGTAGCTCCTGGAAATGGCCCAAGCCAATCTTTAAATATCAGCTAAAGACAAAAAATATCCAATGGTAGGGAGCCAACTATGAGAAGCTATCAGGAAAAGCCCCATAAACAAGGGAAAGGCTGTTGTGCAGATGTAAGTCTTTGCCTACTGCATTGGTAAGAGTTTCTAGAGACTTAGTCATCCTTCTATTTCTGGAACAGAAAGGGAGACACCATTACAGATGGAAATTTCCCTTATAAACGTAGAAGTCTCTTACAAGGGCAACTTCTACTTGGTTTTCAAGAGCTCTTCCTGTGTTTCCTGTTTTGTAAAAGTGACAAAACTTGCTTTTATACTTTTTGAAGATTTTATTGTTTTCAAGTCATCTCTACATCCAGCGTGGGGCTCGAACTTACAACTCTGAGATCAAGAGTCCCATGTGCCACCAACTGAGCCAGACAGGCCCTCTGGTGATAATACTTTTACACCTAAAATAATATTTATGCCAAAGAGACATATTTTGGGGCCCCTGGGTGGCTCAGTCGGTTAAGCGCCTGCCTTCCGCTCAGGTCATGATCTCAGTTTGTGGGTTCGAGCCTCGCGTCCGTCTCTGTGCTGACAGCTCAGAGCCTGGAGCCTGCTTCAGATTCTGTGTCTCCCTGTCTCTCTCTGCCCCTCCCCTGCTCACTCGTGTGTGTGTGTGTGTGTGTGTGTGTGTGTGTGTATACACACTCTGTCAAAAATAAATAAACATTAAAAAAAATTTTTTTTCTTCAATGTTTTTATTTATTTTTGGGACAGAGAGAGACAGAGCATGAACGGGGGAGGGGCAGAGAGAGAGGGAGACACAGAATCGGAAACAGGCTCCAGGCTCTGAGCCATCAGCCCAGAGCCCGACACAGGGCTCGAACTCACGGACCGCGAGATCGTGACCTGGCTGAAGTCGGACGCTTAACCGACTGCGCCACCCAGGCGCCCCAACATTAAAAAAATTTTTTAAAAAGAGACATATTATAGGGTGGCAATTCTGCTCTCTTTAATCAATTCAAAGACAATTTCTAGCAGTGCCTGGCTAGCTCAGTCGGTAAAGCGTGTGATTCTTGATCTCGGGGTTGTAAATTGCAACTTCATGTTTGGTGTAGAGATTATTTAAAAATAAAATCTTAAAAAAAAGAAAGACAATTTCTTTTCTTATATATTTATATATAATCTATTGTCAAATTGGTTTCCATACAACACCCAGTGCTCATCCCGACAGGTGCCCTCCTCAATGCCCATCCCCCACCTTCCCCCCTCCCCACCTCCCATCAACCCTAGGTTTGTTCTCAGTTTTTAAGAGTCTCTTATGGTTTGCCTCCTTCCCTCTCTGTAACTTTTTTTTTCTCCCTCTTCCCCTCCCCCCTGGTCTTCTGTTGAGTTTCTCAGAATCCACATAAGAGTGAAAACATATGGCATCTGTCTTTCTCTGCCTGACTTACTTCACTTAGCATAACACTCTCCAGTTTCATCCACGTTGCTACAAAAGGCCATATTTCATTCTTTCTCATTGCCAAGTAGTATACCATTGTGTATATAAGCCACAATTTCTTTATCCATTCGTTAGTTGATGGACATTTAGGCTCTTTCCATAATTTGGCTACTGTTGAAAGCGCTGCTATAAACATTGGGGTACAAGTGCCCCTATGCATCAGCACTCCTGTATCCCTTGGGTAAATTCCTAGCAGTGCTATTGCTGGGTCATAGGGTAGATCTAGATTTAATTTTTTGAGGACCATCCACACTGTTTTCAGAGCGGCTGCACCAGTTAGCATCCCCACCAACAGTGCAAGAGGGTTCCCCTTTCTCCACATCCTCGCCAGCATCTAGAGTCTCCCGATTTGTTCATTTTAGCCACTCTGACTGGCGTGAGGTGATATCTGAGTGTGGTTTTGTTTGTATTTCCCTGATGAGGAGCGACGTTGAGCATCTTTCCATGTGCCTGTTGGCCATCTGGATGAAGAAAGACAATTTCTGGAAAGAAATCACGTCCAAATCTTTTCAGAGAGTTAACCGCCCTTAAGTTTTTTGTTTTTACTTGCTGCAAACTATTGAAAGGCCTGTAAGTAATTCGGGATTGAGTCTTAACCTGTTGCAAGAACAACCCAAATCGGAAACAAGTGAATCCTATACGCCGAAAGAGATGGGGTCATATTAGTTTGTGTTGTCTGGATGATCTGAGGGACCATGCGATAGGAGGGAGTGGATATGAATCAGAGAACATTCATGAGCCACAAAAACCAATGCGAACCCAAAAACTATGGTGAGGACTGGGTTGGCTACCTCTAAGAAGATGCCGGCCGGAAGGATTTTTAAGTCATCCCCAGTGATTACAGGAAGCACAAGTACACCCCCAAGAAAATCTGTGATATTGGAAAAGGATTTACAGTAAATCCATAATTGTGGACGAGGAGCACAAGAGAAATTGCATTAGGCAGAAATCGAGGACAGTTGCGTTCCTAAGAGCCTAATACTTGGTTTCCATATGGCAACATTTCTCCAATTCTACCTCAAAATTTACATGTGAATACAGTCATTTTTTTCATCTTTATATGGTGTTACATTGATAGCTCGTTTTTATAGACTTGGGAGCCCCAGCATTTTGGCTGAGAGTATCTCTACGTTTTCCATACTTGGGGGAAGCACAACAATGAACCTTCAATCGCACGGTGGTCGCCACCAGGGACATGGACCAAGGAGGCCCTAAGTAGGATTCTTAAGACGGCGAGATTGCAGAGCTCAGCATCAGAAGCATCTGAAACGCTTGTGAAAAGATATGCTTTCCCGGGACCCGATAAAGGAGTTCAAACCTTGGACTGAGGGGCGCCTGGGTGGCTCAGTCGGTTAAGCGTCCGACTTCGGCTCAGGTCAGGATCTCGCGGTTCGTGAGTTCGAGTCCTGCATCAGGCTCTGTGCTGATGGCTCAGAGCCTGGAGCCTGTTTCAGATTCTGTGTCTCCCTCTCTCTCTGACCCTCCCTTGTTCATGCTCTGTCTCTCTCTGTCTCAAAAACAAATAAACGTTAAAAAAAAATTAAAAAACAAAAACAAAACCAAAAAACCTTGGACTGAGACCTGGAAATCAGAATCACTTGGAGAAAGATCCAAGAATCAGGTTTAGAGTAAGGGTCTGTGCCAAAGTCTACTTTCCAAAGCAGCTGACACCAAATCTCTGCCATCCCACATCCTTTTCTGCAGTATAATCCTGCCTCCAGACTGTCGAGAGGTGAGGTGTGCTACCACCGCTTCCCCACCCCCCCCCCCCCCCCTCAGTCTGGAGGAGCTAATGGCTTCTTTGACCAGTGGAATACCGTGGAAATAACACTGTGTGACTTTGAGGCTTGGTCGTAAAAAGTGATGCCGTTACCAGCTTGTTCTCTGGAGCACTCACGCTTGGAGTCCTGAGCCACTGTTTAAGACCAACCATGCTGAGGTTGCCATGTTTTTTGGAAGCCCGCCGCCTGAAGGGACCCAGTCTCCAAGTCGCCCCAGCTCAGATCTTGCAGGGAAGAGAAACCTCCCCAATCCAACGCTTTCCAGAGGGCAGATGATTAATACCGGGGTTGTAATTGACATTAGAGTTAGTTTCAATGTCAAGACATCATTATTTATTTACTCAGCCATTCAATAAAACGGTTACGGATTGCCCGCCATTGCCAGATTGTTCTAAAATCCAGAGAAACAGCAAAGACCAAGAAAGACCACCCCCCCCCCCCCCCCCGGGGGGGGGGGGCACGCAGTGTGAGGGTGGCAAAGACATACATATACTAACAACTTAGGGACGGTGTTAAATGTTGTGAAGACGGTCAAGCAAGGTGATGGGACAGGCAGGCGCGAATTTAGATTGTGTGGTGGTCCCTGAGAGTCTCCGACAGAAGTGGAGTGAGCTGAGACCTGGTACTGGTTTCCCAGGGCTGACAAAATAAAGTGCCACAGGCGCAGAAATTTACTGTCTCGCAGTTCCGGAGGTCAAATGTGAAGATCATAAAGGGGCTCTAGAGAGAATCTACGCCTCTCTCGCGGCTTCTGGCGGTTTTCTGCCAATCCCTGGTCTTCCTCGTTTGAAGAGGCATCGCCTCCATCCCTGACTTGACTGCCTTTTTATAAGCACACCAGTCTTAACAGGATTTAGGGGTCCACAGCACTCCAGTCTGACCACAACCGAGCTCAACTACACGCGCCATGACCCGATTTCCAAGTAAGATCACATTCTGAACCCCTGGGGGGTTGGGGCTTCAACATATAAAAGGCGGGGGAGCACACGGTCCAACTTGAGGCAGGACCCGTAGGCTGAGGACCCTGCTGGTTCCGTTATCCAGAGCTGGGCATCCCGGGCAGAGAGGAAAGCAAGAGTGGAAACAAGCTTGGTGTTCAAGAACTGGGCTAGCAACCATCCACGGCTGGCGTGTAGAGAGGAAGGGGGAGCAAAGTATTAGCTTCACCCTGGCCATTCCAATTCAGACACAGGGCTCCCAAGCTGGCTGTCCTCACCATCCCCACCTCAGAATACCCAAAGAATCCTATTCTAAGACAGAAATCTGATCCAATCTTACTAATTCTTTCAAAAAACAACAGCCAAAAAAGAGGCTCCCTCCATCACCTCTCCATGATTTGCAAGAGAAAGAACCAAACTCCAGGGCAGCTCCGAAGGTGATACACATGGAGCTCCACTCCAGCGGACATTTCCAGCCTTTTCTGTAAGCTGGACTCACCTCCCAGCCCCAGGACCCACCGTGCACGTGCACATGCACGTTCAGGACTCTATTGTTTCATACTTTCCCCAATTTTCCGGCTCTTTTCTTGATGATCCTCACAAACCTTAGGAGTTATCTTGGTATCATCTTTGCCTCTCTGGTCCTCGGTTTCTCTGTCTGTAAAATGAGACATTGGGACCAGGTAAAACGCGAGCCCCATCTTCCACGTTAGAGTCCGAGTTCATATAATAACCGTATCGCCATCAGCATCAACGTCAGTCTCGCTCTTTGCTTGGTTTCGGGGACGCGGGTGTGGGGATATTTCTCTGTTGCTCTAGTTTTTGGTGGTGTTTTTGTTTTATGGTTTAGCTCTTTTGACACTGACATTCGCTTTTGCATCTTTAAGACTTGTGTGTTGAAGAGTGTGGTTTTCTAGGTAAGGGTTTGTACAATTTTTTTTTTTCTTTCCTTTTTTTACTTCTCTGCTCCCGGGCCCCTGCTAAACCAAGGCAGCTTTTCTGAAAATTGACCACACAAGAGGCTGTACTGAACTTCTCCCAGACCCCCTCCCGATTAATCCTCTTTCTCATTAGCATGTTTATCGGAAGCCTGGAGAAATTCTCGGGCAGCTAATTTTTAACACCTGCAAGTTTTGAGAGTTGGTAGCAAAACCACATCCATAAAAGAATCGCTTGCTTTCTCAGAGATGTTAAATTTGAACCCTTTAAAGGTTGGACTTTTGTTACGATTCCTATTTCTGTTTTTACATCAAGTCATATGTTAATTAACGCTCTCCTCCTTTCAAATGTAAAGAGAGGCGGAAAAAAAAATCTGAATGAAACCATTTCAGCGCATGAATGGCCACAGTCAAGAAAGCCTTCTGCATTTCAGAGGCGGGGTGGTTTTCCTCCGGCACAAGCCTCAGCCCTGGCCTGGAGGAGGAGGTGGGCCCCCGCCAGGGAGGGGGTGTAGACAGGGAGCCGGGTGAGGTCTCCTGGTTTGAAGGCTCACAGGCAAACTGGGAGGCTCTCTGCTGTGCTGTACTGGGTGAGCTGGAAGTGTGGCAAGAAAGGACCAGCAGGAAAATCGTCAGAGGCTCAAAGCACAGTGTCTGTGTGTGCGTGTGGCGGGTGGGGCGGGGGGGGGGAGGGTTACACCTCCTTCTCATGGGGGCTGGGGCGCAATCCCACCTCTCTCCAAAAAGCAAGCAAAAAGCCAAGTGAGAGGTGGGGAAGAGGGCTCTAAGAGCATCCCCGGGAGGGTACCACACTGCGATGGGACACGGCGGGGGAGAATCTGACCAAGTCCTTCGGAGTGCTACAGGCATGGTGACCGAAGCCCCCGTATTCTGGAAGTTTCTAAAGACAGGAAGCTCGCAGAAGTCCTCAGCAGGTGGGCAGTGAGGAGCCTCACAGAGGACCCAAGGGCTGCCCCTGCCCCTCTAAGAGCCAGGAGAGGCGCTTAGCCATCCCAGAGCATCACTGGAGGACCGTCTAAGTTAAGAGAGGAGGCGGATGTTTGGCGACCAAGCCTGACCACATCGGGCACGGGCAAGGCAGAGGGCGTGGACCCCCAGCAGGTCCAAAGGGAGACAGGAGGATGTCAGTGACAGCAGAGGAGAGCAGGACGTTGCACATTATCCTAGGAACACCAGGCACCCATCTACACAGGTGGCACTGTGTTTCCAGGGACCGACAGGGACGCAACGAGGTGGCTGGACCCCGAGGGCAGCATGTGTGCCACGAAGCAGACAGGTAGGGAGGGTCGTCTCCAGGGTCTCTCATTTCTCAGTGCCCTCCTGGGGGGGAATGCGAGGTGGAAATGTGCTGGGGAGAAAAGAACCCAGATGGAGACTGCCCTCCCCACTGCCCCTCTCCGCACAGCAGGGAGGAACGAAGGACTAAGGTGCCCCTCCCACTGCACCTCTGCAAAGCCCCAAGGCTGATTGAGAGGAGAGAAGTTATAATAGGGTGTTTGATTAAAAACTTGAACCAGGCTGGACTTTCAGTAACCAAAAGCAACCAGTTACACAGTTGGCCCTGGGGATGGGAGGCCGAGTCAACCGAATGTGGTTGGAAGCTCCAATGGAAAGAATAAAACTGACTGATGTTCAGAGCTCACCACAGTCTGCTTGCTAAGCAAGACGTTCTTCAGGGTTCTTCAGGTCACAGTGAGGAATAAATGTGATACTTAATTATTTTTTTTTAATTTGAGAGAGAGAGAGAGAGAGAGAGAGAGAGAGAGAGAGAGAGAGAATCCCAAGCATGTTCCATGGTCAGCACAGGGCCTGATTCAGGGCTCGATCTCATGACCCTGGGATCAGGACCTGAGCTGAAATCAAGAGGCCAACGCTCAACTGATTGAGCTGTCCAGGCGTCCCCAAATGTGATCATTATTAAAGGCACGCGTGCACGCCCACACACACACACACACACGCACGCACGCTTAGCAAAATCAAACTTCCTAAAAATTCTCCTTTGTCTGACTTTTCTTTCCCTGCAGTTTCACACATGTGACAGCTTTTCAAAAATACGTCCCCTGCTTTCTACACGCAGCCCCTTCCCTGCTGCAGGCCCCCCCCATCCGGAACATTAACATGTCCCAACCCTCCCAACCCACACACACCAGACCATAAGCAGAACCCTTCAGCTCAGGCTGAATTTCCAGGAACAGCCTTGTGGGAAATGTGGAGAAGGTCACTGCCTCAGTCTGTTCGGGGCTGCTGTAACAAAAGTACCAGAGACTTACACAACAAACTTTTTCTTTGCTCCACAGTCCTGGAGGCTAGGAAGTCCAAAATCAAGGTGCTGGCAGATTCGGTGTCTGGAAAGAACCTGCTTTCTGGTTCTTAGAGAGCTGTCTTCTCACTATGCCTCCCGTGGTGGCAAATCAGGAGACAGCTCTCTGGGATCTCTTTTATAAGGACACTAATCCCGTCATGGGGCTCTACCCTCAGGACCTCATCACCTCCCAAAGCCACTACCTCCTAATCCATCACGTTAGGGGTTAGGATTTCAGTGTCTGAATTTGAGGGGAGGGGACACAAACATTCAATCTGTAATAGTCACCCTTTATCTGGTTTCCTTCCTTCCTTCCTTCCTTCCTTCCTTCCTTCCTTCCTTCCTCCTTTCTTTCGTGACTTGCCTATTCATGATATTTACTCATAAAATATATATTTTTTTGTATTTTATTACTCATAATATACATATATATAGAAAGTTATTTATTCTCTTAGAGAGAGAGAGAGAGGGCATGATTGGGGGAAGAGCAGAGAGATAGAGGGAGAGAGAGAATCTTAAGCAGACCCCACGATCATTGCAGAGCCCGACTGGGGGCTCAATCCCACAATCTTGGGATTATGTCCTGAGGTGAAATCAAGAGTCGGATGCTCATCTTGTATTTCATGTAGTTTTAAGAGTACTGGGTAAGTGAAGAATGTGCCATTTGCTAACGTCCCATGAAAATAATGATCTGGGGGAAACCCGTGCAGAAATGCAGTGAAACGAATATTCCTCAGGGACAGTGGTACGTTTGCCCATGTGATGGAAGGCTGGCCCCACCCTCCACATACACACCGGAACAGCATCAGAAGCAACACCAGAAAGGAAAGGCAGGGGGGCGGGTGGGAATGACAGGATTTTACCCCCAAATGAAAGCTTTAGAGGCAAGTCCTCGATATTTCTATGAATTTGAAGGGTTGCTATTTTATTTTCATTTTTAAAGATTTTATTTTTAAGTCATCTCGACACCCAATGTGGGGCTCAGACTCACAACCTTGAGATCAAGAGTCACATGCTCCTAAGCCAGTGGGGGCGTCCTGGCCTATTGATTATTTTAAATCAAAGTTACTTAACAGACGGCTTGTGCAGGAAGGACACTCCTCGGTCCCCTGAAAGCACCTGTATTATAGACACCCTTCCTGTACCAGGAGGTAAGAGACATGCTTATCACGAGAGGTGGGAACTTTACAGCCAAAAATGCTATATAAACAACCCTCCTTTCCTTTTATTCATTTACTCCCCCGGCTCACATTCTGTTTACAATTCCTCCCCAACTGGGGCTGCCAAAGTTTACTTTCCTTTGTCCTGTCAATTCCTCACTGATTTCTTTTTTTTAATTTTATTTTTTTATTTTTATTAAAAAAAAATTTTTTTTTTAACGTTTATTTATTTTTGAGACAGAGAGAGACAGAGCATGAACGGGGGAGGGTCAGAGAGAGAGGGAGACACAGAATCCGAAACAGGCTCCAGGCTCCGAGCTGTCAGCACAGAGCCCGACGCGGGGCTCAAACTCACGGACCGCGAGATCATGACCTGAGCCAAAGTCGGCCGCTTAACCGACTGAGCCACCCAGGCGCCCCCTCCTCACTGATTTCTTGTCTCTGTCCACAAAGTACAAAAAGTGCCCACCTTGGTCATTTCTCTGGGTCTCAGTGTTAATAGTGGGCATCCGTGGGCTCGTAATAAAACTTTGTTGTTGTTTTTTTCTCCTGTTAACCCATCTCATGTAATTTATTTCAAAAAATATATTTTTTAAGTAATCTCTACACTCAGTGTGGAGCTTGAACTCATGACCCCGAAATTAAGAGTCACATGGGACCCCTGGGTGGCTCAGTTGGTTAAGCGGTTTTAGCTCAGGTTTTGTGGGTTCAAACCCCACACTGGGCTCTGCACTGCAGCACAGAGCCTGCTTGGGATTCTCTCTCTGTCCCTCTCTCTGTGTCCCTCCCCACCCCGAGCTTTTCCTGTCTCTCTCAAAATAAATAAGTAAACTTAAAAAAAACAAAAAACAAAAAACAAGAGTCCCAAGCTCTACTGACAGAGCCAGCCAGGTACCTTCCTCCCCTTCCCTTGTCACATCTAAATTTAATTCCTAGTCCAGCTGGAAGACCTTGACGGGTAGAGGGAGAATTTTCCCTTCCCTGCACAAATAAACTCTTATTTGAGATCTCTAAGTCCACGGGCTGACTTTTTGCAGGAAGGGGATGGGGACTTGGGAGAAAAATCCCCAAGAGTAAAAATGAAAGAATTGGAACACTTCGACAGGCCACCCCGAAATATACAGGTTTTCTGGAAAGGTTACAAATTCGGTGCCTCTTAGAGCTGATAGAATTTGAGCGCTTGTGGGTCCATTTATCTCTAAGCGCCAATGGTCACAGAGGCGGCAAAGCAGTGATGGACGGGCACAGACATTGGGCCCTAACTTGTTCTCTCCTCCAGAGCATCCAGCTGTGGCCCAAACCCTGAACATTCCATGCAGCAAACCCAACACCTTGCAATTCACCACACCCAGTCTCCTTAGAAATCCATGCACCATCACCGTCTTCGTTGTTGTTATTATTATTATTATTTGGACAAGCTTCTTGGACGGTTGCCCCTTTAGCGACTCATCAGAGTATTTCTCCAAGTCACATGCATGCCTCTTCCTAAGAGCATTCCGATAAAAACAATATCCTCCACTTTGATTTATTTTCAGTAACATTTTAATGGCCCTATTAGGCTGGCATCCCATACAAATGTGCCCTTGGCCTGCCTCTTACTCTGGCTCTGTTCTAGTCTGACTTTCAGAAGAGAAGAAATCATAAGAGATGAGTCAGAGAAGGCTTAAGAAGGATCAGACATAGCTCCATCTAAAAACCAATCGAGCTCAGGAGATAGCATTGCTAAAACCTTTTAAGATTCCTTCTGTCCGGGCTGGCTCGCCATGTTTTCCCACCAAAAAAACCCTCTGTTTCCTGGAGCATTTATCTTCACATTTTAATGGGTTTAAGAATCACATTGTGAATCAGCTGACAAGTCAGATCACCAGAAATTCTGATTTGCTGGCTTTGGCATGAGGTCTAGAGAAATACCGGTTCTAATAAGGACCTCAGCCTGGTAAATTTTGGTGCAGGCATCGTATTGATTTCAAACCAAGACATAACAGGCACACATTATACAAAATCAGCCTTATGCGACCTGGAAAGCTAGAGGTATTTATTTAAGATGCGATAAAAAAGAAAAAAAAAAGATATGTGTATCTGCATCCTTTTCCAAATGGAGTGCAGAGGCAAGAACCCCAAAGGTAGGGATGAATGGTATTACCAAAGATGAGGAGAAACTTAACCCATCACTGGTGGTTACAGATAACCAGATGAGTGATTTGGGGGCAGCTGATTATACTTTAAAATAATCCTTAGAGGGGTGCCTGGGTGGCTCAGTTGGTTAAGCGTCCGACTTCAGCTCAGGTTATGATCTCTCGGTTTGTGAGTTCGAGCCCCACGTCGGCAGGCTCTGTGCTGACAACTCAGAGCCTGGAGCCTGCTTCAGATTCTGTGTCCCCCCCCCCCTGACCCTCCCCTGCTTGTGCTCTCTGTCTTTCAAAAATGAATACACATTAAAAAGACAATAATAATAATCCTTAGAGAAAATGCTCCTACAGGAGGCACCCAAGAGCCAGGAGTGGAGAAGGAACACTTCAGGAAGAAGATTCATAGATTCATCAGTTCAGCCCAAAGAACCAGGGAGCCACCAAATGGATTGCATCCTTAGGAACAGCATCGGATCAAACGAAAGAGGCTAAAATTTATGTCAGGCAGGTTTTATCTCTATTTCCAAGTCTGATCAATGGGTAATAGCTCCCTGGAGCACTTCATCAAGAGAGAATGTGAAGTCATTTCTAGGCTCAGCAGGGGGGAAAAAAAAAATGAGCATTGATTGATTAGTGATGTCTGCCACCAGCAAGGAGAAGGAGAATTGGAGGCATCCGTGCAATTTCTGCTTAGGCAGTGATTGGCAAGTTTATCCAAGCTCTGTGCTAGTAGAAGGACTCAGTCATTCCTGAGAAGTACGGTCTCTTCCCTGCTCTTTCCAGTCAGGGAAAGGGTTGCCATGTGAGCAACAAAAACACAAAAACACCTTATGTGATTATGTTTCTCCCTCTAAAGATGGTTGTTGTACTAGCCCATCAAACACTTACCTGGTAGACGTCCAGACCTGTTGTCCTTGCCCGTTCACCAGCACAGACTCTCTGATCCAGGTCTTCCAGACTCCTTGCTTTGCCTAATTTTCCAAGAGAGAAGAGAAGCCAGTAAGTAGCTCTTTCCTGTTCCGTTCAAGGTCTTAATTGCCAAACACTTCCCCTCCTACCCTAGTGATCTCAACATTTCAAACGCACAAAAATGAGCAGTATTTCATAAAATGGCTGGTATGCCTGCCTTCAAAGAGCAAACTCGTTTTAAGTACCTACTTAACAACAACAAAAAGTCGGTGTGCTTATATATAACTGAGAAGCTAATTGCCAATCAACCATATCAGAGCCACTTATGTGAGCGCCTGTCAACACTTTGGTTAACTAATTCAAGTCGGTGCATGCAGACGAAAGAAAGAAAACCACAGTGTAAAATACTTCAGAAGAAATTTAGATTGGCGGTCTTCTAGAATTCAGAGTTTTCTCCCGTTCAGATTCACCTTCCTCGACTATAGTAAATACCTTTTGGTTGTTGTGTCTGTCCTCAGCCCCTCCGAGCTACTACTTTCTTCCTAAGGGCTCCAAAATTTGGTTGGGGACAACCATTGTTCCAGGGAAGCTGACTTCCAGATCACATAAGGCTGATTTCAACCCAGTGCTAGAGATAAGAGCGAGTGACCAGTCAGGACACTCGCTCGTCCTGCCCGGCCACATTGACAGGCTCAGTGTGGCCATGTGATCTCAACCAATCCGATTGGATTGATACTTAAGACTCTTGCTGGGAAGAAAGATGGCGGCTCTTTCTTGCTAGAGCTGCATAGATCTTAAAACTTCCTCAAACCGTCTTAGATTAAAGAAGACAGCCAGCCTTAGCAGAAAATAACTTTGAAGAAAACATTGTTGAAACAGGGGTGAAAAAAAAACCCTTGAGCTGCTCTCTTGTGGATTTTTCAGGCAAATGAATCAGTCTGTTTTCTGTATTGTAAACCCACTTTTAATTACCTTCCTTCTCTGTCCCTGGTAACACCTAGTTAATCTGAGTCAGGAGAATCCATTTCATCAGTGCTATCTTTGTTTCCTATGACTCAACTTTTCCCCTTTCTCGTTTTCTTTCATGAATGAGATTTGGGAAGTGGGATAATAAACAGCTGATAATGATTGGGATGAAACTCTCTTGTCATGTTCCAGGGAATGCTTTGGAAAAGAATATGCATCTTCTGAATCAATACCATTTACATGATGCTAACAGGAAGGGAAGGAGAACTAGGCTGGTTTTGTTGTAGATTAAAATGCCTGTGTACTACGGGGAGGAATTAATTATGCAAAATAGTAAAATATGCGCAGACAAATGCTAATTTGTCAACCTGTAAACTGAGCTTCCTAAATCTTAGCTGGCCATAAATCGAGTCATTTTCAAATATATTAGGCAGATGAGCTGCACCGCTAGGGTGATATATGTATTTAATCCCGAGGCCCATGCACGTATTATCTTTCATAGGATATGAACACCCCCCACCTCCAGGGCCAGATTTTATTACATCTCCCGTGAATACATCTGTGAACACTGCACCTTCTTGTTTCTGCCACTAACTACAGCTGAGCTGCTCAAAGAATAAAAGAAGGTAGTGAAACAGAAGTGCGGATTTACGCATGTGAGGGGTGTGCAAAGGAGAGTCTCTACCTGGCAACACGGGCAGAGGGAGCGGTGACCTTCGATCTAATGCATCCTTGGGAATTTCTCTCGCCCATCAGAGCAGAAAACTTAACAGGCTCTCTGAAGACCATTCAGGAGGGCGTAATCTACAGAAGCTTCTCCTGGGCGAGTAGCTTCAGAGCTTTGCAGAAACAGGAGACAGTTAAGAGAGGAACAGGTGGCGTGGGCAGCGGTAACCTGTTGGTTTGGGTTGGCCCTTGCCGAGGTTAGCGGTGTCTTCATGCTGTGGGGCACACTTCCACGCTGGGTGCGGGTTTGGCCTGAGGCATCTTGCATCCAGCCGCGGAGAGAGTTACAGCCAGCTGCCCCCAGCCCTGCCTCGGGGTTGGGCTAGTCTTGCAGGAAGGACAAAGCAGCCCTGAAAGTTTAAAAGTGCTTTGCTTTCCGGCTGCCCCTGGCTGGGAAAGGAGAAATTAACAGGAAATGTCTCCTAAACTTGGTGGGAGGAGGTCATCGAGAGGGCGTGACTGCTGGTGAACCCCAGAGCTGGACACAAGCGATCTGAGGCTCCTCACCCCATCCTCCGTCCTTGGAATGCACATTCCACCCCGCTAGGAGCCACTTGAAGGGCACGCCCTTGAGAGAGCAGCGGGCTGTTGAGACCATCTGGGCCATGTAAGTGATCAAAGCCTGGTAAACCCCTCTACAGAAACTCACAGGCTATCCAGGGATAATGCAGGAAATCTACTCATCCTGCAGCTGCCCAGTTAGCAATCTGGAGTGGTCTGTCTCTTTCTTTGGTCTCTGTTTGCCCTCTGGGGCTGGGGTGGGTTTCAGATTTCACCTGGGGGGGACTCGGGGAAAGTCCACCAAATGCACTTAACCAAATGCACTTACTGAAACCACCAAATGCACTTACTGAAATTATTCCAGGTAGGATTAATTTCAGCATTACACTATAACAGGAGATTAAAAATAACAACAAGGCAGGGAGGGCACTACCTAACTCTTTTTTTGTTTCCTTGCCAACGTGGTTCTGGGGAGTTCTGGTAAGGGAAGCCCTCGTCGTCACTGGACGTTGGGTGTCCTAATTGTGTTGCTTTAGGTGAAAAGACCTTTCCGCTCTTCTAAGTGCAGCTTGTCCTCATGCCACCGTCCCCGACTATCACCAGATTATCATGGAGATAATTTTCTCTCAGTATACAAACCACTCACTTCCTTATACTTTTTTATGGTTGAATGGTATTCCACTGTATGAATGTACCATTATTTGTTTGTTAAACTATTCCCCAGGGGTAGGGCACGTAGGTTGTTTCCAATATATTGCGGTTCAAACAAGTGCTCCTATAAATAGCCTTGTCTGTGTATCATTTTGCATGTGGGCGAGTATTCAAGTGTAATAAATTCCTAGAAGTGTAATCGCTGAGTCAAAGGGAATGCACAACTGTAATTGTGAGAGATTTCTAAAAAAAAAAAAAAAAAAAAAAAAAAAAAGGCATGACTGTGGCTTTAATTTTCATTTCTATTATAATTGAGGTTCCTATCTTTCTAGGTATTTGAGGGACACTGTATCCTTTCCTATGGATAGTCTGCTCACATCTTTTTGCTTATTTTTCTATCGAGTTACTGGTCGTCTTCTTATTGAGTTGGAGAAGTGTTTTATGAATTGGGAAAATTAGCTAATCATCTGTGATAGAATTACAAATGTTTTCCTAGTTGCTGTTTGCTTTCTATTTTGCTGAACGAGTATTTCCCACATGCAGACCTTTTATTGTTATTGGTGTTGTTAAGTTGAATTTATTAATATTTCTTTGTATGAAATTTGGGCATAAAGTTATACTTTATGGCAGCATAATCCCATCTACCCTTCATCCAGTTCTTCCCAGTGGTAACATGCTGCAACACTATGGGACAGTATGACAAACAGGAAATTGACATTGCTGTAATCTATCAATCTTATTCAGATCTCACCCATTTTACACGTACTCAGTTGTGTGAGTATATGCGTGTGTGCATGTGTGTTTTTAGCTCTCCACATTTTGATCACATGCATGGGTTTATATATCCACCACGATAGCAGATACAGGACGTTTCCCTTGGCCACAAAGGTCTCTCATGCTGCCCTTTTATAACTACCCTCCTCTCACTCACCTTCACTCTGCCACAGAGCCCTGGCAACCATTGATACGGTCTCCATCCCTATAATTTTGTTATTTCAAGAATGTTCTATCGGTGGAATCATGCAGTGGTAAACTTTTGGGGACTGGCTCCTCCTCCCCCCCACCAGTGTAATTCCCTTGAGATGCACGCCCCACTTCCTGCATATTGGTAATCAGGATCCTTTTTTTTTTTTTTTTTTTTTTTCTCAACGTTTATTTACTTTTGGGACAGAGAGAGACAGAGCATGAACGGGGGAGGGGCAGAGAGAGAGGGAGACACAGAATCGGAAACAGGCTCCAGGCTCTGAGCCATCCGCCCAGAGCCCGACGCGGGGCTCGAACTCACGGACCGCGAGATCACGAGATTCCGCGAGATTGCGAGATCGTGACCTGGCTGAAGTCGGACGCTTAACCGACTGCGCCACCCAGGCGCTCCAACCAGGATCCTTTTTATTGCTGCCAGTATTTCGTGATATGGATGTACCATCACATAACTATTTCTCGTTCAAGGGCATTTGGTGTTTTCAAATTTGGGGCTATTACAAGTAAAGGCACTATGGACATTCATGGACAGGTGTTTGCGTGAACATATGTCCTCATTTCTCTGGGATAAGTGCCAAGGAGTGCATCTGCTGGGTCATTTGTAATCACATGTTTACTTTTGTAAGCAACGGCTCAACTTTTTCAGACCGGATGTACTGAAAATATGTTACATTCCATTAGTACCAGCAGCGCACAAGGGATCAAGGTTCCCTGCATCCTCCTCAGCACGTGGTGTTGTCGCTATTTATTTCAACCATTCTGATGTGAATTTAGTGGTACCTTATTGTGCTTTTAATTTGTCTCCCTAATGGCTAATGATGCTGAGCATCTTTTCATGTGCTCATTCACCTTCTGTATATCCTCCTTGGTGACATGCCTGTTTATGGGGTTTGCCCATTTTCTAGTTGGAGGGTTTTTTTTTTTGTTTGTTTTATTTTTGTTTTGTTTTTGTTTCGGTTTTTGTTTTACTTTTTGCTTTTGATTTTTGAGTCTCTTTGTATATTCTAGATAAGCACTCCTTTGTTAGATGTGTGATTTGCAAATATTTTCTTCCAGTCTACAGCTTATCATTTCATTGACAGTGACTTTCACAGAAGTTAATTTTAATGAGACCCAATGGATCAGGTTGGTTTTTTGTTTAGGTTAGAAAAAAGATCGTGAAATGTGACATGTGTACTCCCCAAGTGTGATGGTTGAAAAATGAACGTGCTTAACGCATTCTGTAGAAGTGAGAGCTACAGAGGCCAGGACCAGAATTTTCTTCTCACTTGACAGATTAAGGGTCCTGTGCCTTGCCTTCACTTCCTACTCAAGAACCTTCCCAGTATCCCACAATGAATGGATTTCTGTGTATATTTAGGCAGAATGATATAATCTGGCACAATATAAGTCTTTTGGTCATGTTTAACTCATAGGAGTCAAAACTGAGAGCTTCCTGATTCTCCAAGCTTCCTTTGAGCTCACACACCCCTTTCAACCTGCTTTTCTTTGTAATATCAATGCTTTTCCATTAAAATTGTTTATGGGGACACCTGGGTGGCTCAGTCGGTTGACCATCTGACTCTTGATTTCAGTTCAGGTCATGATTTCACGGTTCATGGGTTCGGAGCCCTGCATCAGGCTCGGTGCTGACAATGTGGAGCCTGCTTGGGATTTCCTTTCTCTCTCTCTCCCTCTGCCCCTTCCCTCCTCATGCACTCTCTCCCTGTCAAATAAATAAACTTAAAAAATTAAAATTATTTATGATGTGTTGCGGTAAGTATGGACTCTAAAGGTACCCACCTGACCCACCCCAGCTTCTGCAGCCATGGATACAGGAAGGGACCATGTTCTGAGATGCACGAACTGAGCCCGTGAAATTCTAAAAGTTGAGATGAAAGCCTTAGCGAGGTATTCACAAGAAATGGCATCATATACTGGGAGACGGGCCTTCATCAAAGGGATCATACCATGTGGCATCAGGATGGTCTTGGGTCATCCAAGCTGACTAGCGCCCCTCGGCCTGGGCTCTGAGCCCACCCACAGTTCTCCAGGAAAAGTGGGAGCCTGTGACCTTGGTCGGTTGTGCCCTCTGTTCCCAGACTGGCCTGTGTTAGTTCATGCTACGCCTCGTGGTCTGGGGAGGTTCTGGAGGAGTCCACCTCTCTGAGTGGAGGTGTCTCATCCATCGCGCCCTGTGATTATCAAGTTAGCTCAGGCCCAAGCATCCTGCCTAGTTGGCACAACCTCAGAGGAAGGCTTGCTTGGGAGGGCGGTAGCTCTCCCCGGGGAGCCGTCTCCTACTTGTTTGCACTCCACTATCAGGAGCCTTGCCCGGTCCCACAATGCCCAGGGGAGAGCTGGAGGGCCCCGGCTGCTGGCAGAGCTGGGTCACCCCGAACAACAACCCTCTCCCCACCACCGCTGGGGAAGAGGCCCCAAAAGACTGAGTGAGCTCTTCAAGATGCCCGTCCCTGGGAAGACGCGAGGAGAACGCTTAGAGAAAGAGCCAGGAGGATCTGTACTTCTCGTTCCTGGGAGAGGACACGGGTGAGGGGAGAAGCGGATGTGTCCGGCTGCAAAACTGCAGTGACGTGTGGCCTGAAAACACCGGGGTCAGTGATGACCCCCTGCCCCCTGAAGCGTAGGGCCCAAGCACTCGGAGGCACTCGTAGGTGCTCCAAGGAGCCCATCGCGTGTTCCCGGGTGCGAGCCTGTCACCAGACGTCTTACAGGTGGTTGCTGTCAGTGCCCGTGGCTGAAACGCTGGGGTCTTTCCTTTCTTGGCTGGGCCCGGGTCCAGGGCCCTTCACTGCCGCCCTGACCTCCCCTCTGCTTCTGAGGTTGCTGCGTTGCTTCCTGGTCTTTGCCACAACCTCCACCTGGCCCCTGGCCAAGCACATCCGCCTCTCAGGCTCTGCCCTGTAGGCACCTCAGCCCTCCTCCCACACTTGACTCAGTGTCTGTGCACCACAGGGAGTGAGGGTGGTTCCAGGGAGCCCGCTTGCAGCCCAGTCAGTGCCCCCACCTTCCTAGCCATGCGGGGTTGTCCCGTGTGTCTTGGTTCTAGATGTTGTAACTATATAGACAGAGAGGGAGATTCTAGATGGGGAAATAGCGTGGCATGTTTCACAGTCCACTCTTCCCCCCGCTCTCTGTTTCCTTTTTATTTTATTTCTACAGTTAATTAAATTAAGTAATCTCAACTCCCAAAGTGGGGCTCGAACTCACAAACCACGAGATCAAGAGTCGCATGCTCTTCAGACTGAGCCGACCAGAAGGCCCTCCTCCGTTTCCTCTTTCTCTCTGCCTTCCGCTCCCTCTTCCACAGTCTCTAAGGTCGGGAAGAGTGAGGTTTTCTTGAACTTGTCCCAGAGCGACTCAGACCTCCTGCACCTAAAGCTCCAGGAGCTTGTTGCTTGTTGGCTGGTCTTGCTGGATGTGCTAAGTGGGGGGCACGGGGGCTCCCAACACCAGCGCTTTCCATTCTCTCTTGACCGTGGAGGGTCCAAGGCTTCCTGTTTGCGTCCCTTCCCAGCGAGCCAGTCCTCTCCCTTCCCCGGGGGGGATAAATGCCCTGAGTCAGTTGGGGAGCAGATCATAAGCATGGAAGGTTTAAAAAGAGACGAGCATATTAACGTTTAAAAAATCTTGTCCCTGGGGCACCTGGGCAGCTCAGTCGGTTAAACGACAGACTCTTGATTTCGGCTCTGGTCATTTATCTCACAGTTTCGTGGGTTTGAGCCCCGTGTAGGGCTGTGTGGTGACAGTGTGGAGCCTGCTCAGAATTCTCTCTCCCTCTCTCTGCTCTTCCCCTGCTCATGCTACCTCTCCCAAAAATAAATACATAAACTTAAAAAAAAATCTTCTCCCTATTACACAGAAAAAGGACAGCTCCTTTCCACCAACATACACATGCACACACACACACACACACACACACACACACACACACACTCCTCTCCCTATTCTGTCCTACTGGAGTCTCTGAAACTCTGTGAAACCAGGGCAAAACTTCTTGAATAGGACATACAAAGGAAAACCTCAAGTCTTTGGGGCAGGGAGGGGCACTTCTATGCTTCTGGCAATGCTCTGTTTCTCGATCTGGGTATCGTTTAATAAAAGGCATAAAGGGATATCCATGGCTGGAAATCTTCAGTCAAACCAAACCTCTCCTTTGGGAACATACGGTCTCTTGCCCGTGACCATGACCTGCTCAAAAGACGATGGCTTTGCCAACACGCCTCTGCTTTGTTCCGGTCCCTCCTGGGCCTGAGAACCATGGGCCTCCCTCTCCAGTCTCCACCCCGGCTTGGATCCCTTCTCCAATGCTGCGTTCGCTCCTCTACTGCTTCTCTTGGTCATATTTGTTCCTCGCGCATTTCCCTGGCTGGTCCCCTTGACCTGGTCCGGCCTGAATTAATCGATGAGGACATCTGTGTGCTTTCCTCAGCTCCAGGCTCTGTCTTCAATTCCGATTATTCCATTTTGACAGGAGCCATCTTGGCTAATCCACACAAATAGCAGTCGCTTCGGGATTTGGGAAGGAGGAGGTGTATACGTGGGTAGAGGTGATAGGTGTGTTAAGTGTGTTAAACGGAGCTTTAACTTCATCTGTAATGTTTTCTTTTCTTTTTTTTTTAAGTTTATTTATTTATTTTGAGAAGAGAGAGAATCCCAAGCAGCCAGCATGGAGCCCTACTCAGGGTTCGATCCCACGAACCGCGAGATCATGACCAGAGCTGAGATCAGGAGTCAGACGCTTAACGAACTGAGCCACCCAGGCACCCTGTAATGTTTTAATTTTTAAAAAGGAGAATGCATTCCTATGTTGTTTGAGAAAATCGAAAGATAACAAATAATAAGTATGTCTAAAAACAAAAAGTAGGGGTTTTTTTTGAAAAATACAAAACCGGTAAAAGCCCCAACGTGTAGGTATATAACATGTAAATGTCGGTCTGTATGCTAAAGATAATGTACAGTCTGATAGGATCTGCTCATAGTCTAGTGTTATCTTTGCACCGGACCATGAGCCAGTGCCCCCATTTGCTCCCCTTGGCACGGACAGTGGACACTGGTGTGCATTTGGCCCCCCAAAACGGTTTTTAGCCAATGTTAAAGGAAACCATCTGGCTTTCTTAGGGGATGGTGATCTGAAGTGCTGGGCTGAGAAAGGAAGGAAGGAAGGAAGGAAGGAAGGAAGGAAGGAAGGAAGGGCTGGGGTGAGGAGCGGACGATCTCTGTTCTTTCTGGAAACGAACGGCAAGGTGTTGAGGGTGCTTAATTATCCCCCCACCCTGTGCTCCCCATAAGCTGGCCCTATGCCCGACCGCAGGGAACTCAAGAAAGAATCTTCTTCAAAGTCTCTCAGCGTGACAGAGAGTAGGAATTGCTAACAGTCGTGGAGGAAACGTGTTCCTGGAGCTCTCGAGTTCCAACGCGGAGACTCGCCGCGTTCTGGCACTCTGCATGTGAATTGTGTCTTGCTCCAAAGCCTACCCGGATTGGGGGGTGGGGAGCTGTCACCCTCTCCTTTGAAACTGCTCTTCCTCTCCATTTGCTGCCACAGATGCCAACACAATTCTTGTTGCATTAATTTGGCCGGGAGATGGAAAAACGGCTGCAGCATTAATTAAAAAATAATTTGCCACCCAAGAGAAAGCTAACCCGTTTTCCCCGACTTCCGGCCGACGGTCCACAGGTTCGAGGGAGGGGACGATGTAAGTTCGGTAGGCATGTGAATGAGAAGTGAGAGGTAGTAGAGAAGCGGCTCTAAATGTGATGAAAATCTTCAATCTTAGAGGCATCTGGGAGGCAGATCTTTGAAGGCACTAAAAAAAAAAAAAGTTGTGAAGAATCAGGGGAAAGGACTGGATGGGAAGGTGATGGTGATAATGGAGGGATTGGAATAAAATGGCATAAGTGGATTTTTTTTTTTTTATAAAGAGAAATAATGCCATTCTTTCATAAAAGGAACCTGGACCCCTTGGAGACATGACTTGGGTCGAGGGTGGGGGCAGGAAGTGTAGATAGTCCAGAAGATCTCATGCTGGAAAATAAAGACATGCTTGAAAACGAGAGAACACAACAACAACAAGCTTTCAGCAAGCTGAAAGAGCTCCCGGTGGGCAACGCTGGGACCATTTGAGCCCCAAAATAATACTGCAATACAGTAATACTGGGCTGTAACTTAAAGTAGGAATACCCACAAGTCCATAGTGATGTCAAGAAATGACTGAATATATAAATACGTGGAGGAGAAGAGACAAATCTCCTATACAGAAGAATCCCATAGAATTTATGTGTCTGTGACCCCTTCTTGGAAGTGGAGGGTCACTCCCCACTCCCAACCTGTGACCTGTGCATAGTGACTTTCCTTCCAAAGAGTACACAGTATGGAGAAAGGGGGGGTGGGGAGCAAATCATTTTATAGTGGAGGAATCTGACAACGTGCCCTCAGCAGGGGTGATCCAAGTTAACATCATTCCTGTTAAAACATATTAATAGCGTGTGTCCTTGATAAGACGACAATGGCACTTCACCGCGGTGGTTCCTTTTTTCCCCCAAACCCATAACTCCAGTCTAACCATGAGAAGAGTCATCAGACAGACTGAAGTGGGAGGGCATGCTACAAAGGTCCTGACCAGTCCTCCTCAAGCCTGTCAAGGTCATCAAAAAACAAAGGAAGTCTAAGAAAGTGTCCCAGTCCAAAGGAGCCTAAGGGGACATAACGAACAAATGGAACATGGGGGTCCTGGATGGGATCCTCGCACAGAAAAAAGGACCCTGGGGAAACACTGAACAGATCAGAATCAAGCATGGGCTTTAGTCAACAGGGACATATCAATAGCATTTGCTTGGAACCATCAATGTCAATTATAATACGGACCTGGGTCAAGACTGAAAACAAAAAAACAAAAAAACCTTACATTTGCATTCAGAACCGGAAGCCTCACACCTTGTCCGCCCTGCTCACATTGTAAAAGAAAAAAAAAAAAAAATTACAGTGGTTGCAAGCTGTGGTTTTAAAATGTAATGCTGTTCTAACTGCGTCTAATTTCAGGTGGACTCCTTTGGAAGTGAAGGCAATATTTTCAGCCACCCAATTTTTTTTTTTTTTTTTTTTTTTTTTTTTTTTGTCCTCGCCTTGTTGACAAGAGTAGGAACCACTGAGCCAGAGAAGCAAAGGAGCAAATCTGGGGCAAGAATCCACAGAGCTGACATGCGAATTATTCGAAATCCAACGGTCCTCGTAAACCCGTGTCTCCCAGGCCGCCTGCAACGAAGGTTGATTTTTCTTTTTCATAAGACTTTCCTCTTACTGTGGAATTAATTGAGTTATTTTCGGTTCATTATGTGTGCCTTTAAAAGAGACTTTCTAATAAACTCAGTTCTTATCAGTTAGAAGCCTCCTTCTGTTTCCCATTTTGTCTCCTGTGTGTGGCCCTTTGTTCGCTAATCAGAATCACAACTTCCAAATGAAGGGAGGAAAGCATTTTGTTCTCTCCAACCCACTTGGCGTGTGAGCGAATCAGAAGCGAGCTAAGACTGCCACCTCTTTATTTGTTGTGTTAACCAATTAAAAAGTGTTACTCTCTTGGTAATAAAGTGTAACTTTGTCCCTCTGGGTCCTCACTCTGGTCCCTCTTGATCTGGCTCCTTATTTAATTTTCTAGCCGGCCTCACTCTGGTCTCAGATTCCGGAATCATCCAGGGCTCTACCTACGTCAAAGCCCTTCTCCGCTGGAGGGAACACATGGAACCATTTTGTCCTTCCCTCTGAGCTGACCGCCCACAGGAGCCGGTAACAGAGTCAACGCCACATAGGGCTGTGTCAGAAGACTCTTGGACGAAGTGATCTCCAAGGACAGCTGTCCATACAAGGGCTGTGCCCTCAGCAATGTTTATATATCAGTAGAGAGCATAAGGTTCGGACAGGAACAGCGAGACCAGAATCCGTATGCATGTTTGTTCAAATATCCAGATAACTGATTGAATAAACTGGATGGCAGCCAGCATGGACGCTTGTGTACAAAGCCAGGAAGGAATTCAGAAATATCGTGGAGGACATGTGTGTCTCGGAAACATCACATCCCTTGCTGCCAGGACTGGCTCGGTTTGACTTTTGATCCAGCCCTTATGGTTTTGTGTGATGGAGAGATTTGGCAGGATAGGAGAAATGAACATTTTTATTGAACTTCTGAGTTTCCGCAATATTTGAGCATTCACGATCTCACTGGATCCCCACACCCTGTGTTGTTTCAAAGGTCAGAATTACCTTCTCTCTTTTTACAGCAAAGGCAACCGTGGCCCCCGGAAGTCACCCACTACTTGTTGAACTAGCCAAGAGTAGCCTCAGGACTGGAATTCAGGTCTCCTGAATTCAAGGTTTAGGCTTTGCATCCTACAGCGATGGTTTAATGTTTTCTTCGGGGGTCCGAATTCACTTGATTGTCTGATGACACGTCTCCTAAGCAGACACATGCACACTTTTGCTATAATTTCAAGGGGTTCCCCATCAACCCCAGGGTGCAAACCACTGTCCTCTGCTACGTGATCTCTATAAAGGTCGTAGAGCAAAAATAAGGAAATTCTGAAATAGGACAATAAGCAATTTGAAGATGAGAATTAAGACCAAATTCCTAAGTTCTTTGGCCAAATTTTCTCTCTTGTCCTGGAATATATTATCTCACAGAGGGAATGGCAGATCTCGAAATGAAATGTGTTAAGAAGATACCCTGGGGGGATATGTATAAACAAAAATGGGAACACGGTGATGGATGGAAAATAAAAACATGAGAAGATACAGAACGGCAGGGAACGGGGAAGCGTAAGATGAAAGGGAATAAAAATAATGGTCAATTAGACATTTCGATCATGATGATTGTGCCACCAGCATAGAGCGCATACTTATGAAATCTGTTGGGGGTGGTGGGGACCGAAAGAGGAACTTGAGGGGTATGGGGTGTGGAGGGAATTGGGTGTCACCAACAAGATGGGCTAACGGAAGCCAAGGGGGCACTGACCCGCGTCACACTTGGTCTAGTGGGGCTTATCCCACACATCAGTTGTGTCTCTAGCTATCTCTGGAGAGCCCATGCTTTAGAATAAATACCTGCTCATGCTGGAAGCTTGTAAGCCACTTCGTGGCCAGGTTCCCTGTCACTGTGACTGGACCCACTGACAACGTCTTTCCTTGCCTGTGGGTTCCTGGGGGTGTCCTTATTCCCAACCACTGGATGGACACTGAATCTTTCCCTCCTTTCCTGCTTGGAGCAGGTTTTCCAGGTCTGCTGGGTTTAATTTACCACCCTGCCTTGACTTCCTTCTCCACTGCAAACTCTCTGGGCTGCCTACCTGGTTCTAAGTGGATTTTCTGCTTCATCCTCCACATGTGACTTTGTTGACTTTCTACCCATTGCAAATGGCCGGAGACACCTCCAATGTTGTGTGGCTCAGGATCTTCCTGGTCTCAGTTTCTCAGTTTGATTCACAACTGTCCAGTCGCCACACCAACACCACCATGACATTGTTCTTCAGCCTCTGGGGACTCCTCCTGGAGAAGGGTTTGCAGCCGGTTGGTCTCCTCCCTCCAGGTTTGGGATTCTAGGAGATAGAGTTGGGCTTGAGGGATGGGGTATGAATAGGAAGATACAATGAACAGGTACACCAAGTGCTGAGCTCAGATTTGCAAAAGAAATGAGAAAACCTGACCCTCAAGCAAAGGTTGGATAAATGGTTCTCAGGCTCTCGAGCCAACTCTCTCCAGAACTTCCTTTGCCAAGCATCTTTGGGCCAGCCTTTCCTCCTTTCGTTGGTACCTGGCTCCAGCAGGCCCTACCTTACCCCTGGTTATGTCTGCAGAGGGGGTTATTCAGGGTCTCGTTCAAGGCTCAGGATGTCACAATGGACGTCTGTCCACCGAAAAGTAATTCCAGGATCCAATTAGTAATTTTGAAAATTAATGGGAGTTAACAATAACAAAATTGGCCCTTTTCAGCCCAGTTACCTCAGTTATTTTAATGATGGTGATTCACCCTTAGCTTGGCACTCAGCCAACAGATGGTCCATCCAGATCGTATCTACATCCTGATGCAGAATCCAGAATTGCTGTTTATTCATTTGGCTGTATTAATGACCAATTTGTGCTCAGTCAATTAGATTAGATCAGTGAGTTAGATCCAATTAGTTTATTCAATTTTTTTTTCCTTTAAAGGAAAAAGACAAGCCACGCCAACCGGTTTTTTAGTATATATTTTTAAAATCACGTGCACCTATTCCGAAGATACCATTGTCTATGGCATGTTTAATGTCATGAAAGTCAAGAAACAGAATTCAAGGTGACCCAAGTGACGATAGACACAGTAGACACTATCTAAAAGGTAGGACACCAAAGGGTGAAAAGAGTTGAGACCGATAGGGAATGCTGGTTGATATGAATCCTATGCCAAGAAAATATCACATCTATGTTTAATGTGCTCAGCATTACAGGGGAACATATTTTTGCAGGTTAACTCATGGGGTTTTGAATAAGATGTCAAAAAATTCCAGCCCAACAGAAAATGTAATAGTGATGCATGGAATTTGCACATGAATATCTAGGACTGGCCGTGTGGTGATTATCCTTGGCATTCGTTGGGGATAGTCTTCATTATCACTTTTCTCGGGGAGAGCTAACCCTAGCACGCATTTCCTCTAGCTGCAAATCAGTGACGTCTTTCAGCAAAAAGCACATAATAACCAATGACGTTGGCGTCCCTCCTTTTATACATATTTCAGGTTGGGCCAATGGAGCTGCGGAATTGGAATGGAATTCTAAAACCATGTCTCCATAAAGAGGTAGAACCTGTATTTGAAACTTCTTGGGCTGTCAGACAAATAGGATTTATTCCTTGTACTAGTTCCAACTCTAGTTAATCCCTGCTGGCTCTTTGGAGCTTTGTGTGGTGAAGAGATTTTTGAGGCTATGACCAGTCTCAGCGGGGAAGCGTTCCATAATTGATTAGTGATGTCTGCCATGGGCGCGGGAGGAGAGCGTTATAGCGCGGGATGTTGCTGTAGCCTGTTCTAGCCGCAAGGAGTGACTGAATGCAGTGCCTTGTAGCTAAATGTGTCCTTTTGGAGTTAAAAGTATAAAATGTGCATGCACTTTAACCTGTCATTGCTGGCAAATTTGGAACAAACATGGACAAAACCACATTTGATAGTCTAGATGATCATAACAGGATAGCAGCCCCTTAAGGGGGCGACAATTCTCAAGAAGCTATTAAGACATTGAGCGCACATGTGGCCCACACATTTGACTCTTCAATTATGTTTCCAGAATATCTCCTGAGGTGCTTTGAATCTGTTAAGGCTTCCTCCTGGAGGTGTGGCTCATGACCTAACCGTAAGAATCTGTGTCCTAGAGAGCTTCTGGACATTCAGCTAGTGGGGGAAACATTTCTGAAGTCCTCTCCGAGAAGTACTTTTTCCTTGCAACCACTGGTGACTTAATTAGCTCCAGCTGCCATGACAAAATATCAACAACTGGATGCCTTGGAGAACAGTCTATTTATCTTAGTTCTAGAACCTGAAAATACAAGATGGCGTCAGCAAGGTTGATGTCTGGTGAGAGCTCACTCTTGGGTTACAGGTGGCTCCCCTCTTGTTATGTGCTCGCATGACAGAGGACTGTCTCTTCTTTTTTTTTTTTTTAAATTTTTTAATGTTTATTTATTTTTGAGACAGCATGAGCGGCGGAGGGGTAGAGAGAGACAGGGAGACACAGAATCCCAAGCAGGCTTCAGGCTCTGAGCTGTCAGCACAGAGCCTGATGTGGGGCTCAAACCCACGAACCGCGAGGTCATCACGTGAGCTGAAGTCAGACGCTTAACTGACTGAGCCACCCGGGTGCCCCATGTATTCTCTTCTTCTTATACATATATTAACTCAGTTGGGGGCGGGCGGTCACCCTCCCAGTTTTATCTAAACCTCATTACCTCCCAAAGACCTCATTTCCAAATACCATCATATTGGGGGATAGAGCGTCAATGTACATATTTTGGAGGGCCAAAAACAGTCATTAGACAACATTTGGTATGTGGTAGAGAGAAGGCAGTTCTATGAGGCCCCAAGTAGGATTCTGGATAGCAGGTCAGAAAGCCTAATTTATTTGTTCGTATTTTGACTAGCACCTAGCAGGGCCCATTAAATATTCATTGAAAGACCGATAGACAGAATAAATGCTAAGGAATGAATAAATGAATGCAGAGAAGAGGTGATCCCAGGCCAGGCTAGCCGTAGAGGTAACATGAGGTCATTCTTGCCCTCACATGTCTGGCTGATCAGATACAGGCTGCGAAGAGTCCAGAGGATATCAATTCTTAGGTACCCATCCAGTTCTAAAATGATGCAGTTCTGGGGCCACCCGGGTGGCTTAGTCAATTAAGCATCTGACTCTTGAGTTTTGTTTAGGTCACGATCTCAAGGTTCGTGGGATCGAGCCCCCACAGTGGGCTCCACACTGAGTTTGGAGCCTGCTTGGGATTCTCTCTCTCCCTCTTCCTCTGCCCCTCCCTCGCTCACGCCCGCCCCCCCACCCCCCAAATTAAAAAAAAAAAAGCCACAGTTCTAGAATTCTAATTATGCAGGATGCAAACTTCCTTCACTCCATCTCTAGGTGGGGAATGCTGGAGCAAGGCATTCCCTTTCTTCCGCTTCCTGTTTGAAGTCTCTCTTATTTCACTACAGCAATTGCTTTGAGTTTTGGAAAGGGTCTGAAAAAGACCCTTCCATTTCCAGTGTGACCTAAATTGGCATTCTCTAACATCTCTCTAATCAGAGATAGTAGCAAACATGACTTCCTTCCTTCCTTCCTCCCTCCCTCCCTCCCTCCCTGCCTTCCTTCCTTCCTCCCTCCCTCCCTTCCTTCCTTTTCTTTCTTTCTCATCTGCATACATGTTTTCATGATATTTTGGACAGAACACATTACCCTTCCATAGAGTCATGTTGATCAACTGTGAGGTCAGCCGTATCAGTTAAAATGCTTCTAATTGCAGACAGACAATCCAGTGAAAAGAGCTTAATTAAAGTGGGGATACATTGGCTCAGGTAATGTAGAAGTGCAGGGGTAGGCAGACTTCACAAGGGGTGAGATTCCAGGTTCAAATGGTGCCAACGAGACTGTGTTTCTTTCCATCTCTTGGCTCAGCCCAGTATGCTGCTGGCTCCTTCCTCGGGAGCAGCTCTGGGTTCTCCCTTCCCAGGGCAAGATAGCTGTCCTGATGCCATGCTGGCTTCCTCTCAGGGGAAAGGAGTGATCATCTTTCTCAGTCCTGCCCACGTAAGTTCCCGGTTATTCTATGGGCTTCTGCCACTGACTTACTTTCTCTGAGTCTCCCAAATAAAGAGTTAAGATGTGCTGTGGGGCTTAAACCTGGGTCCTGTGGAACCCCGGGCAGATCCCCTTAAATGAGAGTGATGGAGGCTAAACCTCTGAATAAAGATTTGAGACTCTGGCTCAAAAAAAGGGGGAAAGAATGTTGGGAGAAATAGCATATCAGATGTCAAGTTCCCCAAATGCTCAAAGAGCTGGCATCATGGGCTCCAATCCATAAGATTAACTAACCTACGTATGAAGGATTTCACGTGGATGCCAAAAGTCATCCTAACTCGTACAGGTGTGGAAAAGACTCTCGTCAACCGTATGCTTGGTCTGAACCAATACATTGATTGGCCTCTTCAACAACAATAAAAATCCAATGTACTCGAATTTTCAGCCGTTAGAACTGTCTAGCATTGAAATTAACGGCCTGAGAAGATAGTTTCTAAGTTGTCACTAGATGTCCTAAAGCAAAAGCTATGTAGTCACCTACAGGGATGTCACTGAGGGAATGCGGGGAAGCACAGACTCATTCATTCATTCATTCATTCATTCATTCATTCAACACGTATTTACTGAAAGCCCCTGGTGTATGCTCGGATCTCTTGAAGTAGAGGCTGAGACAAATGTCGACAGGCTCCTTTTCAGGGGAGGAAGCAGGACGGTGCAAATGCAACAGAGGCTCTACAAAACCTTGGCCACAGGGAGCCTGGATCTTTGGAGAAAACGTGGCCCATCAGAGTTCCTGCGTTGAGCTAAAATAGCTAGGCCTTTGTACTTTCCAACTTGATTAGTCATTGGATGTGGGCCACTCAGGGAAGGAAGCCTGTGTTCCTGGAGGAGAAGCCTCTGTCCCTAGAGGAGCTGACAGCTGGAGATGTGTCCTTCTGTGTCCACCACAGTCTACCGTGTGCCAAGCAGTGTTTTGACATTGAAAATACAGCAGTCAACAAAACAGTAGCAAAGCTCAAGCAAGAGCCAGCATTCCAGTGGAAGGTAAGAAGAGAACTTTTTAAAACATTTTTTGAAGTTTCATTTAAGTGATCTCCACACCTAACATGGGGCTTGAACTCACGACCCCAGTATCAAGAGTCACATGCTCTTCCGACTGAGCCAGCCAGACGCCCCTGGGAACTTTTAGAAAATATTTAACTGGGTGTGTAGCGCTTGGTGATAAATGCCGTGGTGCATCGTGGTGAGGAGGAGGTAGCCATGATGGAAGAAGAAAGCAGGTGGCGGTGGGATAGTTATGCTACATTCATCAGGACGTTGGAGAAAGAACCCTGTAGACATCGAGGGCTTGAAGGGGTCCGGGCACTGAGTGAGTGCAAAGGCTTTGAGGACGAGTTAGGACGTCGCTGTGGCGGGAGGGAGTAAGGAACAAGCAGTAAGACAGGGGCTTAGAAGAGTAGCAGGGGACCAGATCGGGCAGGGCCACGAGGCCATGGTTACACTCGGAGGCCATGGTAAAGACTCATGGTGGGAAGACACAACGGCGGTCGTTTGTTAGACACACTGCCTCCGTTTAGCGTCCCGCTTCATAGAGGAGAAAACCAGATCCCATGGCAAGGGTAGGATCAGTACCAAGCTGCATAGGTAGAAATCCTAGAGAAAGTCAGAGTGGAGACAAGATACCGGATATGTCCATTAGGATGCATTGGGCTGCAGGTTAGAGAAACTCCAGATTCAAAGAGGCTTCCGTAAAAGGGAATTTAATAACTTCGCATGACCGGGAGACCAGAGTTGTGGGAGCCCTGGGCGCAGTTCCGTGAGTGGCTCAGTAATGCTCCTTCCGTCTTTCCGTCTGTCGTCCTCGGTGTATCAGTCAGGGTGGGCTAGGATATGCTGCCATAACAGACCCAATTCCAGTGGCTAAATTTAAGAAGCAGACGTCTAGTTTTACTTCACGTCCATGGCCGGCCACCGTTTCTGTAAACTGGGGGGCTGTCCCTGCTGCCGTCAGTCACAGGCTGACAAAGCCACGCCCACACACTGCCAATCACCATGCCAGAAGAAAATGAGAATTCTACGGAGGGTCTGGAAGTGCTGGTTAAATGCTCTGGTTCGGAAATAACACGCATCATTTCTGCCCACGTTCTGTCCACCCTCCTACTCACAAATGGGCCAGAGATTACAAGTCTAATATATGCCCGGGAGGCAGAGATCCTCAGCGGCCCTGATGATTATCAAAGGAAGTGGTCAGCTTCGACTAAGAACTAGTTGCCCCCCACCCCCACCCTCCACCTCCCTGCAAGGTCAGCACATTCACAGATACAAGACTCAAAAAAGTAGAGGGATTCTCACCATTTTTGAGGGCGAGGATCATTTCCCCAGCATCTCCCACCCCTTCCCTCAGTTTGTATTGGCCAGAAATAGATCACGTGTTCATTCTTAACCAACCACTGGCCCAGGGGGAATTATCATGGTTGGTTCATAATTGGGATCTATCCAATAGGGATTTACCTTCTAGAGCCAGAGATTGGGTCACTTTCTCTTGAGCCTGTGGGCTGGCGGCTGAAGTCGGTACAGGTGTTGAAAAGATAACTCTTCCCTGGCACTTTTTAAGGAGTTAAACCCACGAAGGAAGGATACTTTCATATGGGCAACAATTCAGGTATTGCAACCAGAAGGCGAAAAGTAGAAAAATGGATGCTGGTGGGCAAATGGATGTTGGTAGGCAACAAACCTGATCTACCACGAAGGGCAGAAGAGGAGGGCTGGGAATGCCAATAAGAAATACAATGCAGGGGTGCCTGGCTGGCTCAGCCAGCAAACTGTGAGACTCTTGATCCTGTGGTCATGAGTTCGAGCCCCACGCTGCGTGTAGAGATTACTAAAAAATAAGTAAAGCTTAAAAAAAAAAAAAGATAATGCACTGCGGTGAGGGTTGGAGTGAATAACCTTGAAGACCCTATCCAACCCTGAGATGCCCTTATTTTCTGTGAGTCTGTTGACATTCCCATCTGTGAGCACAGGGGTTCAAATCACATTTGCGGGTGGGACTATCTGAGGAACCAAACCCATTTCCCTCACTAGTACCACCAATCAAATCTTATTAAAGTTCTACGTGAGGAAGATACGCTTCTAACCCATTGCTAGGTTGCTTCCAGACGTGGGGTAGGCAATGCTGGAATAAAGAAGGGGCGGGGAGGTGGCCGCGAAAGCTCAGGGGAGAGGAAGGGAAGGAAGCGACTCAAAAATTGCACATAGTCTGAAAGTCAAGAATATGTTCTTATGATTTCCAAATGTATATCTTTTCTTGTCTGCTCTCTGGAGCTTGAAGCCCTTGTCTTCACCATGGGCATCGACTACCAATAATCGACTTCAGCCCTTCGTCAACTTTTACCCGCATCAGGAGAACAGCTTCCAGATTGCTCTTCTGTGCCCTGGTCCTTACTCCGGTCGACTTAAGAGATCCAGCGATTGGGTCAATCTGACAGTGTCCTCCCCTGGAGCGGAACCCACCGATAAGTCTGGAGGATTCTGCAGTGGAGGGAATGGGGTGGAGGGAGCGGCGTGGGGGCAAGTGCACAAGAAGAGGGAGGGAGGGGCATCCCAGAATCCGCCCCCTGGTGCCTTGGAATCTGGGCTCCAGCTCTCCCGTTCATCCATTCTGGAGTTCCAAGGAGCGGTTCTCTGCCTTTCTGGCACGGGGGATCCTCAGTTCGGGTCACGCAGGAGCCGGACCTAACAGCCTTCCCACAATCTCTACGGCCCACGCTCTTGACAACGGCCCCTGCCTTCAACCTAAGCCACCCCGCACTTGCACAAAAGGTCAGGACACACAGGCAGAATCCTGGCAGTGGCCGCTGCTTCTTGTTCTCACTTCCCCCATCTCCTCCATGGACACACGCCAAAGATGATGATTACGACTCCCTCTTGAGGTGGCCTCAAGGCTTCGACTCGGACCCGGGACTCCTTTCCACAGATCCCATGGGCAATCACCCAGGAACACTTCTCTC
>NW_024412439.1:7440891-7475304 GCF_014898765.1 Herpailurus yagouaroundi | reverse complement strand
GCTGGGGCTACTACGACGTGAGCGGCCAGTACGACAAGGAGTTCGAGTGCAACAACAGCGAGAGCGGGTACCTGTACTGCTGCGGCACCTGCTACTACCGCTTTTGCTGCAAGAAGCGCCACGAGAAGCTGGACCAGCGCCAGTGCACCAACTACCAGAGCCCGGTGTGGGTGCAGACGCCCAGCACCAAGGTGGTGTCGCCGGGGCCCGAGAACAAGTACGACCCGGAGAAGGACAGGACCAACTTCACCGTGTACATCACCTGCGGGGTCATCGCCTTCGTCATCGTGGCCGGCGTCTTCGCCAAGGTGTCCTACGACAAGGCCCACCGCCCTCCGCGGGAGATGAACATCCACAGGTGAGAGGTCCCGCTCCCCGAGCCTCCCGCCGCCTCGCCTCGCCCCTCCCTCCTGTCGCGCGTCCCCCCCGGCCCGGCCCTTCTTCATTCACCCTCGGCCGCGGTGGCGGCGGCGGCGGCGGCGGCGGCGTCACCACCACAGCTCTCTGGCTCTCCGAAACCCAGCCTCTCCCTTGCTCCCCTGACATGCGATAAATCACAGCCCTCTTTCCTTTTTTCCCCATTTCTGCAGAACCCAGAACGCATGCTTTGGTGGCAGGGGCAGAGTAAGGAGCCGTGGAACTCGTGGAGTTGGAGTTTAAGAATTTTACCAATTGTAGAATTCTGGATGGCCGGGCGGGACCGGGGGAGGGGGGCGGCGGTGGCGGTCCAGGGTTCAGTTTTCCAGGCAAGTGGGCACTTTGGCATAGGTTTCTCTTGCATTCGGTTTTCTGAGTGGAACCAGCACAGCGTCTTTCGGTCTAGGGTTCTGAACAATGCCGGCAGCTGACAGGAGAGAGTACCGAGCGATTTAGTATTAAATCGCATGTTCTCTGGGTGTGAGAGCTGGGGGTGATCTGGAAAGGATGTTTTCCCCCCGGGTGAGAAGGGGTAAAGATCTATCTATCCGTTCCGAGTGGACCAAGGGCAGATGGTCTCTCTTCATTACATCCTGTCCAAATGGGATGCTCGTTTTCTTGCGGAGATTGGAGGACTTGTTCTTTCAAACCCTGTAGGCAGAACTCTCCGAGTGAACATTCTTGCTGTGCTAAACCTGGTGGGCAGCGTTTCCAGCTTACGTTAGGGGGGCGGTGGGGGAAGCCTCCTACCAAAACTTACGCCGAAAGCACAGAATATGCTAGTGCCTGGTCCTGCCCTGACTGCCTCCCACCCCACCACCCTAGCCCCCAGTGAGTCCTTTGGGAGGTCGGAGCCCAAAGAACGGGAAACCAGACAGACTGTCTTCACCACTCGGGGACCGATGCACCCAGGGGAGGCAGAGTTAGCTCTGTTTCCAGTCCCCTGGTGGTGGTGATGAATGAATGACCAGACTTGGTTCAGCAGAGTCTTTCGGGGAAACAAACCGTGCCCCAGGACCTGCCTCCGGTTTTGGCACATGGTGCGGGCACCGGCTGGTAACTGGGACCCCCCCCTCCCGCTGACCCGTCCTCTTTCTGAGTTTGCCTAGCCGGTTCCCACCCTGAGCCATATACCTGAAGCTCATCTCTACACTCTGCTGGTTAACCTTCTGGCTTGGAAACCTCCTTCCCTTGCTGCTGTGGACGTAAATCATCGGTACCTTGATGAAGAGAGAGAAAGGAGGATAGAAATTTCTGGGCATGATTTTTTTTTTTTTTTTCTTCCTTTAAAGCTGTTGAGAAAAGATGATGTTCCCTGGCAGGTTTTATGGAGTCAGACGCACGAAGTTTGGGTACTTACACAGTGACATTCTTGGGTATCAGGACTGGGTGCTTCCAAAACCGTTCGTAATCCTCACTCGTCACCCCAAGGTGCCACTGACCCCCCCCATTGCACCCCATCTTCTCTTCCAGGTAGTGAGTCTGTGCCTGGCTGGTCCTGGGGGCTGATGGAGGGATTGAGACAATGATGTGTAGTCAGCCGGTGTCCCCTTTGGATTCTCGCTCTTGGCTCCTCTTGGAAAGCAGAGAAGGAATTGCCTGTGAAGCAGGTGGTCCTGGTCCAAATCGTCCCCCTCTCTGTGCCTTCAGGCCTCTTCACCTTTCTCCTGGGCTCCTGGCCTCTCACGCCGCCTTCCCACTATGGCTGTGGCCTCCTGCTGGCTGGTGCCCACAGACCTTTCTTTGGGTTTCTTTCTTCTCTGAGCCTTTGTTCTGTGCTCTCTTAGACGGAGCCTTCCCCTGCCCTGACCTTGATGACCTGAATTGAGTCATCATGACCTGGGAGGATGCTGCCGGCCTTTGGATGCTGGCGCTGGCCTGTGTTCTCCAGGCCTGTGACCCTGGAGATGTCCCTGTCCCTCTCGGTGATTTTTCCCCTCCCCATCCCACCGACCCCCTTCCCCAACCCCAAACTAGGGTGCTGGTCTGTGTGTGGGTGGATGGCCCTGTGACTGGTGATGCCATTAGAGCAGTTTGTCTCTGGGGTCGGGGAAGGCAGGTGACCAGGGTAAGGGAGCTGAATTCAGCCTCAGACCATTATGTAAATAGGGGACGTTTCTGCCTCAAATTCACCTCCTGATTTTATTCCGTTCACAGCACCTCTTCCAGCAGCTGCAATGTTGCCTGCTCAAGGCTTTGGAAACCACCATACTGATGCTTGTTAAGTAGGGGATGATGCCTGTCTCTGTGTTTGGGGGAAGGGGACGGAGCATCGAGGACATTCCATGAGTGACCTTGGGCAGCAGGGGGGAAACTCCGTGTCTGGCCCTGGGTGACTCAGGCACAACAGCATCCCATCTCCGCCCCCCCCCCCCCTCCCCCCCCCACCAGGCGTGTCAGGGTGAGTGTGCACATCGAAGGTTGCTCCTCCCCGACTCCTGGGTGTGTTCCCATGAGTTGCTTCACTTTGCTCACACTTTAAGAGGTCACCGCTTGCCATCCTGGGGAGTTTTTTCACGCAGCTGGTCTTGTTGGGGAACCAGGGTAGGGAAAAGGGAAGGGATCAATATCCCCACCGTAGTGAGTTATCCCCCCAGGGCAGAGCGGGGAGGAGGAAGGAGGCTCACTCTTCAGAGGTCAGCGGAGGAAGCGGGACGTGCGTCTGGTTCCATGTGCCTTGAAATAGTTCAGCAGAGACGTTTCCGTTTCTGAAAAAGGCAAAGAATTTGTTCCAGGGCGTGATCCTCTCTCTGGTAGATGGCTGGCTGGGCCGGCAGGGGCTGGGGCCCAGGGAGCAGAACCGCCTCCTTGAAAGGGGTGTTGGTGGCAGGGTCGGAAGGGGTGAGAGGGAGGAGAGAAAGGGAGGCTGCAGCCCTGAGATCAGCCATCTGCCTCCTCCTGGTGGCCCCGGGCTGGCCAGCCCTCCGCCTGCCCAGGGTACACATTCCTCAGAACAGGGCTTGCTTTCACTGCTCCGGCCCCCGAGGGGAAAAGCAGATTTAGTCTTTTCCAGAAGTGATTAGACCTGGCCATCCTGTTTCTGTAGAAGTCAGCGTCTGTAGGGGAAACTCTCAGCTCTCCGGTGATTCTGATAGATGAGCAAAGTCACACTCAGCTGGACCCCGGGGAGGAGAAAGTGACGGCCAGAGGGATCAAAGGCAGAGCTGTGCTTTGGATCTGGGGAGCCACCGGATGCGGGGTGCCCACCTTTCCCGGCCGGAAGCCTGTTTCCCACCCGGATCTCTACCTCGCCTTCCCCTGTTCACCTTCCCCGGGCTGAGGCTCTCGAGCTGGTAAAGCCTCGGGCACCGATTTGAATGCTTCTTGAGCGGTCTCTGCATCGCTTCCTGGTTCCTGGGGCTCTTGGCTCAGTGAGGGCTGCCCGCCCGCCCGAGGCAGGGCTTTGACCCAGCCGCCGCCCTGTCTGAAGCATCTCGCAGGCAAACCTGTTTCTTCCTTCTCCCCCAGAGCTGATTCATTAGCGTCCTCGACATGAGAAGAACCATAGCTTTAATGGCTACTTAGCAGATGAGGTCTGAAGCCATTTGGGTGACCTAGTTTAAGGTGGTGGACCCAGACCTGCCCTGGGTCCCCCCGCTGTGCGGGGGTGGTGGGGGTGGAGGAGTTTGGGGTTGGGGGGGAGTCGTGCTCAGGGTTGCGGACCAAAGAACCTGAGCAGATGTCACCAGGAGAAAGGAAAAGCGACAGGAGGTGACCCTACAGCCTTCGGGAGGGTCCTGTGTCTTTGGACTCCTCTGGTTGTTTCTAGAAGAAGCCAGGGAACCCTTTGTTCCCCCTTTTCTCCCTCTAGAAATTAGTTACAAATTAATTAACAAACCCAAAGAGGTCTGTTCTGTGCGCACAGACCCGGTAACTGTAATAGCAGGACCCCTTTGCTGGCTGATTTCGTGAGGTTCTCTTCGTAGGTTCCCGGGCCATGAATTGTCAGAGCACCCCCCCCCCAAACACCCCCATTTTTGGAAGCACTGTGAGCTCATTCTAACGAGTCGATCTAAACAGAGAGTCAACTTTTTAATTTTATTATGTTTTACTTCAAACAGAGCAGTTGCAAGGACAGGAAAAAGAAAATCTTGCCTTGGATGGAAGGCCCCCCTTTAATGTTTTCTGTTTCTGCGGGGGAAAGCAGTGAAATTGGGGAAGGGTTCAGGAAGGCTCATGGAAGAGGGGTTAGGGAAGGTAATGGGGTGAGAAGTGGACACAACGTGTATTCCTTCGTTCCACGGACAAGTCCCACTCACCTGCTGGGGGCCAGCTCTGTTTATAACCACAGAACGTATAAGCCTCTATGGTGTGTGTGACCTTGGACACATGAGGCCAGCAGAACTCATTCTTAAAAAAAAAAAATTAAAAAAAAAATTTTTTTTTTTCAACGTTTATTTATTTTTGGGACAGAGAGAGACAGAGCATGAACGGGGGAGGGGCAGAGAGAGGGGGGAGACACAGAATCGGAAACAGGCTCCAGGCTCTGAGCTATCAGCCCAGAGCCCGACGCGGGGCTCGAACTCACGGACCGCGAGATCGTGACCTGGCTGAAGTTGGACGCTTAACCGACTGCGCCACCCAGGCGCCCCCCCCCAAAAAATTTTTTTTAATGTTTCTTTATTTTAATTTTTTTCTTTCAATGTTTATTTATCTTTGAGAGACAGAGAGAGACAGAGCATGAGCAGGGGAGGGGCAGAGAGAGAGAGGAAGACACAGAACCCGAAGCAGGTTCCAGGCTCCGAGCTGTCAGCACGGGGCCTGTCGAGGGGCCCGAACCCATGAACTCTTGAGATCATGACCCGAGCAGAAGTCAGACACTCAACCGGCTGAGCCACCCAGATGCCCCAGTTCATTCTTGATTTTAACATGTCTGCCACGCAACTACTTTGCAAAAACCCGGCACTTTGAGGGTTCCGCCCGGCATGTTGCTGGCTGTCTTTTGCCCTCTCCGGCGCCCCCCACCCCAGCCCAGGAGGCGTGCACATCGGTCCCCCTTCCCCACCCACAGCCGCACCCCAGGCTCTGAGCACATTCCTTGGGAAGAGCCTACCCACAGTGCTAGGCTGCCAAGACACAGGTAGAGGAAAAAGTCCGTTTCACTGTTTTCAGCCTATTTTAATGAGAGATCAGATCGACTGTGCAGTTGATTCAGATCCATTGTGCAGGAAGCAGTGGTTCAGACAGCTGAAAAAGTGTGCTGATGGAAAGAGGTTAATTCACCAGCCCCAGGCAGACATGCCCACGAAGGATACGGAATAGAAGGAAACCACACCAAAGGAAGCTTCGTCCTTCCTCCCCCTGCACTGCCTGATGTCTCCAGGGCCTGGCAGGATTGATTGCCTTTAGATCTTAACTTTCTGGCTCCTCTTCCGTAGTGACTTAGAATCCCCACCACGCGCTGAGAGAGCAGCCAGCCACTGGCTACTGAGTCCCGCATAATCTGCTTTTTAAATTGTGAATTCAGGTGTGGTTTGTCTTGCGGTCTTGATTGTATCCCTTGACGACACCCATCCTGTGGCGATGGGTGGGGGGGGGGTGGTTCTGGAGGACTATATTAGGGTCTACGTTGAATTCATTAAAAAAAATTTTTTTTTAAGTTTATTTATTTTTGAGAGGGAAACAGTGCGAGCGGGTGAGGGGCAGGGAGAGGGAGACAGAATTCGAAGCAGGCACCACAATGTCAGTGCAGAGCCTGATGTGGGGCTCGAACTCATGAACTGTGAGATCATGACCTGAGTCAAAGTCGGATGCTCAACCTACTGAGCCACCCAGGCGCCCCTAAGTTCGTTCTTTGAAGTATCTTCTTCTGCGGTGATCCCACCACCCCCTTTCTCTATGTTGGGAAACGCCAGCCCATTGTTTTTCCCAGTCACATTTCTGACCTCGCCTTTCTAGTAGGTACTGCAGACCGGGAGGAGGGATTGGTTTATCTGCAGACCCTCAGAGGGTCTCGGTCCCTTGGCCTTGAACAGGCTTATTTCATACATGTTCAGGATAGATTGCGCCTGTCCATTCTTGTTCTTTTTTATCTCTACAAGTAAAACCATGGGCGCCTGGGTGACTCAGTCGGTTGAGTGTCCAACTTCCACTCAGGTTATGATCCCGCGGTTCGTGAGTTCGAGCCCCGCGTCGGGCTCTGTGCTGGCACCTCACAGCCTGGAGCCCGCTTCGGATTCTGTCTCCCTCTCTCTCTACCCCTCCCCGGCTCGCGCTTTGTCTCTCTCTCCCTCAAATATAAATAAGCAGTAAAGAAATTTAAAAAAGAAAGAAGTGAAACCAAAATATTCTGAAAAGGCATGGTAATATAGTTGACCCTTGAATGACTCTGGTTTGAACTGTGTAGGTCCATTTATACGTGGATTTTTAAAAATTAATTAATTTTTTAGTTTTATTCTGCACTTGTTTTGTTTTGTTTTGTTTTGTTTTTAAAGTAGGCTCCACGCTCCTGCTTGGGGCTCCAGCTCACAACACTCGTATCCAGAATCACATGCTGTCCGGACTGAGCCAGCCGGGTACCCTCAGGATACTTTTTCTTCAGTAAAGACAGTGCAGAACTGTAAACGTATTTTCTCTTACGAGTTTCTTGATATTTCCTTCTCTCTCGCTTACTTTATCGTAAGATTACCATATATGACGCGTGCAATGTACGAAACGTGTTAATTGACTGCCGTGTTATTGGTAAGATTTCTGGTCAGCAGTAGGCTGTTGTGGTTACGTTTTGGAGGGAGTCAGAAATTATACTTGGATTTTCTTTTTTTTTTTTTGGTTTTTTTAGTTTTTAATTTATCTTATTTATTTAAAAAATGTTTTTAATGTTTATTTTTGAAGGAGAGAGAGACAAGAGTGTGAGTGGGGGAGGGAAGAGAGAGAGGGAGACACAGAATCTGAAGCAGGCTCCGGGCTCCGAGCTGTCAGCACAGGGCCTGACACGGGGCTTGAACTCACAAACTGTGAGATCATGACCTGAGCCGAAGTCAGACGTGTAACCAACTGGAGCCACCCAGGCACCCCTATTTTATTTTATTTTTTTAATTCACATCCAAATTAGTTAGCATATGGCGCAACAATGATTTCAGGAGTAGATTCCTTAGTGCCCCTTACCCGTTTAGCCCATCCCCCCTCCCACAACCCCTCCAGTAACCCTCAGTTTGTTCTCCATATTTATGAGTCTCTTATGCTTTGTCCCTGTTTTTATATTATTTTTGTTTCCCTTATGTTCATCTGTTTTGTCTCTTAAAGTCCTCATATGAGTGAAGTCATATGATACTTGTTTTTCTCTGACTAATTAGCATAATACTTTCCAGTTCCATCCACATAGTTGCAAATGGCAAGATTTCATTCTTTTTGACTGCCGAGTAATACTCCACCGTATAGATTATACCCCACCTTCTTTATCCATTCATCCATCGATGGACACGTGGGCTCTTTCCATACTTTGGCTATCGTTGCTAGTGCTGCACATTGGGGTGCATGTGTCCCTTCGAAGCATGCTTGGATTTTCTTAACAAATTATTTTTTTATTTTATTTTTGAGAGAGAGAGAGAGAGAGAGAGCTAGTGTAGGGGAGAGGGACAGAGGAAGAGAAAGAGAAAGAAAATCCCAAGCAGGCTCCAGGCTCAGCGCGGTGCCCGACCGGGGGCTCGATCCCACAACCCTGGGATCATGACCTGAGCCGAAATCAAGAGTCGCACGCTCAGCGGGCTGAGCCGTCCAGGTGTCCCTGTCCCTGGGTTGTCAGCTGCACGAGTCCTTGCCTCTAACCCCTGCCTGGGTGGCTCAGGGGTCAACCTTCTTTCCATTATTTTGTCGTCCGTTACAGAACCGTTGAATTTTTTTGCAGGCCAAGTCAGCAGCCTAACGTCCTGATTTTACAAGTGAGGCAGCTGACACACCGGGAGGTCAGATCACAGTGCCCCGGGGTGGGGGGAACAGCTGGAGGTGGTGAGCTTGACCTGGAAGCCGAGGGCCACTCTGCGTCCCGGGCCCACTCTCTTGCCTGGTTGCCTCTCAGCCTTGTCTTGCGCAGTGAACGTCTGTTACTGTCTTAACGCTATGCACCTGTTTCGGAAACCCTGTTATTGTCTTACGCTACGCACCTGTTTCTGAGTCAACACCGGGTAACTTCCCGATACTTAGGGATGTGAGCGACGGCCTTCTCCCTTCTCTTGCTTCCCTGCCTTTCTTTGGTCCCTCCTCATTCAATTTTGCGGTCCCCTGAAATGATTTCCGTCGCACTTCCACGGTCGGTCGCCTTGTAGTTTTCCCCACGTCCCTTTGTAAAGGGCAATAACCTGACCTAAGCACAATCCTTGGATAAGATCTAAGGAATGCAGACCATGGAAGAAGGGAGATGCCCCGCAGGCCAGAAGGTTGTGAGCCGGGGCAGTGGACCATCAAGGAAAACCAGAGGCGGATGTCTGTGATTCAGAAGGTGCGGTCTGAATGCTTTCTCTCTCTCCCAGAGATGGGTGGGGACGCGGCCATCTAACCAGGTCAACGAGTTTTGGTTTTGCCAGAGACCGGGAGACCTCCAGGCAACCCCCCTGGGGCCCAGGTGCGTGTGATTTCAGATGGCCCCCTGCATACAAGACAGCTCTGTGGGCCTCAGAAACGCGTTCACTGGTGTGGGCCTTGCCCCTTCTCAGCTCTGGGCCACCCTCCCACAGGGGCGAGGTGGATACAAGGTGAGGGGACTGAAGGGGCTCCAGGGACGTGGCTAACGAGGCTGGAAATTTGGGTCTGACCATTACATGAAATTCACCTCCGCGGCCTGCAGTTTGGAGCCTTTGCCTGATTCTGTGTACCTCTCCTAAACGTGTCCCCCTTCTAAGCAGTCACCTTGGGAGGCCACACGCCGACTCTCCCCCGGACAGTGTTGTCATAGTGTTTTCAGAGCCCATGGCGCGTCATCTTGACTCTCTGTAACGGGGCACATTTTTATCCTCTTGGGCTAAGATCTGATTCTTGTAAGAGGCGCTAAGTCACGGGGCGGAGGCCGGCGAGCGGAATCGGCGATCGACTGGTTATTGGCGGAAGTAAAGAGTGCCTCCAGTAATGAGGCCCGCTGTCCTAGGATCCACATCAGCTGTCTCCAGAGGCCGAGCCCAGGAGAGGCGCTCGGATGATGAGTGGTGGGGCCCGTAGGTCAGACCCCGGCTCTCCGTAGCGGCCACTTCTCAGGGGCCGCACCTCCCCGGCCGTAGGACATTCAGCTCTGCGTTTTATCGGTGTGTCGGGGCAGACCTCGAGGGAGCTGGAAAAAGAAAGGAGTTGAATATGCAGGAAATAGTTCAAATGACTGCCCAGGAAGGGAGGGGAAAAAAAGAAAAAGAGAAAAAAAGAATGTCCCACATTTCTTCAAGAGATAGTAGTCAGATAGCTCAATTTAGATTCCTCATTTGATTCTGAGGGTACAGGGACCCAGTTTCCTCGGAATGCATGCGGCCCGGCTTGGGGTCAGAGCCGGGCTTCTCAGTGCTCTCCCTTTCCTGCACGTGGATGTCACCACCTGTGCAGTTTGGCATTCGCGTGAGGTCCCCGCCGGGGCCGGACAGCCGTCGAGGAGGTAGAAATGTTTGCAAGCACAGGAACGTGGGGCTTCCCGTGATAATTGCCTGTAGGTTCCTGACATGCGTGTACTGGGCCCCCAGGTCCCCCAAGAGTGCAGTCACTATGCGAGATTGGTCACAGAAGCGGAGCGAGGGTGGGGCAGGTGACAAGGGGCCACAGGGGCAGTTTGTGGCCGATTCTTGCGTTTTTTGGCCGGCGGGGGGGGCGCCGCGCGCCGTGGTGGTGGTACAGCGGGTGGGCTGATGTTTCTCTTTTCCATCAGGAGTTAGCGGGACGGTGAGGTGGCCCTCCTGCTGTGGGGGCTGGGGCAAAGCCTCTGGGCACTCTTGGACCCTGGGAGGAGCCAGCCCTGCTCTGTGGCTGGGGAGCCAGCTTCCTCGGCTCAAAGGTCAGGACGGTGGGGAGGTTTGTTGCCCAGAAGCCTACATGAGCCCGTCACCTGTGCACCTGCAGAGAGCTGGTGTCGAGGAGGGCCGGAGGCCTCAGTTAGCTGAGGGCTCAAGGGCATGTGGATGGGGCGGGCCCCCCCCGGTAGGGAGACTCTTGGGAGAGTGCTCAGTCCCCAGGGCTTGCTCTGTGTCTGGAACCCTGCTGTGCACTGGACCTAAGCTGCCTCCGTGCGTCTTTCCTTCACCCTCCGGGGATAGGTGCCCATTGAACAGACGAGGAAATCAACTCAAAGAGGCTTAGTAACTTGTCCAAGGTCGCACGGCTAGAGCTGTGCCAGTCTCCATCTCCTTTGGGGGCCAGCTGGCTCTCATCTTCCCAGATGTAAACGGGTCACCCAGATCAGGGTACTGCAGACCCGGGCTGGTGGCCTCGCTTGCATTGCCTGCAGGGCACAAGGCCACCAGGGTGCGGTGTAAAGGCTTGTTTTCAAGAATGGGTTATATTGGTCGAGGATAGCGAAGGCGATGCAAAGAAAATGTAAAAAATCAGAGAACAAAAAACCCAAAGCCACACACCCCGATTCCAATGGAGAACCAGCAGCAAAACACAAAACACAAAACAAAACAAAAAAAACAACAACAGACCTTTCCAGTATTGGCAGAACCCCGGGGCAATGCTGCACGAGTCCCAGCTCTGGAATAATAGGGGCACTAGGGAGAAGAAATGATTTGGGGGCAAGACGATGGACCTCGGGCCATTCCCAGTTTTAATTACTGAGACATACGGCTCAGAAACAGCTCCATTTATCACTGCCCCCACCCCCACCTGCCTGCCCCATTTATAACCAGAGCACCGTGCACACAAGACAGAGGTTCAGCCAGCTCACTGCTGCTTCCCGCTCCGGTCCTGTCCTTCCCCCGTTTCCGTTTTCCTAGCCGTGCTTCCTAATTCCTCATTCTTTCCAGGTGTTTCTCTGTTTCTTGTGACCTCAGGTCCTCTGTCCTGAAAGGCTCGCTCAGAGGAAGGCATCCTGGGGAACCCTCAGCGCCCCGGGCTTTCCTCCCAAACTTCTGTTGACCTGGTCGTGGCCATGGTGGTGGGGCTGGCCTGCAGCTCTGGGACAGGGTCTCTGACCGGGGCACTTACCTGCTTGAGGTGGGTGTGGGAACCATTTCTCTAGAAAATGAACATGGACGCCACCACCTGTGCAGTTTGGCATTCGCGTGAGGTCCCCCCTCCCAGGGAGCGGGGTTTCCGGAGCCCTGTTTCCAGTAACCGCCCCCCCCAGCCCCCACCCACTTCTGGTCACAGGAACAGGAGACGCCTTGATCACCCTGGCCCAGAGCCACTGTCCCCACCTCGAGACCGTGGAGGCCGAGTTCCAACCAGGCTCTGGGTGGCTACAAGGTTGGCCCTGCTCCCCGCCGCTTGGGAGAGGAGTGTGTGCTCTCTGCCGGCTTCCCAAACACTCATTATTCCTTGCTTTTTTGGCATTTGGTCTCGTGTACTGTTCCCATTAGCTCCGGCATTAAAGTCTCATTACTTAGGACATCTGTCCTCTGGACATATTCGCGGCCCCCTTAGCCAAATGTCCTCTTCTGGGAAGTATGCTTTCCACTGTGTCCCCTTTTCCAGCTTCCTTCGGTCTGGCTGCCCCGGGGAGGAGGGATTTGAACCTGAGAGGGCCCCCCCCCCCCGGAGGAGGAGGGGCGGCTGTTGATGCTGAGTGGCATCTGAGAGCGTGTTTCAGAGCCCATCAGCTCCTCCCATTTGGAGGTCTTGGGAAAGCAGACCCTTGCTGTCATCCCTCGGTAGGGCAGGAATGGACGCAGAACGCCATAATAGCAAAGGAGCTATTTCCAGGAGAACTTTCCTAGACCAGCCTTGGATCCCATCAGGCAGGCACTGTGTCCTCAGTCACCCTGATGTCTGGGCCTCCTGTAAACCCACCTCTCGGGCGCTGGGAGGCAGGTGGGTGAATCAGGATTCCAGCCACCCTGTCGGACTGGCAGCTGACACTATGTGACTTCCTACTGTGTCCCGAGGAGTTCACTCCCTCCCATCTTTGCCAGGGGATGATCCCCCAGAGGCTTGGGGGAGGGGGTGGGGTGGGGGTGGGGCCTCTTGATGCTGTGGGAAATCACAGCGCCTTTCTGTTCTCAGATCATCAGCAGCCAGCTTTTCTTGCCCACCTCCTCTCCCAGCCTCAAGCGTTCATGAAGAGAGTGGGGTCTGTCGCTTCTGTCTCTCTCCCTCTTTCAAGTCTGATCATTAAAATGTGTCTTCTCCTTCCCGCGGGTGTCTTTGTCCACTCTTGCCTGTTTCTTCCTTCTTTCCTTCTTTTGATCTCTCTTCACTTCTGTTAAGATGGGGGGGGGGGAAGGTTCCTTTGCTTCCTTTGCTCTCTCCCTCTAGTCCTCCTTCTTGAATTTATCCCGCTATAACTTCATTAAACTGCATCGATTCAGACTCTGCTGATTCAGAAATTATCCAGATCGGACCTGGGCGAAGTTGTTCTTTCCTCTGTCTGACAAAAACCTGCGACAGACTGATTAATGGTGAAGATTGTGCAGGGCCCATACACCACGCGGAAGGACAGATTTTTCCAGCAGGCTCTTCCGTAGACCATTGGCATGCTAATTACAAATCTTTCTCACCTAGTCAATGATGTAGCTGTCTGAAGATCGGTTTCTGTTTCCTGTTTCCCAGCCTAGTTTGTAATCCTGCAATGGCCCCGGGAAACAGTAAAAATGCATTTCCTTTAGAGCATTTTTTTTTTTTGTAATTTCCATGTCTATTTCCTCGATTGGGATTAGCCTGCTGGGATCCGTGATGCTTGACCTCAGGCTGCTTCAAAGTCCCTTCTTAATTCCCTCTGGGAATGCCTGCTGATTTCCCCTTCTTGTTTCTTTTCTCCTGTCTTTCCCGGAGTTTTTAACATCTGGAAACTCTCTCTTTTTCAGCTTTGGGAGTGGAGAGTCCTGCCACGACCCAAAAGGTTCACCTCATTTCCTCTTGCCACAGGGTGAGCATCTGGGCACCGGGGTTTATTAGGAACCTGGAGGTGGACTTTGGACAAGTGGCTTTGTCACTTCCAAGAGACCGTGAGCTCTGTCTCTGCTGCTTCTGTGCTTTCTCAATTGCCCATTTCTGCCCAAGGAGCCTGCTCGTACATCACTGTCTCCAGCACTACAGTTTGGATTGAGGAGACAGCGTTGCAGTCTAATGCAGGATGTGATGGGATGTGCCTAGACTGTACCCAGCCCCTTATAGGAAAGGAAAGGACTTAGACCTTTCTCTGCATGTGTGGTGCTCCAGGGGCACCTGCATAGCCCCCATTCTTTCACTTTTGGGGCCATCTTCCATCTTTCTGTGCCTTGAAGCATTTCCTGGGAGCTAAGAGGCAGGCTAATCCCAGCCAGTGTTGCTTTCCGTGCCCATGACCTTGGGTATGAGTCCCTCAGCCAGCCCCCACTCCGGTCTGTTAGCCTGGCTGTGGGATGGGGCCTGTTAGGTGGTGCAGGTGAGTTCTTCCCTGGCTCATTCTGATCTCAGCATACCTGCGAAAGTTCCGGAAAGCGGAGAGTACATCTGTACTGTGAGTTGCAGACAGCCCTGGGGAAAATGTACTCTCCCTTCAGAGGAGAATGCTACCTGCAAATGTCTTCCTGTGCCTGCTTGGTTTTAGCATCCTAAACTCATAGAATCTCTTGGGTGAGAGGGACTTAAGAGGTGTTTAGTGCCTCTCCAGGTCCCCCTCCTCTTCTGCAAGTGCGTCGAGAGCTGGGCTCCCTCTGTGCCTGGAGGAGTTCATGGGTTCAGAGGACACAATTCTTGGTAATTCTGATGGGGAGCTAACAGTGGCTTTCTGGCACGAGACGTACCTAGTGGACAAGCTGTTGGAAATGTACCCCTTCTGTAAGACGGCAAGACTTCCCTTTGAAGATGGCGGTCAAGGCCCGCTTCAGTTTTCCTGCTTCTTGGATAAACATCCCTAGTTACAAATCTGTTCCTCACAGGACACGGGTTCGAGTCTTTGTGCCTGTACGAATGTGGCTCACATCGAAATGGGGTTGTAATTTGGGGCACCTGGGTGGCTCGGTCAGTGCAGCCTCCGACTTTTGGTTTTGGCTCGGGTCATGATCTCACAGTTTCATCAGTTTGAGCCCTGTGTCGGGCTCTGAGCTGACAGTGCAGAACCTGCTTGCGATTCTCTCTCTCTCTCTCTCTCTCTCTCTCTCTGCCTCCCTGACTTGCACTGTCTCTGTCTCTCTCAAAATAAATAATTACACTTAAAACCCGAAAGGAATGGGGTTGTAATTCTATAACCAAACCGAATGTGACATTTCCAACAGCAACATACAAGTCATTCAAACTCCATTCAATCTGAAGATTCCTTTTGGGAAATTGGTTGGTCTCTAGTGCTAGGCCGGACTCCCCTGCTGTGATGTCAGGATGACGCATGGGTTTGCCTATTTTGTTCCCACCTGTATTTTGTGGCTCGAGTAGTGCCTGGCACAAGGTAGGCCCTCAGCTAATGTGGTTGAAAGAATGAATGACTTAATTAATTAAAATGGAGAGCATGGTGGGTGGTCTTTCTGTGTGCCCCACTTTTCTGATGTTTGCTTCGATGTGAAGAAACTTGAGCTTGGAAATGACAGTGATGTGTATGATTTACAGTTTATTTATTTTGAATGACAGAGAGAGAGAGAGAAAATGAATCTCAAGAAGGCTCCATGCTCAGTGTGGAGACCTACACGGGGCTCGATCCCAGCACTCTGGGATCATGACCTGAGCTGAAATCGAGTCAGGTGTTCAACCAACTAAGCCACCCAGTACTCGATCCCAGCACTCTGGGATCATGACCTGAGCTGAAATCAAGAGTCAGGTGTTCAACCAACTAAGCCACCCATTAACTCTATACACACACACACACACACACACACACACACACACACACGTGTGTGTGTGTGTGTGTGCGCGTATGTATACGTGTATGTATGTATATGTATATGTATATATATATGTGTGTGTGTATATATATGTATATATATATATATACACACACACTTATATTGAGAGAGAGAGAGCAAGTGAGCAGAAGGGGCCAGAGAGAGAGAGGGAGAGAGACAATCCCAAGCAGGCTTCATGCTGTCAGCACAGAGCCCGACGTGGGGCTTGAACCTACAAACCGCGAAATTATGACCTAAGCTGAAATCAAGACTCAGACGCTTAACCGACTGAGCCATCCGGGTGCTCCCCTATAATTTTTTTTTTTTAAAGAAGAAAGGAAGGAAGGAAAAGGAAGAAAAAAGGAAGGTAGGAAGAATGAAGAAAAAAACCCAGCTGAATCACTTTGCAGAAAATGTTGCCCTGGTGAGTTTGATACGTTTGCCCTTTCATGCCCCGCTGGAATCCTGATTTGTTTTGTTCGTGAGGGGAGTCTCTTGGCTTTTCGGTGGCGGTACTTTATCTCGAAGCTTCCCGGCTCGCTGGCAGAAGCACGGTTTGGGATGGCCTTGCAGAGACGAACGATCAGACGCTCTCTTTGCACTTGGCTCTCAGAATCCAAGTTCAGGGTGCAGTGAAAGCTGCTGTGTGTGACCAGACGCATTCCTGTCCTCGGTCAGGCCTGAGTGGAAAATAGGGGATGTGGGTGGTCCCTTCCAGGATGACCCGTGGCCGTCACATGCCATGGGGTTCACTCTCCACGGGAGGAGTTTTGCCCATCCGGCATCAGGGATTCAGTCCTCCGGGACGCCCCTCTCCCACCACCTTTTTGTCGTGGTCCTATAGGCCGAGCCTGTGCAGACACTGGGAGGTTGTATTTGGATTTATTTATTAATCAAATATTTATGGAGTGCTTACTGGTTGCCAGGTTCCGTTCTAAGTGCTCTACAAATATTAACTCATTTAATCTCCATGATAACTCTAAGAGGTAGACATTATTTTTGGCCTTATTATTGTAGCCTTATCTTTTGAACGAGGAGGCAGGACCACAGGCCATGAAGTAGCTACGGGAGATCACTGGTGCGCCCGGTGGCTAGCAGCCCCACAGTCCGGCTCCAGAATCCCGCGTTTAGCCACTAGGCTATCCTACCTGCGTTTTGCTTCCCCCTCCGGACTTAGATCTGTGCCTACAGCAAGTCAAGCAAACCACACCGAGATAACAAAAGAGAACAGCAGTGGCGGCTATATTTATTCTTATTTTTATTAAAAAAAAATTTTTTTTAATGTTTATATTTGAGAGAGAGAGAGAGAGAGAGCGCAAGTGGCAGAGGGGCCGAGAGGCCGAGAGAGAGGGACACAGAATCCAAAACAGGCTCCAGGTTCTGAACTGTCAGCACAGAGCCCGACGCGGGGCCCGAACCCACGAACCGCGAGATCGTGACCTGAGCCGCAGTGCCCCTGTTTTTCAAAAACATTTTTTTAATGTTTATTTGAGAGAGAGAGAAAGAGAGGCAGGTGGTGGGCATATTTATTCACTCCTCTCCCCCCCACCCCCGGCCGCCCGTGTGGCTCTGGTAACCAATCTCGGTAGCATTTTTGTCTTCCCCTTCCGAAATGGTGGCTGTGCTGGCCACATGTAGGTCTTTGGATCATTCCGGGACAATCCAGATATTTCTGAAGAGCCTAGGCTTGGGGTTGCTGCTACCCAGTCTTCCCAGGCCTGGGTGAATTTTCACAGGACTCAGGAGGCAAGGAGTGGAGTGTGTGGAGGTGAGGCTCTCAGGGGTGAACTGGGGCCCCATAGGATGCGCCTCTAGGCCCTGCCCAGCTCGTGGCTGGCCCCAGGCCACAGCCCCAGGACAGGGGCCCATCTGGATAGAGGACCTTACCCCGTTTGCCTGGAAAACATGGAGCCTGCGGGCTGAGCCTTCCCTGCCCGGGTCCTGCACTGTTTATTGGCCAGGGTGCATTCTGATTGTGATTGTGCCCCGGGCAGCTCAGACCTGCCGAACAGCTCAGTGCAGGTGCACGAACATTGTTACCACAACAAAGGAGATCTCCACACCCATTTGGAGCCTCTCTGTGAGGGGAGAGCGGTCTTGTACACACACAAAGCCAGCAGCTGTGTTTTTCAAGTGGACTGTGAGAGAACCAGGACTAAGAACTAAATTAAGCCGTTCTCCTTGGTCCGTGTTTATTAAAAAATATAGTCACTCCGATTGTCCGGAGTGCATATTTTCAGAGAATAGAGACACCCCGTCTGCCCAGTGAATAGGCTCGGGCATGAGGTGAGAGAGGACACGGGCTGTACCCAGGCCATCACGGTCAAGTATGAACCTCCCTTCTCCGGGACTCAAGTAGCCAGAATACTTTAACTGGAGTAGGATGTCTGCATTCTACTTCTAGGAGAAATATGAAAGTAACTGTCAGAGATTTACTTAAAGGGAAAAAACAAAACAAAACAAAACCCAAACCCAACCTTTCCTGGTTTGCCCCGTAGTTTTGACGTGAATAGCTTCGTTTCCCAGAATCGTCTTTATTTTGCTTCGTTTCTTCTCCGAAGAGACCTAAAGATTAGACTGGTGGCCCCTCTCAAGGAAGAAACTTGCATCTTAAAATAAGTGATTTCGAAAATCCTTCAAGATCAAGAGTGTTCTCATTAGTCCTCAGGAATAACATTAACCAGAATAGCTTATTTGGGGAACAGTTGATGTGTTTGGCCTTTTATCATACCTATCCAACAGCAGAAATGTCTCCCTGTTCTTCCCAGCAAGAGCAAAGGCATGTGTAGGGGTCTAAACGAACCAGCTTGCTTCGCCCTTGACGCAGAAAAACTTATTGGGTCTAGGTGAACTTACTTTCTCCCCTTTTGTGTGGCTCAGAAATCCAGAGATCTGGCGGAGGACAGAGGCTGGTTTCCATCGGCTCTATCTCAGTGAGCAGTGATGTTCGTGGGGTTCGTATGGAAAGTATTAATGGAGATGAAACAGACTTCCTAGGTGAACTAAGGGTCCCTAGGTTCCCCCCACTTAATTTGGGGGGAACCTCAGTTTTACTACCTGTTCAATGAGGGGAGATTGTGAGAAGAAGTTCCATAGTTTTGTCTTTTTTGTTTTGGTACTCTTTTCCTACATTTCTTTTCAAACTTAGAAACTCCACAAAGCCCAGGGACTGCCTGCTTTCGGAAGCCAAGGGTCTCATGGAGCAGGACTCTGGCTTCATGCAGAGCAAGGGTCTAAGGGTCTATGTCGATGTTCTGCTTAGATTTTGTTGCCCAAAACAGTTGCCTGGTGAAAACAGTGTAAAAAGCGTTCGAAGCTTGCTGGTGTCGAGGACCCACAGAAGTCGATAGAACTGGGTAGCTGAGCGCAGCCGGGTTCTCTTTGGGCAGATTTTCCCACCAAAGATGGATCACTGTCTAAAACCCTGTGTTCAGAGAGACCGTGGGAGAGAGATTGTAGGTAGAAAAATAAATGTGACTGAGTGGATGGAGGGACAGATGGTTGGACGGGCGGATGAACGAATGGACGAATGGATAATTGGGTGGTGGCGCACCTCTGCTGCTTTGCCTGCCTGTCTTGGAAATCTGGATTTACCCCTTATTGGTTGTGTGTCCTTGGGCAATAGAGCTGACCTTGCAAAATCTTAGTATTCTCATCATACTGGTTGTGGCTACTGAGAGCATCTACCAAATAACGTCATTTTGAGGATTATAGGATATAATGCATGGAAGAGTTCAGCATTGATATCTGGCACGTAGTAATTATTCAGTAAATGAGAGCGGTCAGTTTCCTAAGTCTTCGATTTCACGTGTAATTTCCTAAGCAGGCAAGACGATGAAGGAAAGTCATGAAGGAGGTCTTACCTTTCTCTCTTTTTTTTAAATCTTTTAAAAAATGTTTATTTTTGAAGGAGAGAGAGAGAATGGGGGAGGGGCAGAGAGAGAGGGAGACACAGAATCCGGAGCAGGCTCCAGGCTCCAGGGCCGTCAGCACAGAGCCCGACGCAGGGCTCGAACCCACAAATTGTGAGATCCTGACCTGAGCCGAAGTCGGACGCTCAACCGACTGAGCCCCCCCAGGCGCCCCTACCTTTCTCTGGTTAAGAGGAATCACTTGCCAATTTCAGAAGGATTTCATGTCTTCAAAGCAGGTGACAGCATATCAAAAAGTGTTGGTTGGGCTGGGTCCCTTGTGTCCAGATCACTCCGCACTTAGGGACGTTCAGACACTCTTTCATTTCCTTGGGGGTCGGTGACAACATGAACCAAGGTTTTCATAGATAACTGGTCTTGACCTGAATCCCTCATCGACCGACTGAATCCCTCATCTCTCCAAGCCCAAATGTTCACTGGCGTTTGCTCAGTTGGCGGACCCGGCTGGGGAGACCAGAAGGACTCGTGCAAGTTGACCGTGCCCGTGCCCAGGGACGGGAGGTGTGTGCGGGCAGCAGTCCCGGGAGCGAAAGGACATCCAGACACGAGTCACGGGCCCTGGATTTAAATTTGTGCTCCGTCACGTGCTAGTCCTCGAATCACTTGGAGCCTCGGTTTCTTGTTAGAAGTTGGGGTGGCAGGGCACCCACAAGGGTCGAGTGCCCAGGATGACTGCTCTTCCTGCTCAGACTTGCTGCCCAATTAATCCCCTGCCCACCCCTGCTCGACACGCATCCGCAAAAGCCAGGGAATCCATGTGCCAAAGGGAGGGGTGGACCAAGGCAATTGGGACAAAAAAACGTGCTTTTGATAGTGTGGCAGAAACGGGGGAGGGGAGGTTGAGAGGAACAGGGCCGTTAGCAAGCTGCTTCGAGGTATTTAAAAATGATGATGATGTTGGTGATGATGATTTTAATGAAGTGAACTCTATACCTGACCTGGGGCTCGAACTCCCGACTCTGAGATCAGGAACTGCAGGTCCCAACAGTGGAGCCAGCCGGCCGCCCCAAGATTCTTCGGGTCTTTAAATGAGATGCTAGCCGAGGACCAGGGAGGGCCGGTGGGGTTGGCTGTTGGCTGGAGAGCCCCCTCTGCCCTTGCTTGCCCGGCTCTCTGTCCTGCTATCTGCGCTCACTGCCCCTCCCCACTCTGAGTGCGCCCTCTGACCCCCCTCCCCCCACCACCTTCTGCGCCCTGTGCTTTCTCTGAATTTCTCTTTGTTCCTCACTGCCCCTTTGGTCCCTCGACCTTTGTCCCTGCCCGTTCTGTGCCTTCCCTGCGTCCCTTTCTCCTGCGTCCTGTCTCCCGTTCCCCCTGCGCCTCTCCCCGCCTCTCCTCTCCGTGGGCCCGCTCACCGTCTGCCTGTCCCCCTCTGTCCTCTCCTCCCTTCCGCCCCTCTCTCAGGCCTGGAGCTGGTGCCCGCCCTTTCACAGACCCCGCCTCCCTGTTCCTCGGTGACCGATTTTCTTTCCCGCGGTTGGAAAATAGCTCAGGCCCTAACCCATTTCCTGGGGCGCATCCAGATTAATTAGGTGAGCCTGGCATCGCACATTTCAGAATTAGAATAATATTTATCAAGCACCCTGGGGAGAAGGGGATGGAAGAGGGAGAGGAACAGAAGAACAGGAGCGGGGAGGGAGGTCAGGAGCTGAGGGGCGGAGGGAGGGGGGTGTGAGTGGGGCAGGGGAGCTGCCAGAGGGGGGCTGCTCCTAAGGACACCTCCTGGGAATTAGGGCACCTGTTCCCCTTGCCAGAGGGCACTGCGGAGGGATGGGGACTTGGAGAAGGGTGTCCGGCGGTCAGGGAAGCCACAGAGTGGGGGACCAGGAGCGTGGCCCTGGCCACCACGCCCTTTGTTGGGACCGTGCAGGGCGGAAGCCTGCCCCCAGAGAGCCCGCCTCTTCAGGGACACCTCCTCTGGCACGTCCCTCTCTTTGGCCATGCTGCCCAGCTCCGCCCAGCCCACCGGGCATCTGGAAAGGATACTGGACAAGACGTCACCCTCAGGAGGAGACGGCCTGGCTGGGCCCCAGTTAACAGTCATTCTCCAGCCGCAAGTCAGACCCAAGCACACTGGTCTCCACCAAGCCCGGTGGTCTTCACAAAGGTGTCTTCCCTCCCCGCTCCGTCCTCAGAGGCTGCGTCTCGAAGGGCTTCTCGGGAGACGGGCACCGAGAGACTCCCCCTCCTGCGAGAGGGGCGCTCCGTTCACAGCTCTCGTCTCTTTGCCGACGAGCCCCAGAGTGAATCAGCTGCCGTTAACGCTGTCAGTGTGGACCAGAGTGACAGGAGCCGAATGCCCTGCAGAGGCAGAAAGAAACCGGGCCGAGCTTTAGTTCTTCCCCTGTGTATGTCACATGGCTGGGAAGTGTGCCCAGGCCTAAGGGCACAGCGATGACCCCAACGGACGGGCCCACTCCTCGGGGACATTCCTTTCACTGAGCCCAGCCCGGTGTCTGACCCCTGGTATACGGGCTGTTCAGTAGACATCGGGGGAGCTGGATGGCACTGGGCCCTTAATCCAAGACTCCCTTCCTTCTAGTGTTGCCTAGAGGTAGGTCAGGATGTCTCGGTCTCACCACTGTTGACATCTTGGGCCAGAGAGTTCTTTGTCGTGGGGGGCTGTCCTGGATAGCACAGAATTTCAGCAGCACCCTTGGCCTCTGCTCACTAGAGGCCAGTAACACTTGCCTCCCCAGTCGTGATTGCCACAAACATCTCGGGACGTTGCCAGATGCCCCCTCCGCCAACCCCCCGCCAGGGGACAAAATCACTGTGGAGAAACACGGATGTAGGCTCAGTCTTTGGCCTCCCGAGAACAGTGGACTTAACCACAAGTCTCCATTCTTCCCAGGCACCAGAGAATTGGGAGTCTTTATAAACACTCGCGAGGCAAGAAACCGAAAAATAATATACTTTTGTTGGGGGGAGGGAGGGATAGCGGCTTTATGGAAATGTAACTCACCTACCTTAAAATTCATCCTTAAATTTTTTAACAAATGTTTTATTTATTTATTTATTTATTTATTTATTTATTTATTTATTTATAGAGAGCGTGCAAGCGGGGGAGGGGCAGAGAGAGAGGGAGACACAGAATCCAAAGCAGGCTCCAGGCTCCGAGCAGTCAGCACAGAGCCCGACACGGGGCTCGAACCCACGAACCCTGAGACCATGACCTGAGCCGAAGTTGGATGCTCAACCGACTGAGCCACCCAAGCGCCCCTAGCCCAGGGTTTCCTCACCATGGAAACGTGGTAGGAAAGTGTCTTTGATAACCAGAGCAATGAAGGAATCGAGAGGACCCGCGTGGACGTGTGGTGGTAAACATATCGAAAATATAACATTTTGGAATGAGAAGGGGTCTAATTAGAAGGGCCATGTTCCTTTAAACCCTTTTGTTTTGCAAATGGGGGAGAAAAGATTAAATGTTGGTTTTAGAGGTCAGCAGATCTGCTGGAAGTTTTAAGAGCTCATCTGGGATTAGAACGCAAATCTCTTGACCTTTTAGGGCGGTGCTTGCTGCTTCTCCCCACACCCTGAATCTCAGGTCCCTGACCCAGACCCCGGGTCGGCCTGAACTTCCTTCACCAGGCGAGTGAGCCTCTGTGTTCTCCCTCTGCTTGGTCCACCCAAGCGAACGACGGCAGTGACACGTGTCTGCTCCTCCCTTTACAGCCTGAGAGAAGAGAACGCCAGCCAGGGGCAAGCGTTTGGAACGTCTGAAATTGCTATATAAACGCCAGTAAATGATAAGATTGCCAGGTTGATGCTCTTTTGCTCGGAAGGTTCAGCATGTCAGAGGCGGCATAATGGAAGACAGCAGTTCACGCTGGGACACAGTTTTAGACTGACGTGGTTGTCACTTTGCAAGGGATCGGAGTGCCGGGCTCTGGAGGCCCAGTGTGAATGAAGCCTTGGGGAGGACTGGGGTGGGCGGGGGGAGGCCTGGAGGCCCCAGGGACACCCCGGGTGGATGGAAAAGCCCTCGCCTGGCTTGTACGAAACAGGGATGCACTCCGAACTGGGGACGTGGCCCTAAAACGGCATTCTCTCTTTTTCTTTTTTTTTAATTAAAAAAAAAATTTTTTTTTTTAACATTTATTTACTTTTGAGACAGAGAGAGACAGAGCATGAACGGGGGAGGGGCAGAGAGAGAGGGAGACACAGAATCCGAAGCAGGCTCCAGGCTCTGAGCTGTCAGGACAGATCCCGACGTGGGGCTCGAACTCACGGACCGCGAGATCGTGACCTGAGCCGAAGTCGGCCGCTCAACTGACCGAGCCACCCAGGCGCCCCTAAAACGGCATTCTCTACGTGGTGGTCTCTCGAAACGTATCCACACTCACCTTTGCGTCCGCAGATGATCCATCCGTCCCTGTCTCTGTTTTCCGTCAGCAGTGGTCACGGCCACATGCCACACAGCACACCCACAGAGCCAGTCCTGTTTGAAACCAGGTGGGGGAGCGATTTCCCCTAAATTGTGAGCCGTTAGGCGACAGGGACCATGTCCTATTTACCCGTGTCTCGGCAGCAACTGACGCGCGCTGGGTCCTCCATGAACGCGCATTCGGTCGTCCGAGGGATGTTTTGAGTGGATAAAAGCTGCTGTCTCGGGGTGGCGGGGTCTCCTGCGGAAGGGGAGTTGTGTATCCCCGTTTCTTCCTCTTCTGTGTTTGTGTATTTTCCTGTGTGTGTGTGTAATCGTTGCCTCCTCTGGGCTCCCGTTGTGATCATGGTCTGCACGGCTCGTGTGGTCTGATACTTACCCTGTTACCTACACGGCCCGTCTTTACAGTTAAGTCACCCCTTTCTCAGATGGCGGGAGCTATGTGCTGGGTCACCAGCATAAAGTCCGTGCTAGCCGGTGTGTCTGTTTCAGCAGGGCGATTGTGCCCCTGTTATGCATAGCCTGCTCCTGCAGACGAGGCCACTGATGCCAGCCCTTTCCTGTGGTGGCATCGTACTGACCGGGGGTACAGATATCTGCCTGGCATAAGGGGGTGTTTGGGGAGCTGGTAGTCTGAAAGGGCTCATGGGAAATCAAGACAGAAACCATAATCGCTGCCTTTTAGTGCCGATACCGCCCAGGCATGGTGACCTCTACCTGGGTTAGGGTTAAGGTTACGGTTAGGGTTAGGGTTAGGGGTCCCCCCGGGACCAGCAGCAGACACATCTTGGACGACTGAGGACTGAATACTGTGTCTGTGTCTCCTCCCATAACTCTGTCCATCAAAGGGCCCGTGAAAGCAAGCCAGTTCCCTCTGTGGTTGTGTATACCTGCTTCTTGAATCTCACTGTGTGATCTCCTCCTTGTTTAGGGCTCTGGCCGACATCTTAAGACAACAGGGACCAATCCCCATAGCACACTGTGAAAGAGAAACTATCTCAGCTATCAATACCTCTCCCAAAGAGAACACACCGGTCAGATCGTCCTCCAAAAACCACTACACCCCCGTGCGTACGGCCAAGCAGACTCCAGGTAAGCGAGCGCTGATCGCCTTGTGTCTTTGCTGGGGGCTGGTGAGAGGTTTCGGTGATGTGTTGTCCCGGTGGGGCAGGTGGCAGTACGTGTGCCGTGGGAGATTCTACTGGGCAGGCGGGCTTGCGGATGAGTCCTGGGACCGTCTCCTGGGGAGGGACTGACGCGTCAGGACTGGAGGAGAGCAGCGATCCAGGGCATCCGTGATTGCGTGAGCGGCCGGCATCTTCTCTTGCCTGAAAGGCAGCTTGTGGTGGGCGTGGTAGAGAGTGGTCACCCACTTGCCCACGTGGCGAGAAGGTTTACCTTGTCCAGGATGCCAGGTATGTGACGAGAAATTGCTACGGTCATTTGTAGAGATTTCAACTACTGGAGTCTCGGAGGGTAGGGATTATGTCTGTATTACGGGGTGACTTTTCCCCGTGCCTGGTAGATTCCCCGGATATGTGACAGTTGCCGTATCATGGCGGTCATCGCTGTAACCCCATGAAGGAAACTAAGTGGGGTGTATTTTCCTTGTCGTATGGATCAACGAAGGAAGCTCAAAGAAATTTAGTGACGTGCGCACCGTCAGTAAGATGTTACTACTAATAAAATACCACCGATACAGTCATATAACTCACATTTATTCAAGGGCCTTGTTCTGAGCCAACTGATAGGCTGAGCATTTTACGTGTATTTTCTTATTCTTCACAGCAGTCTGAAAAGTACTTCTATTGTCCCCATTTTGTCTGAAGAACAGAAAGGTTCAGTAATCTTCCCAAGGACACGGGGAGAAAGAAAGCCGGGCTCCAAACCAAGGCACATAGGTAACAAGTGTCAGGACTAGAAAACCCAGAAATCCTAACAAACCCAGCTGGGCTCATGAGTCCGAAGTATCTGGTAGGATAGTCTCTTTATAAGTGCAGCTGGTCAAGTCATTTCTCATCGTGATCATGACCAGACAGCCTCGTGCTGACCCCGGTCTGCAGCACAGCTTCCACGTTGACACTTGGATCAGAAATCTGGATGTCTCTCCCCCTATGGCTTTCCAGAGGATGGGATGTTCGGTCTGAACTTCACCTGCAATAAAGATATACAGGCACTAGGGGGCAGTAGGTATGTTGCAAATTCAAAATGTGCTGCCAGGGTCAGTTTATTTTCCCTTCATTCTTGAACTTCGCTACGTTTGTTAAATCAGAAATCACATCCTTGCCTTTAAGGTAAGAGAGTTCGGTCTTTTGAGAATCTGATGAAAGTTAAGGACGTTCTCCTTCAGAACTATTCATTATGTATATATATATATACGCACACACACCTATGTACTCATCCAGCATTTTGAATACGATTTGGACCCTTGCAAAGTTAGAAATCCCTGATTTAAAAGTAAAGATGAGAACTCTACTTCTGCAAAAAGTCTGAGATGGCATTTTTAGCCTTGATATCCATCGTAGATGCTTAAAATGTAGGCAGTAGAAGGAATCTTGGCAAAAACATCTGGACCAGTAGTTCTAGCTGGATATTAGGATCACCTAGAAGCTCTTAAAAATGCCGGTGCCCACGCCCCACAAATTAACCTGAATTCCTTAGGGAAGCTGCTGGCATCGTTACTTTCAAAATCCTTCCCGCGGTGATTCTAACACACAAATCGGGTGAAGAGACCATTGGTCCGGATGGATTCCTTGTTTTATAGGTGAAGATACTGGTTCTCAAACTTGGCTGCCCGTTGGCATTACCTGGGGAGCTCTCACGAGGAGGGATACCTGGGTCCCACCCCCTGGAGATTGTGATCTAATTGACGTGGGAGTGTGGCCTGAGTGTGAGAGGCCGGACGCTGAGTGTTGAAGTCTTGTCGGGTGATTCGATCGTGGAGCAAAGTTCGAGAATCGCTGGGTGGTGGGAATTGCCTAAAGGTACAGTTCTAACCAAGCCTTCTCTTCACTGATCGCTGTTTAATCTAACCTTGGTATCACGTCTAGCTTTGAGGAGGGTATTTTTTTTCCCCGAAGACTCATGGTTTGAGGTCAGGTTTCTCCAGGACCTCGTTTGCCATCCTGGAACTTCGGGTCACGCCAGTATCCAGAACACCCCTGGAAGTTTACCTCACCCCACTCTGATTTTCTCTGTCTCATTCAGCAGCCTGCTTGTTCCCAGCCACTGAGTCCAGACTGATTAAGTGGACGGTCCCGCTTTCCTCTTGAATGCGTTTCGCTGGGCAGGGAAGATTTGTCATTTTCTTCTGGTTTCTGCGTATATCCTCTCCCGCTGATCCCAGGAGGAAAGCTTACAGTTGGGGCATCCCCTTGTGTGTTTGGAGAAATCCCACCTTGTAGTTTTCAAAGTGGAACTCTTCCCTTGGCCTGAGAGATGGGAATTGTTTCCCTGGTCCAGAGAGCGCTCTCGGTAGCGGTAACACTTAAATTCGAAAGCAATTTCATGACCCTCAATGCCTGTAGCTTATAATGGACACAACCGCTTTTCCAAAATGACTGATGATCTCCTTTGCCGCAGAATAGTGCAGTTTGAGTAGGAGTTGAAACAGAATTTTACCGAAGCGTTCCAAGCGGAGATTTCCTGTGATTTTTGCCACTGTGGAATCAACAAACCACTGATCGGAAGAGTACGGTGGTGGACGTATCAGAGCGTGTGAGCAGTTTTGCTACTCGAAGCGAGGTCCGTGGGCCAGCCGTGTCAGCATGGCCAGGGGGTTTTGGTGCAAATGCAGTGTCGCAGGCTCCCGATCGCCTGCTGAAGGAGAATCTGCATTTTTTATTATTTTTTTAAGTGTTTATTTATTTTTGAGAGAGAGAGAGAGCGCGTGTGAGCAGGGGAGGGGCAGAGAGAGAGGGAGACACAGAATCCGAAGCAGGCTCCAGGCTCCGAGCTGCCAACACAGAGCTCGACGCGGGGCTTGAACCCATAACCGTGAGATCATGACCTGAGCCGAAGTCGGATGCTCAACCGACTGAGCCACCCAGGTGCCCCAGGAGAGCCTGCATGTTAATGAAACCACTTAGCAAGTAAAGTTTGAGAAGCGCTGGGAAGGCATGGGGTCTGAAATACACCCCCCTGTTTGCTGTCTGCCCTATGACTTACTGCGTACGTGACCTTGGCAGGTTGTTTGCCTTTCCAAGTTTCCTTGTCTGCCCCTTGACGCGAACAGCCCCTGCTGCCCAGAGTTGTTTTAAGGATATAAGGAGTTCAACCAAATAGAATACTTTTTAAACCGGTCTTGACAGGTAGCACGCACTCCATATTAGCCGCGACTGGGCTGTGAAAGTATATCCACAGCTTGTGGCAAATTAGAAAAACAAAATGTGAGTAACAAAGACATTGGTGTTCTTAGACCAGGCGGGGTCCATGGGACTGTGTCTGAGATGAAGGTCCCTGGACCCAGATGAAGGTTCCTGTGTTTGGCCCCTGCCTGTGGCTCATCCTCTCAGGGCAAAAGATTTGTAGGGCTTTGTAGGACTCAGTCAGGTTTTTGGATGCCAAGAGAATGTACTTGGTTGGGTTAGGAAATGGAGTACCCTGCATTAATAATAATACAATGAGAGCATGAGTAGCCAAGGTGCCATTTACTGAGCACCTACTATGCGCTGGGTCCTCTATTAGATACTTTTAAGTTCTTATTTTTATCTTTTAAAGTTTATTTATTGTGAGAGAGAGAGAGACAGAGACAGAGACAGAGACAGCATGAGCGAGGGAGGGAAGAAGAGAGAGAATCCCACGCAGGCTCCACACTGCCAGCACAGAGCCCGATGCGGGACTCGAACCCCTGAAACTGTGAGATCATTACCTGAGCTGAAACGGAGAGTCCGACGCTTCACCGACTGAACCACCTTTATTTATTTTCTTTAAAAGACTTTATTTTTAAGTGATCTCTGCACCCAACGTGAGGCTCGAACTCAAAACTCCGAGATCAAGACTCCCATGCCCTACTGAATAAGCCAGCCAGGCACCTCTAAGTTCTTTTAATTCCAGTAGATACTTGATAATAGAGGGTGGGCCTGTAACGCTTCTTAAGTATAGGGCCCCCTATTCCCACACTAGAAAATTCCTCTTCCCTTCTGTAAGAACCTTTTTTTTTTTTTTTAAAGAGACAGTTCTTTTTTTTTTTTTTTTTTCCCAACGTTTATTTATTTTTGGGACAGAGAGAGACAGAGCATGAACGGGGGAGGGGCAGAGAGAGAGGGAGACACAGAATCGGAAACAGGCTCCAGGCTCTGAGCCATCAGGCCAGAGCCCGACGCGGGGCTCGAACTCGCGGACCGCGAGATCGTGACCTGGCTGAAGTCGGCCGCTTCACCGACTGCGCCACCCAGGCGCCCCTGTAAGAACCTTTTAATAACTAAGTCTTTCAGAAGTCCCTTCCCGACTAGGGGTGCCTGGGTGGCTCAGTCGGTGAAGCGTCCGACTTCGGCTCAGGTCATGATCTCACGGTTCGTGGGTTCGAGCCCCGCATCGGGCTCTGTGATGATGTGTCGGAGCCTGGAGCCTGCTTCGGATTCTGTGCCTCCCCCCTCTCTCTGCCTCTCTCCAGCTTGTGCTCTGTCTCTCTCTTAAAAATAAAGAAGCATTAAAAAAAAAAAAAAAAGAAGTTCCTCCCTGACATTAAAGGGAGATTCATAACGGAGGGTGACTCTGGACGTAGAAAATCGGTGAAGCCCGCTTCCATCCCTCCCCCCACAGATCTGGCTGTGCCCCCAGGCCTTTGCCCTGCACTGTGTGGTCCATGCAGCAGCCGCAACCCCTCCCATGGGAGTTTGTTAGGCGTGCAGAAGCTTGGGCCCTTTCCCAGAACTACTGAATCAGAATCTGCGCTTTACCGAGCCCTTCAGACGATGTGTAAGCACACTAAGGATGAAGAAGATCCCTTCAGCAACAGCGAGCCTCAGCCCTGGCCGCACGGTGGAATCCTGTGCCCCGTTTTGAAAATACCACTGCTTGGCCCTCACCGCAGAGATTCTGGGTTAATTGGTCTGGGGGGTGGGGTGGGGGGAGACGGGCAGGCGAGGGGAACGTCTTGAGGGCTGTGGAGCGTGGGTGCATCTCAAGACCCACAGGTTCGAGCCCCGCTGGCCCAGGTTAGCGGGCTGCAGGGACACGTCCTCCCCACGGCGGGAGGGAGTGAAGAGCAGGTGCACTGAGAGGGGGATGGGCCAGTCTGCAGCTCTGATGGGGACACCTGGGCAGCGGCAGGGATGAGCACATATACCAGAATTGGGCGGTCAGGGAGCGCCAGGCTTCGTGGAATGCGCTGCGTCCGTAGCTGAAGGTCCCCCTGAGCCCGTCTGGGGGCAGCTGGGGGAGCGCGGGGAACCTGTCCCTCGCGGTAGACGGTGACATCACATGTTGGGGTTCCAAAGTTTGGATTTCTGACCAAGAGTGGCATCAGCTGGGGGAAGTGAGCAATCGGTCATCCTGCCTCTTGTCAAAGCTGTGCGCTGTGATGGCAGACCAAGGGAGCCGGGGGGACGCGACTGCGTAAGTGTCGTGGAGACCGGGAATGAAGCCTGGGCGGCTGGCAGAGGGGCGCTTTGTCACAGCCCTGCACGGCCTGGCCCCTCGCTGCTCCTGTGACCCCCTGCGCCTCCCGCCGGAACCCAGACCCCGTCCCTCCCCATGTCGAGTAGGTGCTGGCCTTGGGGGTCTTTCCCTGTTTTGTGTCTCTGGCCGGAAGCTTTCCGTCACCAGATCTTTGGGCGGTGACAGCTGAGGCCCAGACGGCACGGCCCTCCCTGACTTCCCCATCTGTGCCCATCCCCTGCCTTTTCTTCCAGGCACTTAGGCCATCCAGCATCGTGTATTTGTGGCTTAGATGGTTCGCTGTCTTTGTCCGTGTCAGAACGTAAGCTCCGCGTAGGCAAGGGGTCTGTCTTTCTCTTCTCTGTGGCGTCCCTGGACCAGGAAGATGCTGTTGCTCGGATGGACGTAGGAGCCAATGCGCAGGTGCTCGTCACGGAGCTGCGTGCCACAGAGACCCCATGAAGGGCTTCTCTAAAAAATTAGTAGGGAGTCGGTCATTCAGCCTGGCAGTCTGGTCATCCGGTGGCGAGCTGAGCCAAAGGCTGTGGTTCCAGCGCCCAGGCTTTTCACCAGGCCCGTCTGGCTCTGTCCTCCTGTCTGGGGCCGACCCAGCTCTCCGGGCTCAGTGTGGCCGGAGGCTGGGAGTTCGCTTCCCCGGCTGGGTACAGAGGGGCCCCCTCCATTATGACCACTCTGTCAAGAAAGACTGTTGTGTGGGGAGAGGTCTCGGCAGCTCAGGCAGCTCAGAGCCCGTTTCGGGCTGCGGGCGAAGCCGGCCACCCGGGGCCATGTACCTGAACTCTGAGAAAGTTCTGGTCAACCTCAGCCCCTGGTGGGAAGTGGGATTCTTCTTTCTCAGGTCGCCCGCCCCCCCCCCCCACTCCCCACCCCAAGGTGACAGGACTGTCTCGTCCTATGGGGGATGGAGAGGACAGCCTCGTATGACTTTGGGGCGCTAAGGGGATGGGGAGATCAGTGGAGCCAACCTGGACTTGGCCTGTGGGGAAACCGAGGCACACGGAGGTTGCCCAGGGGAGAGGTGGAAGGGTGGGGCCTCAGCGCTGGAGCTGGAAGTGTGCTGGGTGCAGCTAGAGAGAGCTGGGCGTGACTCCTCCCTGCCCGGTCACAGGCTCTAGGGCCCAGGCTGTGTTGCCTCCGTCCCACGTCTCTGCAGTGAGGTAACTGGCACCCTCCTCCGACAGCCATTGATGACCGGAGGGAATAATAATCCGTGTATCTCAAGGGCACTGACCTTTGGCTCAGTGGCTACCTTCACTATTGTGACTGTCCTGTCATCATCACCCACACCTGCCACTCTCCCCTACCTTTTCTTTCTTTCTTTTGAAAGAGGTGCACGGGTGGGGGAGGAGCACAGACAGGGAGAGAGAGAGAGAATCCCAAGCGGGATCGACACTGTCAGCGCAGAGCCCGACGTGGGGCTCGAACTCAGGAACCGTGAGATCATGACCTGAGCCGGAGTCGGATGCTTAACTGCCTGAGCCACCCAGGCGCCCCCCTCTACCTTTTCCTTTCTCCTTCTCTGTCTTCCTGGCAACTGCCAGGCATCCCTCTGCCTCCACTCCTTTTCACGGTCTCCCTGATCGTATCGACTGGGTCTTTAGCGGTGACTGGTTCTCAGCTGCCCTGTTCGTTTTGAGGACCTTCTGGGCCGTTCCCTGCCGCTCCTGAGTTTTCTCTTGGCAGTAATTTCTTTCCAAACCCACGCCTGTGGTTCTGACAGTCTCCTAGCAGACTGGCATGGCCTTTCCCCACCAGAGATTCATGGCCCTTGTCCGGATGTTGGGTTACCTCCCTTCCCCCCCACAGCTTGCCCTCCCTCACTCTTACAGCCATTGTCTGTGGGTCCGTGTCTGGGGATGATGGAGGCTGGGCCATGGGCCGACCACAGCAGCCCCATGACACAGCCACTCTCACTGTTCCCTCCTTGCAGGGTCTGAGAGACCCACAGAGTTTGCTGAGTCGAGGCTGGCGGTGGAGAAAAGGCACATCACTAATCCTTGATAACACGAGTCGCATTAATTAGTGCTTAGAACGGAGTTCATACAAAGCACCAGGCACCACGTAATGCCATTTATATCATTTACTCAGCGTGACCCTGTGAGGTGGTATCATAGTTGCCCCATTTCACAGGTGGAAACATTGAGGACAGGGAGACTGGAGACCTTGCCTAAGGCCACGGACACAGTCCTTGGTAGAGGGCTCCCAGCTAAGCGGGCTTCAGCCACTGTGCTATTGAGCTCTTCTATTGCTATTTGTTTTTAAGTTTGTTTACTTACTTCTTTAGAGAAAGAGAGAGAGAGAGAGAGAGAGAGAGAGAGAGAGAGAGAATCCCAAGCAAGATCCTTACTATCAGCACAGAGCCCTACATGGGGCTTGAACTCACGAAACGTGAGATCACAACCCGAGCTGAATCCAAGAGTCAGACGCTTTACGGACGGAGCCACCCGGGCTGGGTGCCCCTCTTCTGTTACTTTTCTGTTTCACTGACATTTCCTTATATCCCCATCACGTTGAACCTGGACCACAGGACGTCCTTCATGTATGCCTCGCAAAGAATCTGCCATTACACTTGACCCGAGCTTGGAAGCGTCTGAAACTGGTTTTGGTCTCACTCGTTGGGAAAACATGGGGTAACCAGGCCGAAATCCACCATCACTCTGGCCTCCCAAGTAGTTTATCATGGACCCGATGTTGTCCTGGGTCCTGGCGGGGGGGGGGGGGGGGCCCCACAAATGGAGCCCTGTGGGTTCTCCGCCCCCGGAAGAAGTGTGGACCGGCATGTAGACATCCTCACAAGGACAACACCAGGCGTGGGAGCAGAGAAGGGAGCGGGGGACCCGAGGTTCTGCAAGGGCTGCCATGCTTGAGTGGGTTTTGCAGGATGCCCAGGAGTTCCAGAGGCTGGAAAGGGTAAGGTGTGTGAATAGTGCAGGCAGCCTGCCCAGATCATCAAGGGTGGAAGATAAAATCCTCAAGGACCGTTCAAGCAGCCCGCGAGCCCTTTCTATGGTCTGGACAGAGCCAGCAGGCAGCCGAGCTTGGTAATAAGCTCGTGTGACAAGTAGGGTTCCCCTTTCTTATGGAGGGACCTGCGTTTTACCCTCTGTTCCACATCAGTGTTGGCCGTCCCAGTATTCTTTCTTGCTTTCCTCTGGGTTGTGGGGCACACTTCTAGCTGAGTGATTTCTGGCCAGTGAGACGGCCACAGAGTCTGTGTCCCAGCTGTTTTTCCCATTTGTGTTCTTGCTTTCATGCATTTTCCCGTAATACTGGCTCCTTTCTGCCAAATTCACCACTCAGGTTAACTGTGCCTTCACCCAAGAATTCAAGGCAGTTTGGGGGGTGGTGATAAGCATAGACGATGGGGCCAGACTGTTGTGGGGGGGGGGGATCCAGACTGCCTCAACTTTCCCATCTGTGAAACGGGGTTGGGCGTAACATCTTCCTCCTTGGACTGCTGTGGGAGTGAACGAACTTGAGGGAAAAGGAGTCAGGGCAGCGTCTGACATAGGGGAGCACTGTTTTCAGCCTGCAGGGGCTCATGTGTTGGCCACTAGGCCACCCATAGCTGTTGAACGCTTAGAACTGAAATTGGGGGGCGTCTGGGTGGCTCGGTTGAGCATCTGATTCTTGGTTTTGGCTCAGGTCACGATCTTATGGTTTGTGGGTTCGAGCCCTGCATTAGGCTCTGTGCTGACAGTGTGGAAGCTGCTTTGGGATTGCCTCCCTTTCCCTCTCTCTCAGCCCCTCCCCTGCTCATGCTCTCTGTCTCAATCTCTCTCAAAATAAATAAGTAAAAGAACTGAAATTAAAATGTGTTTCAGAGCCTCACAAACTTCCAACGGTTGGTTTGGAAACAAGAATGTAAAATATCTCCGTGATTTTTTTCTGTTGGAACGCATGTCGAAATGATAGTATTTTGACTATATTGGATTAACTAGAATCGATTCTTACAATGAATTTGTTTCTTTTCCTTTCTTTCTTCCTTTCCTTCTTTCTTTCTTTTTTTTTTTTTACATGACCACCAAAAAAACGTAAAATCACATTGATCCAAATGTTAGTGGTATTGAGTGTCTACTTGGGTTCATGTTTCGTTCACGGAAAAAACAAACCCTTCGTGGAGGTTATGCTGTGTTGGAGG
>NW_024412439.1:7394507-7440791 GCF_014898765.1 Herpailurus yagouaroundi | reverse complement strand
GGAGTCAGCCATGGAGAGACTTGGAGGAAGAGCATTCTAGGCAGAGGGAATAGCAAGTAGCAAGTGCAAAGGCCCTGAGGTAGAATGGTTTCAGTCCAGGGCACTCCCAACAGGGTTTGGCAAACTTTCTCTGAAAGGGGCCAGGTTGTAAATGTTTTAGGCTCTGCAGCCAGAAAGCCTTTGTTGCCACTGCTCAGTTCTGCCATGGCGTGGAAGTTAGCCACCGTAACAGGTACATGACCGGCTCAGCCGGGTGCTCACAAACCTTCATTTACAATAATAGGTGGTGGGAAGGACTTGGCCTGGGGGCTCTAGTTTGTCAACCCTTGCTCTCACCCTCGCTCTGAAAGCCACAGCCGCCTTCTGTGTGGCGTGTGAGCAGGGCCACATCCCTCACCGGGGTGCTGTCCGGGAGCTGGTGGCCGGCCCACGACCGTGAGCCCCTGAGGTGCTTTGCAAATGCCAGGCCTCCCTCCCTCTCCTCCAGCTCTGGCCAGGGTGTTGCTCGAACCTGATTTTACAGCCAGTGGAAGGGGTCCTAATGAGGGTTGATGAATTAACCACATCAGAGCGAGACTAGGGTTCTCCGTGGATCTGAAGTTCTTGGAGGGGGGTGGGTGGTTATTGATCACCCGGGTGATGAGGAACAAACGTTCTTATTAAGCGTATAAGCGGCCCACCAGGTGGAGGGAGGGACGGATGGCATCCCCTGATGATGACAGCCGCAGGGTGCAAGATACCTTGCGGTGTAGACACCCCGAGGTCACATCGCGCAAGGCCGTTTTGCGGCGCAAAGCGTATCCTTCCGCTGGTCGCCCGCATCGTGTTTATTTCCGGTCTCCAGACGCGTCTCGCCCTTGATCTTCACCCCCTCCCCTCCTTCTCTAGGAGCCGAGCTCCTCCAGCGTGTAATGCGCTCCGCTCCACTCCCCACTTTTAACTCACGAGGACAGCTCTCCCTCCCCACCGCATCCCTCCCCCTCTCCGCCCCCGGACAGCCCAGCCGAACTTTGCAAAAACAGTTGTCTACACCTGCTGCCTCTACTTCCTCTCTCCTCCCACCCGCTTCTCAGCCCGGGTGGGCGCCGGCTTCCGTCCCCCTCCGCTCCACGGCCTGGAGACCCCCTCCCCACAGCTTTGGGGGTTCAGGGAGCTGGCTCCGCTCGGCTGTGCAGCCAGAGTAGATCCCCTGCCCCCACCCTCTCGAAGCCAAAGCTGCGGCCCCCAGAGCCCGTTCAGGCTTCCCGGGCACGCCCTGCTCTGTGCTCTGGAATATTCTGTCTGCTCTCCCCCCGCCTTGCCCGCCTTCCCTTACCTCCCAGGTCTCAGCTGAGCCACCACCGACCCGGGGGGTGCAAGCCCCAATGACGCCCCCACACCCTGGGCGGCCTGCCCTCGCAGAGCGTCAGGGAACTGGGTGAAGAGCGTCGGCCCCGGCTCGCCCTCCCCCTGGCTGTAGGGCCTTGGCCGCTTTACTTAACCTCTGCGTGCCTCAGTTTCCGGGTCTGTAAGCTGGGACAGCGACATCTCCTCTGCCTGTTGTAAGTGAGAATCAGAACCTGTGTGCCAGGTGAGGTCTGTTCTCAAGCCCCGTGGGGCCTCGGTGCAGCTCAACCCGCCGTCCCTGGGGCCTGGCCTGCGTACAGCGCGGTAAACGTCCCTTTGGTCCTGGTAGGGGGCTGCAGGTCACCGCTCCGTGTCAACAAACAGAGAAAAACAGCCTTTTGTGGATTGCATCGAAAGCACCTTGCATCCAGATCGGGGGCGGATCTAGAGACAAACACGCCTGCTGTTTCTGAGGCTCGTGTTTGGACCCCTGCACTCCTGTGGCCTGTGGTGGGCCCCTGAGTGTGCCAGGAGAGGGACGTGGTGTGGGGAGACCTGAGAGCCCCATCCTTTTTTTGTAAAGTGTTGTTATGGCGTTACGATTATTATTTTTTGAAGTCTACTTATTTTGCAAGAGAGAGCGTGAGGGCAAGTGGGGGAGGGGCAGAGAGAGAGAATCCCAAGCAGACCCCACACTGTCAGCACAGAGCCTGACGTGGGGCTCGAACCCACGAACCGTGAGATCATGACCTGAGCCGAAGTCGGGCGCTTAACCGACTGAGCCACCCCCGGCGCCCGGAGAGAGGCCCATTCTTCAGTGACATTAACGACTCTGGGTGCTTGGTACCACGCTTTCCGTGCACTGACTTACTTGAATCTCGTAGCAGCCCTATGGAGCAGTCACAGTTATCATGCCCACTTTGTAGATGGGGAAACCGAGGCTCAGGGGCTTCAGAATCCTGTTGGAAGTTCACACAGCCAGGAGGGGGCTGGTCTGGGCTCTGAGTGCAGGCAGTCTGACCCCAGACCCCAAGCCCTGAAGTCAAACTGATCAGAGGTACAGACAGGACGCGGGGAGCCCCCCTCGCAGCTGCCTGGAACCCGTCCTGTGGCCGGGGGTCGATGCCGGCTCCTGCTTGGCACGGTATGCAGACTTGGGGTTCGTGGAAGACGCTAGAAGGGGCCGATGTTTTCTCCGCCAAAGGGCACATGCTTTCACGATGTGAGCCGCTCACCTCCAAGGCAGAGACTACTTGGGCAGTGCTGAGCCACTCGCCCCAGGATGCGTTTAAGTAGGGTGGGGGCAGCCCCTGGGTGTTCTTGGCTTCGGGAGAGGCTCGCCCAGCCACCTCTAGGGTTTTTCTTTTCTGAGAACATAACAGGAGTGGTAGCCAGCACCTGCTGGGTGCTGCTGGGGCAGGGTGTGGATCTGGCCCAGTCTGCCCCATCCGGAGCTCACTTAGCGTCCACAGGGCTCTGTCTTTCTCTTGGGATTCTGTGACCCCTGGGGTCAGAGCTCAGGCAAACCCAATGACCGGATCGCTGTCCCATTCTCTGTGCCAGGCTTGTTACAGGACCCCGTTTATTCCCACTTCAGAATTTAGTGCCACTCAGAGAGTGAGTCCCACGCCCCCGTGTTCCGATCCTGGGGGTCCTGGAGGGTGGTGGTTAATAGCTCTTCCCAGCCCAGGAGTGCCTTAAGAAGGGGTGTGCCCGGAAGCAGAGCCTTCCAGAAGCCAGAGGAGCTGTCCTTGTTCTGACCAGCTGCGCCCCTGAGGGCCCCATCTTGCCGGGGGACCTCAGGGACTTGGCCAGCTTGGTCAGAGTGGACACCCTGCCCATGCCCTTCCTGCCAGGGAGGCAGCCTGGGGTGGGGGTGGGGGTGGGGGTGCAGACGGAGCCCGCTCTCACCATATGGCCGGGGGAGAAGGGAGAGTCACTGAGCTGGCCCACTAATTACCTGCCGCGCCCGGGAAGCAGAAGGATTTAGAATGTGTTCTGGCTGTTACCAAAATGAGGTGCAGGGGAGAGAGAAAGACAAGGCGCCGCGGACAGGGTTAGAATTCACAATGACCTCGGTGAGTTGGCAAAACGGAGGGACCGGCAGAACGCGCTCGGTACAGCGAGGACACGAGCAAGAGGGCACGGAAGACGCATTGTTGCCGGCCTCGGGGGAGGGTGGCCTCACGTCCCTGGTCCCCCTGGGTTGGGAGGGACGAGAGCTCCCAGGGTGTGGGGACCCCAGCCTCCACCTGAGTGGTGGTGGGGGGGTCCACGTCCATCACCTACTGAGCACAGGATATTGGGGGGCCAGAGGCGGAGGAGGGGACATCGAGCCATGTCTGTCTAGGTATCAGGCACCCACTGTGCATCAAGCCCTCCGTTAGGTCCTGTGGAAGTGAGATGATAGATGCGATACAGTCCTCGACTCAGGGGCTTACGTCCGGGAGCAGGAAGACAAGTCTGTACCGTCCCAGGATAATCAGCCATCCAGGTGCCCCAGCAGAATAACAAGCCACGTGCTGCTCGGAAGGTTCAGAGGGAGGCCACTGTGGTCGGGGCGGGCGTCACCTAGTGCCTTAAAGGGTGGGCAGGATTAAATGGGCCAGGAGGGTGGAGGAGGGAGCTTTCGGTTGGTGAATGGGGGGCCAGAGCCTAGAGGCGAGAGATGCTTAAGGGACCAGTGGTTTTGCAGAGGCGAGAAGTGACCGGTTCCTTTGGCAAGATTGGTTGGGGCTTTTCTGTAAACAGTCTTGGTGGAAGAACTGGGGCAAAGGCCGGAAGGGAATGGAGCTCTGTGTCCTTTTGGAGAAGGCTGCTCTGAGCAGGGGACTTTCCTCTCTCCTTCTTTGAACATAAGGGCTGTGTCCCTGAGGGCCAGGAGGTATGTGGGTAGGGGTGGGGTGCCTCGCGTGGAGGCGCCATATGGCTCCTCTGTTAGTTGGGCTAATGATGGGGGATGGGGAAGGCGCAAGGCTGGACCCTGGAGGAGGCTTGGAGAGGAGGCTTGGGGGGGGGGGGGTCTAGGGTGAGAGGTGCACAGGGCAAGAGGTGTAAACACCGCAGACCGATAGCAGCACCTTGAGAAGAAGGGAAAGGGAGGTCAGAGTGGGACTCCAGAGATCCCTTCGTTCACATAAAAACGATTTTGATCCTTTCGTGGGGACCAGGCACCGAGGCTGTGGGAGTGAACGAAAGGAGGTGCCTAGGCTCAGGGTGCTTCCGTTCCGTTATAGGAGACCGGAAATCAACCCATAAACATAAAACATACAATCAGGTCATGTGAAGTGCTTTAGAGAGAAATAGAGCAGGGAAGGAAAGTAGAGAGGGTTAGAAGTGGTAGGAAAAAGGCTGATCTGAAGAAGGGACCTAAGTTCCTGGTCACGTTACCGAAGCAGAGACCTGGCTGGGCACTAGTGGCTGTGTGTGGGGCAGAGGGGAGACCGTGCCCGGTGTGTCTGGGGAACGAGAAGAGCAGGGTGGCTGGTGTGGGGAGAGCCAGGGGAGAGACACGGCAGTGGAGGAGGTCAGTGAGCTGGGGCACCGTGGGCCACGGGGGGCAGGGGTCTTGGGTTTCATTCTGGGTGGGATGGGAGCCATGGTGGGGGTGGCAGCGGGAGACGGATAAGATCTGACTTGTGCTTGACATAATCCCTCTGGCTGTTGTGTTGAGAAGAGATCCTGGAAGGCAAACATGGAGGAAAGGAGGCGTGGGAGGAGGTGGAATCTCCTGTACCATCTTGGGGATGAGACCAAGGCTTCGACTAGGGATGGTAGTGATGGGGGATGTGAGAAAGATTCAGCTTCGGTGTTTATTTACTTATTCTTAACTTCTTATTTGGAATCGTTTTACAACAGTGGAGAATTTTGAAGTCATTAAATGATACAGTGAATAATGCCTGTGTGTCCTTCATGATTAACAATTGCCTCCCTCCCTCTCTCTCTCTCCCTCCTCCTCTTCCTTCTCATTGTCATCATTACCATTGTCACCATCATCATCATCACCATCCCCATCATTGCCTCCATCACCATTATCATCATCACCATCATTACTGTCGCCATCACCATCATCACCACCATCACCATCATCATCACCATCATCATTACTATCACCGTCATCATCACCACCATCATCACCACCACCATCATCACCATCATCATCACCATCACTATCACCATCATTTTCATCACCACCATCATCATTACTGTCACCACCACCATCATCACCATCACCATCATCATTACTGTCGCCATCATCTTCATTGTCATCATTACCATCACCACCGTCATCAATGCTGTCACCATCATCACCATCATTACAGTCACCATTATTATTATCATCATCATCACCATCATCATCACCATCACCATCACCATCAGCATCATCACCATCAGCATCATCAGAACCGAAGCATGTGAGAGTATGTTGCAGAAATTATGATACCATGATTCTTCGCTCCTGACTGCTCCATCATGTATCTCCTAGACTCAACAACGTTTTCTTACATAACCACGAGACAATTATACGATTTAGGAAACTCATCTTTGTTACAATGGTAGTGTTTAATAGAGAGTATAGGATTTATTTGAAGTAGAAATGTCAGCATTTGCTGATGGATTGTATGGAGGGCATGAGGGGAAGATAGCAGTCAGCGATGACATCAAGATTTTGGATGGAGAAAATGGTTGATGAGCATGGCCAGGCCAGTGCAAAGGCCTGGAAGGAATCGTTGGGAGCTTTTGCCCAAAAGAAAATTAGGAAGAGTCTGAATGTTGGCAGATGAGCTGAGCTGAGCTGGGCTGTCCCATTTCTCCAGGGGATGTTGCCACAGCAATTATAAGCAAAGAACCTGGGCTCTCTCTTTCTTTCTCACCATCTGTCTGTCTCTCTCTCTCTCTCTCACACACACATATGCACACACACACTCACACACACACACACACACACACACACACACACACACACCCTACATGTACGTATATATACATATATAGACTTCCTTCTCCCAGTGATGTGGATCTGAATTTAGCCATAAGTACGTCTCACCATAACTAAGCAGAACCCATGATGACCCATTAGACTGTAACTGCCTTGAGGCCAGGGACATGTCTGCTCTGCTTACTGTACTCACAGTGTACATCTTTTGGCACTTAGTAGGTATTCAAAAACTACTTTTTGAATAAAATGGAATGACACAGTGAATGTTCTTGTTTAATACCTTAGACAGGGTGCAGTAATCATGATTATGTATGCTTGCAAATGGCAGAATACCTAAAAAAAAAAACCAAACAGTTGTTAACACAAAAGAGAAATTTGTCTCTCTCTCCTGGAAAAGAGGTCAGTCCAGGGACGGTAGGCTGCTACAGCGTAAGGGAGCTCCTCTTATCTGTTTGTTTTGGTTTCTAAGCATATGGCTTCCATGTCGTGGCCCAAGGTGGCTGCCCGAGTGCATGCCATTGTGCCTGCATTCCAGACATCAGGAGGAAGAAAGGACCAAGATCATACCACATTTCTTGAAAGACATTTCCTTGAAGCTGTCATACCAATCTCATTTGCATCACATTAGCCAGTATAGTGTTTATTTTGGGGGACCCTGTGACCAGTTAAAATACGGAAATTCTTTTACTAGAGAAAAATGGCTCATGGGGGATTTTAGTGACCAGTGTCCTAGGCCTGGAAGGGGACCGGGGCTATGTGGTGCTTTCTACTACAAACCATCAATATAAAAAGCCAGCAGATTCAGTGAATCACTGTGGCGATCATCTGTTCTTCCTCACTGCAAGGGACAATGAGTGGTGTCATTAAGGGGACAGTGTGTGGGATGGTCAGGCCGCTGAGACACCCCTGGCGAAACATCTGAAAACTCGGAAGGAGTGCTGTTTTCCCCCACTTTTGACTCTGAAACAGAGACCACGGAACGTGACCCCCATCGTGAAGCCAGCACATTTGGGGGAAGCCTCTGGAGAGGGTTTAAGAGTCCCCAGCTCTGTGTCCCCAGCTGTGAGGTTCCCAGAACCCAGGGCTGGGTCGTCTTCAGCTTCGAGTCCTCCCGCTGTCACTGCTGGGAGCTCGCGTACCCTAGCCCGTGCCTGCCGAATGAAGAGAAGGCAATCAATTTAGACTATTCAGGAGTTTTACAAGATGCAACCAGTTTTTCCGAAATAGAACGTCGGTGGAGGTTTTGCCAGAAGTATCTAGAAAGTATGTCAATGTGGACCTTGCCGCAGCCCAGCCACCTACCCATGTAAGGAGGCAGGAACAGTCCCTCCTGGATGAGGACCCTCCAGTGGGTGGGAAAGGCAGCCAGCGAAAGCCCACACCTGCCCGTCCCGGCTTCTGGATTCCGATCGGTGCGTGAGCTTCATATTTCCCTTTGTGCGTGTTTGGCTTAGGGATTTATCACCACAGCTTAGATCTGCGATGAAATAGATAAGCCTGCCCTTTAATAAACGTGGCATTCCTTTCCCCGCGAGAATTCGATGAAAGGAAACAGGGCCTCCGAGGAGGCCAGGGAGGGCAGGCAGTGGAGCTGGGGCAGGGAGATGCCACCCATCAAACAGCTGTGGGACGGGAACACTGGGGCACGGTCGGGGGGTCGTTTTACAGGGAGGCGGTCAGCATCCCTGCATCAGAGACACAGCGTTGTGTTTTCCCTGGAAAGAAGCTAGAGCGACGAAGTTTTAGGCTTGCAGTTGAGTTCTCCCTTCTGTGAACAGTTTGGATCCTGGGCTTGAGTCCTTCTCCTGGTGCGGCTGTGAAGAAACCTCCTGCAGATCTCTGGAAGGGACATGGCGTGAACTCAGAGGCTGGGGGACTCTGGCCACGGTTTGCGCTCCAGGGAAAGCAGAGAGGCACCGTGACAGTGGAGAGAGTGGCCAAGCTGCGCAATCTTGAGCAGGGACATTGCTTCACTTCTCCGGACCTCTGTTGGCTTTTTTCTCCGTGAAACTATGAATACCTACTTCTAGGATCCTTGCGGAGAAAAGCAGCGATAAATGGAAAGAGCTAGCAGGGTCCCCGCGTGTGGTTGATGAGCATTATATGGTAGCATTAGTATTCTTAGTATGGAGTTGGGATCAGCATCGTGTAAGAAACAGACCCTTCCGGGGCGCCTGGGGGGCTCAGTCGGTTAAGCGTCCGACTTCGGCTCAGGTCATGATCTCGTGGTTCGTGAGTTCGAGACCCACGTCAGGCTCTGTGCTAACAGCTCGGAGCCTGGAGCCTGTTTTGGGTTCTGTCTCTCCCTCTCTCTCTGCCCCTCCTCTGCTCATCACTTGTAGGTGACAGGCTTATACGGGCTGACTGACTGGCTCAAGGCCACATGTGTGGCATAAATCTGTGCAGTCATACATGTGACCTTGTGCATAGCAGTACCAGGAGTGGTTATAAGAACTTGTAAGGATGGGTCAAACAGTGTTTCCAGCCCTCTTCTGATTTTTCGTTCCCAGCCATAATGTCGCAGAGCCCGAAAACATGGAGAGAGAGAGAGAGAGAGAGAGAGACAGACAGACAGACAGACAGGACCAGGGCAATGACCTGTGTTTCTAGTTTTCATTAGTAAGTTCATTCTCTCAGGCCTGTTCTTGGCACACACCTGGCTTCTTAGATTTTCTCGTAGATGAAGCTGACAGCGACTTTCAGAGTCATGAAGGTTTGGCTGAGACTGGCTGTTGCAAGCCTGTGGGCTTGCGCGAGTCACAAGGACCAGGCAGACATCCTGAGCCTTGTCGTTCTCTGAGAAGGAGTGAGATGTTTTCCCATATAAACCATCTTAAGTAGGAGCCACGGAAGAAACAAGCTTTGGTAGCCTTTCTGTTTAGGTTGTTGCCACATAGAGATTTGCTTAGACAACTTGTGGGTCTTTTCTTTGAAATTTCCTCTGGGATGTATGGTTGCTCTGAGTGAAATTTATTCCCAAGCAGATTGAGATGCGTTAATCCACTCGCTCATCCGGTATGTATTGAGTACTGACCCTATTCTATGATGGGATGTTATGCCCATGGAGAGCTTACAGTCTAAGAGGTACACACAGGGAGACAAGAGTTAAAAATCTGCACAAAATTCTGATGAAAGAAATGTTCACTTATCATCCTTAGGAATAACACTTGTGGACAGAGAGGTTGAAATACAACAGATGACCCAGAATGCATTGAGGGGTACATGTGAGTGGTGGGCGGGCCTTCCTGTACGTGGGAGCATACTTCAAGTTCATTCGTTCTCTTAGGGTTTGGTGAGTGCCTGCTGTGTACGAGGCGCTGTGTCAAAGACTGAAATGATCTAAGGAGGCAGTACGGCAGGTGCTTGAATATGACTTAGAAGAGCAGATAGGACTCAGATGGTCAGAATGCGGGGGAGGGATTGGCTAAGATAGGAATGGAGTGGATTAAAGAACACCATCAGGATAGATAAAAAGAGTGGGCTTCATAGGATAGAGGATAGACTTGCTTTTTCTTGAAGCAGCTTGCTTATGATGGGGGCAAATGGTAGGAGAAGGTTAGAGAACGGGGTTGGAAACAGAATGTGGAGGCCTCAAATGCTAGGATTTGTTCAAGGGGAATGCCTAAAGGGAACACCATAATGATAGTAGTGTTTACATTCATATTATCCTCACGTGCTAAAATAGCTGACTTGAAATTTTTGGTTGCTGGTGGTTGGTATATAAAAATATGATTAATTTTGTATAATGATCCTGCATGCTGCCAACATGCCAAATCCCTGATTAGTTTTATTAGCTTTTTCAGAGACTCTTTCTTAGGATTTTCTACATAAATATTAATGCCATCTGTAATATAGTTTTACTTCTTTTCTTATGGTATGCATTGGATTTCTTTTTCTTGCCTTATTGCACTGGCTACGATCTCCTGTATAATACTGAATGAACGGGGGAAATTTTGTTCCAGACCTTAAGGAGAAAACATTCTTTTATGTTGTAATGTGTGCTACATTTTTTGGAGATATCCTTTATCAAGTTGAGAAAGTTTCTTTTTATTGGAATTTGTTGAGAGTTTTTATTGGAGGTGGATATTGGATTGTATCTCTTTCTCTGTTTTTTTTTTCCTGTATCTATTGAGATGATTATATGACTTTCCTTTTTAGTCGTTTTTTTTTTTAACCTTTATTGTTGAGAGAGGGACAGAGTACAAGCAGGGGAGGGGCAGAGAGAGGGGGAGACACAGAATCCGAAGCAGGCTTCAGGCTGTGAGCTGTCAGCACAGAGCCTGACATAGGGCTTGAACCCATGAACCATGAGATAATGACCTGAGCTGAAGTCACATGCTTAACCGACTGAGCTATCCAGGTACCCCACTTTTTTAGTCTGTTAATATGGTGTATTACATTGATTGGTTTTCAAATGTTAAATTAACTTTGCATTCCTAGAATAAACCTTTCTTGGTCAGGATTTCTTAATCATTTTATGTATTATTAGATTTGATTTGCTAAAATTTTATAAAGGTTTTATAATTATGTTCCTGAAGGATATTGGTCTGTAGTTCTGTTTTTTAAATCATTTTGGTTTCACCGGTGTCCATGCAATACATTCTCATAGAATGTATTGGGAAGTTTTCCCTCTGCTTCAAGTTTGTGCAATAATTTTGCTAAGATTCACTGGCAAGACCAGTTGAGCCTGGAGTTTTGTTTATTTTTATAGGAAGGCTTTTAAACTAAAAGTTCGATTTTTTTAATGGATGTAGACCTATCCAGATTCTTTCTCTCTCTCTCTTTTTTTTTAACATTTATTGATTTTTGAGAGACAAAGAGAGACAGAGCGTGAGTGGGGGAGGGGCAGAGAGAGAGAGAGGGAGACACAGCATCCGAAGCAGGCTCCAGGCTCCGAGCTGTCACCATAGATCCCGATGCGGGGCTTGAACTCATGAACTGCGAGATCGTGACCTGAGCCGAAGTTGGACGCTCAACCGACTCAGCCACCCAGGTGCCCCTAAAACAATTTTTAAAAAGCTTTTCCTCACCTTCCTTACTCCCAATGTCTTATGTATCCACAGAAGCTGCTTCTGTGAACACTTTCCTGTCTCACAAAACTCCCCCCAAGCTCAGCCCCCTGGCCCCTGGGGGTCTCCCCACCCTTTACTACGTAAGTCGGCTTCCCTTCTTGCTCTATAAAATTCTCTTCACCTATTACCCAGATTTCAAACATCAGGGTACCGTTCTAGAACTGCCTCTTTGGGGTTGAACGTGGAAGGTGGGGAAGGGTCAAGCGCAAATAAATTGGGCCTAAACACTAGTTAATGTTCATTTTGCTATCACACCATAGTTCACCATAGTGCTCTAGAGACATAGGTGATTGACCATCATTCTCTCCTCATCCCCCCACCCAAGGGGCTCCTGTGAAGGAAGCAGGTGCAATGAGATGCCTGCTCGCTCAGAACCTGAGTCTGTCAACTGTAATTTAGATGGATTTCCCCCAGAGCCACATTCCACATTCAGGTTTACAGAGTGCAGAGCTCAACATAGGGTTACGTTAAGAAACCGTCCTGGTGTTAGTCTATGATTCGCCCCAGGATAGTTTTAATTGGTCCAGCCGCGTGCCAAAATCGTTGAACTCGGACCAGAACATCTGGGTCTTTTTCCCAACCAAATCTCCAGGGTTATTGCATTCTGTAAAGTGTCCCCACAAAAACATTAGCCGTTACTTACTGTCCGTGGAGACCGTGTATGTAACAAAGCTTGTTGCCTATGCATAGCGCTCTACAAAGGCAAATCTCTCCGAATGTCTATCAGTTAATCATCACCTCGGTCTATTGAGGAAGAAGAATTATTTTCATTTCGTAGACGATTCTCTGTGAAGACTCAGAAGGTTTAATTAACGTGTCCATCACCACACAGCCTGGAGGTAGTGAAACCCAGACTTGAACTCGGGTCTTCTCATTTGACGTCTCCATTCCGCACCTGCTTCCACGAAGCCCAGCCGCTCCTGAATCGAAACCAAGTAGAAATGAGGCCTCATGCTGAGTATCTGCTTATTTTTCTGTCCTATAGAATCTGAGTTAAGGAAGAAGCTAGTTCCAGTGACAATGGTGTCACCGGAGACTGTATCGTTGAAAGTAGAGATGCCATATGATAAGGCAGGTGCTGAGCACCCATGTTCTTTTGGAACGGGGAAGAAGCATATAATAGAAGGAAGGTGCACTTTTGAATTCTAATACCATGAAACTTTAGTGGCCGATAAGGAAATTCCAGTTTTGTCCTGTGCTAGGAGAGAGCTTACCTCATATTTCCACTGGGATTAGGGAAGCATGGTGAAAATTAGCCCTAGAATTCTGTAGCTTGGGCATTTATGGGCCGTTGGCATTTGGGCATGATAGGTTTTTTTTGTTTTTTTTGTTTTTTTTTTTTGGCGGATTGTTATTCTGCATTGTCTTTTCGGTTCTCCCAAGCTTTCCTCTCTCAGAGATTTTTCTATTTCGGTGCAGAGAAACCTTCATTACAAAACTCTGACTCCTTCATTACCACCTCACCCCACCCCTCCCCACCCCTGCCCCGCACAACCTTACCTAGTAGAGCCGGAAGTCAAAGGCGGGCCATTCCTGGAGTTGGTTCAGCCGCTCAGCAATGCCTTCAGAGAACCAGACTTTTCCTACCCTCTGTCTTCACCTTTCTTATTGTCTCACGGCTGCAAGATGGCTGCCTCAGCTCCAGCCTTGCTACATTCCAGGCAACAAGAATGGGGAAGGGCAGGGTCCATGACCTTTATGTAGCTGGACTGACTGCTGCCCTAAATAATGTATGCTGTGTCAGCAAGGAAGGAGAGGGGCAGATTGGCTCTCGGGTGGATAACTCCCCATGTCTACACTGCCTTTCGAGTCCACTTTCTTCTATCTTATGGCCTCAAAAGGGACTTCCTCTTTGAGGAGAGGCTTCCGGTTATGTGCTCACTTTGACAAATCTCTGTATCATAAAACAATTTGGAGGCCCCTTGGAGTCCATTGTATTTTTCATGACTCCATTAATGCTTTCTTAACACTTGACATTTTCGGGGCGCCTGGGTGGCTCAGTCGGTTAAGCATCCAACTTCGGCTCAGGTCGTGATCTCCCAGTCGGTGGGTTTGAGCCCCGTGTCGGGCTCTGTGCTGACAGCTCAGAGCCCGGAGGCTGCTTCGGATTCTGTGTCTCCCTCTCTCTCTGCCCCTCCCCTGCTCATGCTCTGTCTCTCTCTGTCTCTCAAAAATAAATAAATAAACGTTTAAAATTGAAAAAAAAAAACAACACTGGACACTTTCACTGACATGGTCCCATTTCTTTTAAGTTTATATTTATATATTTAGAGAGAGAGAGAGAGAGGGGATCCCAGGTAAACTCAGCATTGCCAGCTCAGAGCCCAATGTGGGGCTCGAACCCTGAAAACTCGAGATCATGACCTGAGCCGAAATCAGGAGTTGGACACTCAACCAACTGAGCCACCCAGGTGCCCTGACCTGGTCCCACTTAAACTCCCCCACGGTCCTGAGATCCAGATATTATCCTCTTTATCATTTGGGGGGTGGTGGGGGGAAACTGAGACCAAAGAAGGTTAGTTAGTGATGTGTTCAACCCAGGTCCTCCTTGTCTGGGGTTCCACGGGGCTCTGCCTCTGCTCCTAACTAGAGAGTGGCTCTGAGGAGGTGCTGGCCCGGGATGGCCTGGGATGACCCTGTCTGGCCCCGCGGCTTGCGCCCGAGCTCAGGACACCCACCTTGGCCCCATTTTGCGCCCATGAAATCAGCCAGGAAAACAAGCCCTGAAAAATGTCCCCCTGGGTTTCAAGTCTCACGGACGCACATGCTCACCTGCAGCCAAGGCATCTATCTTCACAGACAAGGCTCCGCGCTTGGGGTGTCGGCTCTTTCCAGTTGGATCGGAGGAACTTCAGATGCGTTGTTGGAAGCCTGTGCTGGGATCAGGCTTGCGTGTCGCGTTTGGGGTGTTAGGGAGACGGGGACAGATTCGCCACCCCGAAGCTGAGAGGCAGCGCGCGACGTTCGCGAGACTTGCTGTCATTATCTTCCTTCCCTTCAGCTTCTTGCAGGTGACATTTCTTCAGGGTGGGGGGCAAGGGGGCGATGCGTTATGTATCCCACCGCCCCCCGTGAGCCCCGAGAGGAGCAAATCTTCCCTTGCCTTTGGGAAAGCGTGTGTCCGGAAAAGGAGAAAGGGGATCGTTTCTTTGTTAGGAGTGATGATGTTGATGCCTTTTGAAAAGTGAATCTGACTGACGGCTCAGGGGCCCTTGTGTTCGGTTTGTACAGTTCGCATTTAAGGAGAGCGTCATGGGAGCAAGGTGCCGCAGGGGGTGGGAGGGGGACGGGAATCCGGCTCTGCGTTTGCTATAAAAACCCACAAAACTTTGGCCAACGTGAGCATTAGGGTGGCTGGGAAGTGGCTCTTTGGCACTTTGTAGGAGCTGGTGGCTGCAGTGACAACAGTCGGAATGAGAGGGAGGGTGGTGAGTATCGCCTTGTAGGGGGAGGCACGGCCCCACGTGGGAATGCTTCCTTGAGCTTGGGGAGTACCACTCACCTCCTCTGCAGGAACAGGTGTGCCTCAAACAAGGGAGGTCCAGTTCTCCGGCGGTCACCTCTCACCGTACCCCCCCACCTGCCTGCGCCCCAACATTGGCCCAGGCCTTGTCACTGACAGGGAACCGGGGCACCAGTGTGCATCCCTCTCTACCTCAGGTTCAGTAACAGCTGCAGAGTAACAGGTGCAAACGCCCCTGCACCCCGAGCTTACCCAATTCTGTGCCTTTGTTGTTACCATTTTCTGTGCTAGGAGCTCCCTTCTCCTCCCCGACCACCTACAGAATCCTTGTCATCTCCTACACGTTATGGGCAATGTCACTTCATCTGGGAAGCCCCCCGGGATACGTCTCTTCCCTTCATCCATGTTAGAATTACCCCCTCTTCTCTCCCCTATAGCTTTTGGCTTGTACCCCTAGTTGGCATTTCCATGATCCTGCCCTTTATCAAAGTTGTGTCTCTGGATGTTGCTGGAGCACAGCCAAGAAAAATCATGTCCGTTTCTGGGAAAGAAATGCTCCGTGGAAATCAGGGGTCGTCGCATCAGTTTCCCTGCAAAGGAACCAGAACCCAGTCGGGGGACAGGCTCTTCCATTAGGTGAAATGTCTCTTCCAACCCCATAGTTACCCCAGGACGTTTTGTCCAGAATGTCATAATTCGTTTACTTATATCAATGATATGAATTGGGAATCTCTCCCATGCAGAGCACTGCACCAAGCCTCAGAAGCAGGATTCAGGAGAAGGGATTGCCTAGTGTTCGTTAGAACGATGGAAGAAAAGAGCTGCTGTCCTAAATGCCTGATGTAAATATTTCGGTGTGAGTTCATTTAGGTAAAGAAGCATCTCATCGAGCAGACATGACGGACTGTTCTATGCTTTTGATGGATATGGCTTCTGTTGAAATCCCCTGCTTTTTCAATCAAGTTTTAAATGTTGATTTATTTATTTTGAGAGACAGGTAGAGCATGCGAACTGGGGAGGGGCAGAGAGAGAGGGAGAGGATCCCAAGCAGGCTCCGTGCTGTCAGCATGGAGCCCAACGCGGGGCTTGAACCCACGGACCGTGAGATCATGACCTGAGCCGAAGTCGGACGCTTAACCGACTGAGCTACTCAGGCGCCCCCCTCCCCTTTTAAATTTGGGTAATTTTCATTACTCCAGTACAACATTCTCATTATAGACAAAAATGCAAAGACACAGCAAATAAATGAGAAAATAAATGACTCGTAATCTTACTCAGAATCACAGGTTTACATTTTGGTCTTTAATTGCGTGTATGTGTCTGGATTTTTAGAATAAGGGTCTACCCTACACCGTGTTTCAAAGCCTGTTCTTTTCACTTCACTATATGTCATAAATACCTGTACATAGTAATAAGTACACACATAGAATGTCATTTTTAACAGCCCCCCCTTTTTTTTTCTTTTTTTGAAAGAAATGGAAATTTCTTTTCAAAATTTTCTTGGGAAAATTTGAGACCTATGAAAAGTAGAGCGGTATATATAATGGACCCCCAGGTAGCATCACCCAGCTCCAAAAACTGTCAACTCGCGGGTAATCGTATTCATCTGTAGCCTCCACTCCAACACACACACACACACACACACACACACACTGTTATCCAGGTTATTCTGAAATAAATAATAAATAAATTATGAAATAAACAAATTCTGGATAGGACATCACTTCATCTGTGAACATTTAAGGCTGAGTCTCTAAAAGAAAAAGACTCTTAGAAAACACACACACAGCCTCAGTAGCGTTAGCTCGCTTAAAGAAATTCGCAGTCCTTCACTAATATCCCCAAATACCCGGCAAGTTCTAGAATCTCCTTTTGTAGCTGCATCGGACCTTTTATTTATTTATTTATTTATTTATTTATTTATTTATTTATTTATTTATTTTATTTTTTAAAGTATTTCTTTTTTTGTTGTTGTTGTTTTTTTTTGTTTTTGTTTTTTGTTTTTTTAATTTTTTTAACGTTTATTTATTTTTGAGACAGAGAGAGCATGACCCCAGGGGAGGGTCAGAGAAAGAGGAAGACACAGAAGCCGAAACAGGCTCCAGGCTCTGAGCTGTCAGCACAGAGCCCGACGCGGGGCTCGAACCCACAGACTGTGAGATCATGAGCCGAAGTCGGACGCTCAACCGACTGAGCCACCCAGGTGTCCTGGGACCTTTTTTAAAAAAAATTTTTTTTTTTAACGTTTATTTATTTTTGAGACAGGGAGAGACAGAGCATGAACAGGGGAGGGTCAGAGAGAGGGAGACACAGAATCTGAAACAGGCTCCAGGCTCTGAGCTGTCAGCACAGAGCCCGACGCGGGGCTCGAACTCACAAACCCTGAGATCGTGACCTGAGCCGAAGTCAGACGCTTAACCGACTGAGCCACCCAGGTGCCCTGCTAGTTTTTATTTTTGACTGCTTTTTTATATAATAGATTCTTTTTAGATGGATTTGTATTGTAATACCAAAATTCCTGTCTGAGATCAAGCATTTGATATCCTTCAGTAAATATATTAAGTTTTACCCATGTGACTTCCCTACACTCCTTTTATTTTTAAAAAAAAAATTTTTTTTTTCAACGTTTATTTATTTTTGGGACAGAGAGAGACAGAGCATGAACGGGGGAGGGGCAGAGAGAGAGGGAGACACAGAATCGGAAACAGGCTCCAGGCTCTGAGCCATCAGCCCAGAGCCCGACGCGGGGCTCGAACTCACGGACCGCGAGATCGTGACCTGGCTGAAGTCGGACGCTTAACCGCCTGCGCCACCCAGGCGCCCCCCTACACTCCTTTTAAAATACCCTGTATTTTGTATAATTTTTCATAATTGTGAATAGGAGTGCTTGCTTTCTTCTCTCCCCCCACTCTCTTTATCCTGCCCAGACTAATTATTGCTGGTATAAAAGATTAATTTTTGTGCATTCTCTAATTGTCAGACTTACTGAAAATTCGTCCTCGTTTCAGTGTTCTCCCCGCGGGGCCCCGCCCCGCCAACTGCTTTTCTTGGATTTCCTAGAACTGTGTTCAGAGCATCCAGTAATAATGATCATTTTGACTCTTTCTTTGAAGTATTCTGACCTTTCTTTCTTTCTTGTTTAACTGCACTGGCTAACGCTCCACATAAGGCTAGATGATGAGATGGTTGGCTTTCACGCTTCACTTCTTTACTTGTTTAAATTTTTATTTATTTTTAGTTGAGAGAGAGAGAGAGAGAGAGAGAGAGAGAGAGCACGAGTGGGGGAGGAGGGCAGAGGGAGAGAACCTTTTCTACTTAATTACGTATTTAGTTTATTTTTTATTTTGAGAGAGAAAGAGCACACATGCATGTGGGGAGGAGTAGAGAGAGAGGGAGAGAGACTCTTAAGCAGGCTCCACACTCAGCACGGAGCCTGATGTGGGGCTCGATCTCACGACTGTGAGATCATGACCCAAGCTGAAATCCAGCCGACTGAGCCACCCGGACGCCCCAAGACTTCTTTCTTTCTTTTTTTTTTTTTTTAATTTATTTTTGGGACAGAGAGAGACAGAGCATGAACGGGGGAGGGGCAGAGAGAGAGGGAGACACAGAATCGGAAACAGGCCCCAGGCTCCGAGCCATCAGCCCAGAGCCCGACGCGGGGCTCGAACCCACGGACCGCGAGATCGTGACCTGGCTGAAGTCGGACGCTTAACCGACTGCGCCACCCAGGCGCCCCAAGACTTATTTCAAAATTAAGAATAGGTGTTGAATTTTATCTGCTGCCTTTTGGGGCATTTATTTAACTCATTATTTATACTCTTCTCTACCTTGTGAATATGGTGACATATTAGTGTGAATACATTCTTCATTCTTGGAATACGAACCCACTTCCATCAAACACGTGTTACCCGTTTAAAATAATGCTGGATTCTATTCTCTGATGCTTTATTTAGAGCATGCACATCGGATTTCAGGAGTTAAACTGTCTCCTCATTTTTCAGAGGTATCTTCCTTAAGGTTTGAGACGCTCGCTTTGCAAAATGAATCGGAAGGTGTTTCTTTCCACCCTGCCTTTACTCCACTGCTGCAGTCAGTGGATTCTGTGCTGGGAAACGTTGAAGGGCTTTACCTGTGCAGTTGCCCTGAGCAAGAAACTTAAAATATCTATATATTTATGTAGATATTAATATTTTATTAAATAGATATATTTTTAAACAATATTTCCTGTTTCTTCCATGATTATTGCAACCCTGGGGTTTTCTGTGTGTTCTCGAATTCGTATTGGTGAGTCATACTTTCACAGAAAATCTGATTTGGTTGAGTTTACTGGCCTAGAGCTGCAAGCAGCCTCTTATTATTTAAAAATAGCTCTTCTGGATCAGCAATTATATACCTTTTTTCTTTTATATCACAGTGTTTGTGCGCTCAGGCTTCTGACTGTCGGTTGCCAGAGGTTTAATTAGTTGTTTCGTAGAATCTGTTAGTGCACACGTTGGGATTGGCCTCCAAATTCTTTAAATTTTATTGGTTCCTCTTAAATCTAACAGAACTTGAAGGTGTAAGTTCTTCTCTAAGGGTAGCTAAAACTGATGTTTTTGCCTGTGTTTTTATATGTAATATTTTTGTTACCAGTGTGTTCTAAATATCTACGGTTAGGGATGGGAATTACACTTTTACCCAAAGATTACTTCTGCCCCCAAAATAATCTTTTAGACTTTAAAGATTAAGACTCTACATTTCTTTTTTTAAAAAGAGATTTATGTATGTGTGTATGTATATTTGGTGAGGGAGAGCATGTGCGCAAGTTGGGGAGGGGCACAGAGAGAGGAGACAGAATGCGAAGCAGGCTCCAAGCTCCGAGCTGTCAGCACAGAGCCCGACGCGGGGCTCGAACCCATGACCCACGAGATCATGACCTGAGCCGAAGTCGGGCGCTTAACCGACTGAGCCACCCAGGCGCCCCAAATATGTGTATATTTTTAATGTTTGGGGTCTCACTGGATTTCTGTGTCCACAGTGGGTTATACCCTCCTATCTCTAACAACTATTTGCCTCGAGTCCTGTGCTCTGTAACATTAATATTGCCAGCCCTCTTTGCGCGTTTGCATTTTCCTCCTATAACCTCGCTCTTTCCCCTTGTGTTTTTGTTTCATGTAATTTTATTTTAGGTACACCTCTTTTACACAATATACCTTAACATTCTGTTTTGCATCTCTGCGTGAGAAGCTTTTATTATTATTATTTTTTTTTTGAGAAGCTTTTATTATAACAGAGGCGTGACGCCTACGTGCATTTATTTGACAGCCGATACATTTGCTTCTTCTGTTTTTATGTCCTTCGTTTCCCGTCTATTTAAAAAATTTTTTTTTTCAATGATTTTTATTTATTTTTGGGACAGAGAGAGACAGAGCATGAACGGGGGAGGGGCAGAGAGAGAGGGAGACACAGAATCGGAAACAGGCTCCAGGCTCTGAGCCATCAGCCCAGAGCCCGACGCGGGGCTTGAACTCATGGACTGCGAGATCGTGACCTGGCTGAAGTCGGACGCTTAACCGACTGCGCCACCCAGGCGCCCCCCCGTCTATTTTTAAAAAAAACCCTTCCTTACCATTTCCCTTCATTCCCTCCCCCCCCCATTGTTGCCTCTTTTATTCTCCAGTGATTTGGAAAGTACTTAGCTTATTTTTATTCCACTGGTGCCTCCCCTCCCCTTCCTCCCTTCCACATCTTTCTTCCGTTTTATTTAGAATGAACCGGAGTGTGGAGTCACGCATTCATTCATTCAGTGGATACTTACGAAGGGACTTGCACGTGCTATGTGACTGTGACTTGTTGGTGGTCAGATCCCAGCTCTTATGGAGTTGTAGTTTGATGCAGTGGAGAAGGTGACAAACAGAGCAGGGAAGGGATTACAGAGTGATACCACCTGGACACGTGGGGTAGAGCGGTGTGCTGGGAAGTTTCTAGTGGCTTCTTTGCCCTGGATGACCCAGAAATTGCACTCTTCTGGCTTTCCCAGGCTGCTAGAGGAAAATTCCACAAACTGGGAAACGTATTGGGTCGGGGCGCCTGGGTGGCTCAGTCGGTGAAGCGTCCGACTTCAACTCAGGTCATGATCTCACGGTCCGTGGGGTCGAGCCCCGCGTCGGGCTCTGTGCTGACGGCTCAGAGCCTGAAGCCTGCTTCAGATTCTGTGTCTCCCTCTCTCTCTGACCCTCCCCCACCCATGCTGTGTCTCTCTTGCTCTCAAAAATAAATAAAAAAAAAAAAAAAAAAAAGGAACGACATGTATTGCATCAAAGTTCTAGATGCTGGAAGTCCACGACCAGGGTGTGGGAAGGGATGATTTCTCCTGAGACCTTGACCAGGAAATGGTTGCTTTCTGTGTCTCCTCCACATGGCTGTCCCCCTGTATGTTGCTCATTTGGTGTCGGAATCTCCTCTTCTTGTAAGGACATCTGTTATATGGCATGTAGGTTCACCTGAAGACCTCATTTTAACTTAATCACATCTTTAAAGACCCTCAAGTCCCGAGAGAGTCACACATTCCAAGGAACTGGGTGTTTGGGCTTCAGCATATGAATTGGGTGTGGGGGTGGGGTGGGGCAAGACACAATTCAGCCCCTAGCAGCCTGTCTCAGGAAGTGACATTTATTTGGAGATTGCTGTGGACGTGTTTTCTTTGAGACGTCCGGTTCGAGCTGCCCTGTATGCAGTATAGGTCAGTGTCTGGACAGCTCAGGAGTAGTCTGCCTTGGAATATAAATGCGTGAGTCATCTGCACCCAGGGAGTCATGGAAGGGATGGGGCAATATCCTGTAGGAAGAGAATATTGAACTAGAGAAGCGAGAAGCGAGCCAAAGACCCAAGTTGGGAGGTACCCTAGCGCTTCGAGGTTGGTCAGAAAGAATCCTGGACAGAATCACGTGAAGGAGGCAGAAAGAAAACCGAGAGAGCGTGGTGTTCTGGAAGCTAAGGAGGACAGTGTTGGCATCCCGTCCAAAGCCATGGGGAAGTGGAATAAAATGGGAATGAAAGGGCACCCATTGGGGCAGAACGCGAAAGTCGTCCGTGCCCTCAGGAAGAGCAGTGTTGGTGGGGCCCCGGGGACTCGAGCTGGCTGGGTAACCCACGTGGGGACCCAGTCTGGGTTGGTTGGGTAAAAATGGTGGAAGGGGGGAAGTGGGACTGTAGAGATGGCATGTTCAGGAAGTTCTGCTCGGAGGAAGGAGGTGGACAAGATGGCGGCAGAGGGGGCGTGCGTCAAGAATGGGTCTCGTACTGATGGGAGATGCCAGAACGTGAGTATGTGCTGAAGCACTTGGTCCGGTAGAACATAGGAGACCGAAGGTAGAGGAGGGGCACCCAGATGAGTGAGTCTGAGGCCATAGTGATTCATATGCGGGCGTGTATTGATTAGCTTGGCTGTGCGTATGGCATACCTCGAATCCCAATAGCTTACATAAGATTATTCTGTCCTGTTCAAGTGATAGCCCAAGACAGGCTTTCTAGGGCTGGGATGATGGATCTGTTACTAGAGATTGTTCAAGAATCCAGCTCCCTCCATCCACTTATTCCAGCCCCACCCTGGAGGCTTGTCCTTGGGGACCAGATGACCCTACGACTAGACCCACATTCCAGTTATCACGATGGAAGCAGGGCCAATAGAACAGCCAGCCCTGTCCCTTCCGGGTGATGGCCCAGAGGTTTCCCGCACATCACGGTAGCCAGAACGGGGTCACCCGGTCGTGCCTAGCTGCAAAGGAGGCTGGGAACTCTAGCAGTTTTTCTTAGCGTGCACGGAGTCAGCTCAGCGTTGAAGCTTCTCTTACCATCAGAGAAGGAAGTTGGCAGCGGTCAGAGTCTGGCCCAACAAAGTCCAGAGAGTCCGGCAGTTTCTGTCACAGTCCCCTTCAGCAAGAGGACACAGTTTCTCCGTTGTCAGCGGGAAGCAAGAGGGAGAGGGTGCTGGTGCCCAAGGGCGTGTGACAGTCTGATGGCCAGTGGGCGAGAAAGTTCCCGGCTTTCGAGGTGAGGTCCTCAGCCGGCAGGAGGGAATGCCAGAGTTTGGAGGAGAGAATAATTGCTTGTATTATGGAGGGCTTCACTCTGTGCCAGCCTCTGCTCAAAAATCTTTTGCATGTATTCATTGACATACCCCCTTTTTTTTTTAATGTTTATTTTTGAGGGAGGGAGAGAGAGCGAGAGAGAATGAACAAGGGAGGGGCAGAGAGAGAGAGGGAGACACAGAATCCGAAGTAGGCTCCAGGGTCTGAGCTGTCAGCACAGAGCCCGACGCTGGGCTCGAGCCCGCGGACCGTGAGATCGTGACCTGAGCCGAAGTCGGACGCTTAACCGACTGAGCCACCCAGGCGCCCCTTGACATACCTTTTTGGAGAACTGATGAGACGCCGAATCCCAGAGAGCTTTCGCCATGCTTCACTAAGACCGCACAGCAGGCATGGGGGAGCGTGGGGAACTTGAACTCCAGCCGCTCCCTCTCAGCCTTACCCCAGTGCACACTGCCTCCATCCTGGAAACGGGTATGGGGTCTCCGAAAGTAGGACCCACATTATGAGGGGCTGCCTGACAACACCGAGCGCCCAGTGGAGATGTGTGACCGTGGCCATGAGTTTACGGTGACGCCTCGAAGCCCAGTTGTGCAGAGGAGTTGAGCTGTGGGGTGTAGGTATGGAGAAGGAGACAGATCGCTTGAATCCCGTTAGACTGTTCTGGGAGAGCGTAGCAAAGGGAGACCCAGCAAGAGCCCCGCGAGTGTTTGGGATGCGGATATTACAATGATCGACTCTGAAATCCAGGCTGGGCCAGTGGGCACAGGGTAATGACAAGGGGTGGCGGCCGGGGAGAAGCCCGTGGGGTCCCTGCCAGTGAGGATGAGGGAGGAATGTGGCAGTGAGAAGCTGGGGCCACCAAGCCTGCCAGGAGGTGATGCAGCGGGCGTTTGAACGTTGATTTTATGGGTATGGATTCTGGCTCTGAGGTCGGCCCCCGGGGGTTGGTGGAAGGCAGGGGGCAGGCTCCCTGAGAACCGAGAACACTGACAAATGGTTCCCAGCGGAGAAACCATGTGACAAGTTCACGGCTGGCAGCCAAGTTAAGGAGACGGGGCTTGTTACTGACTTACAGGGAGAGGACGGAAGGAGCCCCGGCCTCTTCTCCTCTTGAAAGCAGCTGTTTGAGGGCATGTTGACATCGACAGTTGACTCATCCGGGGACAGCAGAAAACCGGTCAGCCACTGAACGTGCTTTGCTTCTGGACCCCGTTTCCTCCTGTGACCTAGAAGACTTGAATCCTCTGTAGCTCCCATGTTCCCTTTTGTAGAAAAAGAGGGCCAGTCAGTAGTAAGGAGCAAGGAACGAGCACATTTCTCTGTGTCATTGTGACCTCTAGTTTGTCATATTCCCTGTCCGGACTGTTGTGTTCTCCTCCGTAAAATGAAGCAGTTGGACCAGGATCATCATAGCTAATGGTTATTGAGAATTGCTGAGTGCCAGATGTTCTTGTAAACGCTTTACATATATTACCTTGCATTTAATTGTCCGGACAGCTCGCTCTGAGGTCGATACTGTTTTTCATCCCCCTTTTTCCAAAGAGGGAGCTGAGACACAGAGGATAAGCAACGAGCTGTGTTGGCTTCCCGTTGCTGTTGGGACGAATTACTACGGACTTAATAGCCGAGAACAACACAGACGTATTCTCCTGTAGGTCTGGAGGCCGGGAGTGCAAAATGAGTTTCGCTTGGCCAACGCCAAGATGTTGGGAGAACTGGTTCCTTCCGAAAGCTCGAGGGGGAGGAACCCGCTTCCTTGCCTTTTCCACCTGCTAGAAGGTATCTATACTCCTTGGCTCATGGCCCCTTACTCCAGCTTTCAAGTGCATCACTCCAGCCTCTGTTTGCCACCCCATTGCCTTATTCTCTGATTCTGAGCTTCCTGCCTCCCTCTTTGAGGGCCCCGTGATCACCCGGGTCCCACCGCATTCTCCAGGGTGATCTCGCCATCTCAAGATTCTTCAAGAACCCCATCTGAAATACTCCTTTGGCCCTGTAGGGTGACATAGTAACGAGTTGAGGGGTTAGGATGTGGACATCTTTGGGGACCATCATTCTGTTTACCGCACAAAGCCCCAAGGCAAGGGATCCCAACCGGTGTGGTCCTGCCCTGAGCATCACCCTGCTGCAGCATCAGGGTGCAGCGTCACATGGCCCGTGAGCTGCCCGTCGTGTTCTTGGAGTATCAGCGGTTGACTCTCCTCTGAAATCTGAGCGCGTCCTCAGAACCCAGCTCGACGCTGGGACCCAGGTAGCCCCGTCAGTTAATCTGGATTGGCATGCACGACAAAGCCTTGGGGGCCGTTCTCAGTTTGGGTCTCTACGGCCCCCATCTGGATCGGACATCCAGGACTTCCATGGTTGTGGTGAGAGTGACAGAATTGGCCCACATGCCCCTCTTGAGAGAGAATTTTTCTTTTAATTTTTAATTTTTTTTAACATTTATTTATTTCTGAGACACCGAGAGAGACAAAGCACAAGTCGGGGAGGAGCAGAGAGAGAGGGAGACACAGAATCCAAAGCAGGTGCCAGGCTCTAAGGCATCAGCACAGAGCCTGATGCGGGGCTCAAATCCACAAACCTTGATCGAGATCATGACCTGAGCCAAAGTCAGATACTTAACCCATTGAGCCACCCAGGCACCCCAAGAATTTTTCTTCCTTCCTTCCTTCCTTCCTTCCTTCCTTCCTTCCTTCCTTCCTTCCTTCCTTCCTTCCTCCCTCCCTCCCTCCCTTTCCCTTCCCTTCTCTTCCTTTTCTTTTCTTTGCAGGTTTAGGGCCATTTGTTGTAACTCCCCAACTGTGGGCGTAAACATGAACTTAAGAGTAGATGGTTATAGGAAAAGCAGTCTTGTTCTGATTCCTTGGCATGTCGGCCAGGAATCCCAGCTCTTCCTGAAATGTTAGTGGATAATTTCAGCGTTTGGGCAGTGGGGGAGGGAGGTGGAGCCCACGGCAGGGGGGTGGGGAGCACAGCCCCACCCTCCCGCCCCATCTGCCCCGTCTTCAAGAACATGCTGTAATCGCTGAGCCCCGCATGAAGAGGAGAGAGAAAAATCACAGCATGTTCACCCAGGAGAGGAAACAAACAGCCTTCGATATCAAGCAGGGGAAACACTTTGAAAGTGTTTCCGAAGCCAAAGGAAGTTCCCAGCAGAGCCTCCTGGAGTCCCGACTTCAGCCTCCTCTTCCTGTGTCTGGGTGTCAGAGCCTCCCCCCACCGGGTGCTGGGTTCTCTCCCTCTGGTCCCACATCGGACTCCCGCATGCAGCTGGCACCCTCACTGGTGCCCTTCTTCCCCTGCAGCCTGTAATGTCGGGGTGGCTGCAGAGAATATGTTGGGAACACTGGACTGTCATTTGGAAGCTGAACTGTTTATCCCCGGATAGACCGTAACCTCTGGGGCCATTAGCCACACTTTCCCCAGAGTGTCAGATTGCCCAGATGGGGGGAAGATTCCATCTCAGTAAGAGGGGATTGCACACTGACCTTTAATTGTCCTTCCAATTTCCCACTTCTTTGGGGGGCCTACAGGCTTTGCTACAACACCTACTGCACTAGGTCCAAATTATTGCTGCATTTTGGGTCAATATCTCCCTTAATCCACTTCTGGGCAGGGTGCTGGACAGAGGCCTACAGTGGCCGCTTTCCACCCTCCGGTCACACCGTGCATGAATTATCCGTTCTCCTCTTCTGAGCATCCTTGGTCCCATCTCCCTGCCGGGCGCCTCCTTCCTTGCCTCCCAACAGCCAGAGGCAGCTTCCAGAAACGTCCACGTCTGCTAGTTTCTTTGTGGGTCTGGGGGCCTCCTGAGAAAAGACCTCTGACTGAGGAGCACCCTGGTGGCTCCCCATGAAGGGTCCCGCAGTCTGGGTGCATCCTTGCCGATCCCCAGGGTCAAAGTCATGTGGATAGAAGGGGTGGGGATGCGGGAGAGGTGTCCCCTAAGGCAAAGCTCCGAGCTGCAGGGGCTCCCTTCCCTCTGCAGACAAACCCTTTAGGGTCCTAGAGCTGAACCTTAGGGCTGTGGTTGGAGCGTCCTGAAAACATTTGCCAGGCTGTTTTCCTGCCACCAGAATTTAAGGAGTTGCAGGGAGTGAAGTAGATTATAGGATGTTATGCTGGAAAGCGCCCCCTGAGTTTATCCGGTGTAAACCCCTAATTTTACAGATGAGGAATTTGCCCAAGGGCCAACAGCTAGCGAGTGGCAGACCCGTGGCCAGAGTCCAGGGGCTAGGATATCCAGGTCCTTGCTCAGCTCCCTTTTGCACATGGGTTCCCTATGCCTCTGTACATGATGGTGCCTGCCACAAAGGCGAGCATGTGCTTTCAAAAGGTGGTGGGGGGAGGGTATGGGGGAGAGGAAGGAAGCGGTGCTGAGGAACTAGCCGGAGTGGCTTGGTCCCTCTAGAACATCCAGACTGGTCCAAGGCCTCTTTTGATTCCCGCACGAATGATAATGCTCAGGCCATACATGGCCCACGACCCAGCCATTTTATGGATAGGGCCAAGAAGTCAGCCTCCTAAGGATCAGAGCTCTTGCAACGTCAGCCCTACCAGGGGCTAGAGGTTGCTATAGCAACAGCAGGGGAGGGGGAGGAAAAAGAAGCAAGGCGTAATCCAGGTAGGGTGGAGGAGGAGGTTTGACGTTAGAGCTTCTTGATGGAAACCAGAACTTTCCACAAGCTTTGCTGGAGTTTAGTCAGAGGCTGGGGACTCTGTGATTTCCCCGCGAGGCGTGCTGCAGCAGGTGTCTTCTGGGGGCCTCCTGGGGAGGAAGATGTCCGAGGAGGAGTGTGCTGGGGGTCGAGCAAGGCCTCATCCCAGTACCGTGCCGTGGTCTGTCCACAGGCCTGTGTGATAGTGAGTGTGTGTGAGTGTGATCGCCTCTCACTCCACTGGGAGGCAGTCAGAAAAGTGCACCTGTTGGAGACCCACACAGGAAAGGGCTGTACCAGAGGCTAAGCCTGGGGGAGTCCTCTCCAGGAAACGAAGGACAGAGAGGGCCCTGGTCGAAGCCGAAAGGGAACCAGGAATAGTTCTCAGAGCACGTGCATCCACGGACAGCCCTGTCGATCAGCTTAGAGAGGCACAGGCCTGGATGCCACCCCGGGCTTCCGAGGCTCCTCCGTGAACATCTCATCTCTGGTCACGCCAAGCACCTGCCAGTGAGCTTGCTACCCCTGGGGCGAGTTATTAATATCTCATGAAGAAAACAGAGCCCCCAAGATCAACCTCGTTGGGGGCATATTGTTCACACTGCAGAGGCAACTATTTATAAAGCACTTAGAACGTTGCCAGCGTTCAGGAAAATTAGCCGTTTTGTGGATCTCCGAACAACCCTATTAACTGTGAATTCATATGCAGGGAAGTACCGCGAGCTGAGCTAACCGCTGGGGTCACTGGCCCTCCTTGAAGTCCTATTCGTATTCAACAGATGGAGGGCACCAAGATTCAGGGAGTTTAAAAAGGGGCACCTGGGTGGCTCAGTCAGTTGAGCGTCTGACTTCGGCTCAGGTCGTGATCTCGCGGTCCGTGAGTTCGAGCCCCGCGGCCGCCTCTGTGCTGACAGCTCAGAGCCCGGAGCCTGCTTTGGATTCTGTGTCTCTCCCCCTCTCTCTGTCCCTCCCCTGTTCACGCTCTGTCTCTCAAAAATAAATAAACGTTAAAAAAGTGTTTTAAATAAATGTCCAAGGGTGGCGGCATGCAGGAGGAGGAAGAACAGAGCTAACCAAAAGAAAAGGGACAAGCGGCTTCTGCTGGGAAGCCGTGACATGGGGGCAGGAACGCCCTCGGCCAGGTGACAACATCTGGGTCCCCCTCACAGACTTCTGCACGGTAGGCTGGAACCGGCTGACAGCGCTCCCCGGGATGATGTGCTACACCGCTTTAAAAGAGAGACCCCCTTGGCACATCCGGATCTGGGTTCAAGGTCCCCGGACCCTGAGCAGTTCTTTCACAAGGTCTGGGCGAGTCTGCTCCTGGTGCAGGGGTCTAGACACTCAGTGATCCAAACCCTCCGCGAGCTGCACCCCCTCCTGCATCCTGCCTACCCTTCCCTCTCCTCCCCTGTCTCCCACACAATATACAGTGGTGCCGCGGAGTCAGAAACAAAGTCCCAAGGAGTGTCGCCACTGAGGAAAGGGACGAAGGGAGGACCAGAGCTGGTCCACAGCAGTGATGGGATTCCTCTGGGAATCAGGAAGGCCTGATGCCTTGGGAGTGGGGCAGGTTTCCGATGGAGACCCCGGTTCTGCTCTCTGGGAAGAGCTCTGTTATCCGTGGTCACATGCACTGTGACCACTGGACTTAACCCCCCAATCCCCCTGCCCTGGATGGGTCTTCCTTATCCATTCTCCCCTGTGCCTGCACCTGGCACCTGGGTGGGCGTTGGTCCCTGGGGGCCGCGCCCCCCCCCCCCGTGGAGGACAGAGAGCTTTCCTGCTTCCTCCCTTGTCCACAGTCAGGACCCTGATGGTGGTTCTATGCATAAAATAGGCTGTTCCAGCTCAGGTCCAGTGTTTTGCGGCAATGCAGTTCCCGTGGAAAACTTAGTAGACTTCTGGTCTACCCTTGCTGTCAGCCCTGTGTTTCAGTGGCCTCACTCAGTAATCTTTCCTGGCTGTAGTTCTTACGTCTGCCTTCTGTCTTTGCTTCTTGGACCCCTACTGTCTCTGCACTCACCGGTGGCTGGCCGAAGGGCATCTGACACGGGAGAGGTTGGCGGGAACGGGAGGCTGCATTCTTAAGTCTTGGCCAAAGAGATGGGTGCTGTAGCTTGACTTGAGGAGACCTCATAGGTCTTTGAAGGAGACTTTGAAGACATCAGCCTCTCTCCCGATGTTGAGGGTATAACAGCAGATGGCTTTTCCGACTCCGTGCATCCCTGTCCCCGTTTCCAGAAAAAAAAAAAATTTATCCCCTCCGTCCCTGTTTGCAAGATAACCATTAAGATGGTGACATATATTTAACGCCTTACTTTCTGTATCAGTTAGAATCTAAGCTGCTTTAGGAAAGAATCCATAAAGCGCAGTGGCTCCAGCAAATTGATTGCCGCTCACACTGCCAAGTTTCCTCCCCACGTGAAGGTGCGGGGACCCAGGCTCTGTTGAATTTGTTTCTCTGCCTTCCGCCCGTCATGGTCGTCGTCCGCGCGGCCAGTGCTGGGCTCCCCAGCTTGTGTTTATAGGAAGGGAAATAAGTGGGGGAGGAGGCAGGTCTACTGTCTTTCAGGCTCCAGACAAGCAGAGCATGGTACCCTTGTCACCTTCCTTTGGTGGGACCACAGGCTCATGGCCACCACTGATGGCGGTGGACTCTGGGATCTGCAGTGCCCCTGGCCACCCTTCTGTGGGGCTGCAGTTCTCCCGTGGGAGGTGGCGAGGACAGATCGTGATGGACAGAGAGCCGTCCCCATCACTCAGGCCATTTGCACCAAGTCTGTGCCTCATGGAGTTTACCGTGACTCCAGGAGGTGAATAAACACAGATTGTTCATATGACTTTGCGTAACGGTACATGCTCTGACAAAAAAAAAAAAATAATAATGGGGGTTTGGAGATACGGGGTGGCCAGGACTGTTTCTGGGATGGGGTTACATGACCCTTAGGAATGCTGGTCCACACCTTGAATTTAGAGATGTGAATAATTTAGGTGAAATAACTATACTGTTTTTAATATCAACAAGCAAATGAAAGGGGTGTCCTTAAAAAAAGGGCAGGGTTTTTTGTTGTTGTCTTTTCTGGTGCCTTCAAATCATCCAGCAGACTGAGCTGTCTTGAGCGGGAGTAAGGTCACTGGCACAAGGGAGCTAGACACCCAGGTTACTGGAATTTTATCACGGAAGTGCATTGGGCATCCCCCCTCCCCCCAGAAAGCCTCGTCCAAACTCTAGTTATACAGAGTAGCAACCTGAGGTCCCGAGGGAGGAATCACCTGCCCTGAATGTCACCCAGCGCTCTGGATTTTGCACAATTCCTGCGCAGGAGGATGTCCCCACCCCCTATAATATAAGTACACACAAATGCAGCCCAATGACTTTTCCAGAAAATGCCGGGAGCAGGGTGCTCTCTTCTCCACACCCAAGCCCGCCATGGGTCCCCTCTCACACTCTCTGTCCCTAAAGCCAAACATCTCAGGCTTCCCAAGTCTAATTTTCAGAGCGTTTCATTAAATAACTCACAACACCCCCCTCCCCCCCAGGTCCTGTGCTCTCCTGTGGCTGCTAAGCGCCCTCATTCCAGCAGCTGATCCAAAAAGCAATGAGGTTTGTCCAGCATGATTTGTTTTCTTTCATAAAGAAACTCGGTGATCTCACGGCTGATCTTTGCCCAGCGCTCAGGCTGCAGCCAATACCCTTGAGTTCTGTTTGGTAAGTAGTCACAGGGGCTGTCTTGCGGCCACAGGCAACAGCTGTAAAGAGAATGTCGCGTGGGGACACCTGGGTGGCTCAGTCGGTTAAGCGTCTGACTTCAGCTCCAGTCATGATCTCACAGTTCGTGAGTTCGAGCCCCATATCAGGCTCTGTGCTGACAACCCAGAGCCTGGAACTTGCTTCAGATTTGTGTCTCCCTCTCTCTCTGCCCCTCCCCTGCTCACACTCTGTCTCCCTCTGTCTCTCAACAATAAATAAATGTTAAAAAAAAATTAATAAAAAAAAAGAGAACGTTGTGTGAAGGAGAGACAGCAGACAACCTTTGGGAACAGGTCCTGAAGGCCGGTGACAGAGGAACTCAGGAAGAACGTGTAGACTCGTGCTTTCGTACTCTCACCTGATCCTAAGCTTCCAAAGACTGGTCACTGCTGGTGAAGCCCAGACCATCCACGTGCGCACTCTCGACGCAAGCATTTGATGGCAGAGATCACACATAACTAGATTTTTTCCTGCAGGGAAAATAAGATGCTACTTGGGTCCAATTGCAGATTGGTTTCTGCAATAGCTTGAATTGATCGACTGGATTGTCTCTCGCCCTGAACCTGTGTCTTTTCTGCCTGGAACCCATTTTATTAGCGGTCTGTCCGTTGTGTTTCTTTGGACGCAGGAAGACGCTTGGATGCCCGGGTGGAGTCATTCCCCAGTGTCTCGTAGGACATGTTTTTGTTTGGGTCTCACTCTCTGATGCCTTGATGTGTTGACTTCGGATGTTGGATTTTTACTCCCTTGTGAGTGATTGCTGGATTCTGTTCCTTAATTCACTTTACCACCTGTAAAGTTCTTTCTGTTCTACATAGAAGTTCAAACTTCCTTCTGTTCTACAATTCTTCCCACGCAGTGAGATTCCCGTGGTCGGTGCTGGTGTTGGATTTCCCTTCCCCATTTCCAAATGCGGAATGGAAATGTCAGGAAAAGGGATGCATTCACTCCTTCGCTCGTTTGTTCACTCAGACATGTCAAGACATTGTCCTCCTCTGCGTGGCCAAGGCGGGCCTCCAGCATTCTCCAGCTTATAGGTTGAGGGAAAGGAGGAGTTCTTATCACCTTCCTCACCTCTTATCACCTTCCTCAGGTAGGATACAGGTGCCTGAGCACGTCAGACAGCAAAGGAGGCTGGGAAATTCAGTGCATCTGGCCACCCGTGTGTCAGGCTGCGTTTCTCCCGTGGAAGATGGGGAGGACAGATTGTGATTGACAGTTAAGGGTCCCTATCACGCCGGCTCTTTGCAGAATGTCTGGGCTGTCATGAAGGTCCCGTGACTGGCAGACGTAAATAAATACCCATATTCGTAATGTAACTTCACCTAATGATGCTGTGTGCCGGGCACCGTCTTAGGGCTGAGACTACCCGAGTGAGCAAAACAAAGTCAGAGCACACGGAGTCTGCGTCCTCATCACGACATTGTCGTTGGTTCCAGATCATGAACAACACATAGATAAGCAGGTGCATCATATAACGTCACATAATGGCAAACCCTGTGAAGGAAGATAGTGCAGGGAGGGGGGACATAGAATGACCAACGTGGCCACTTAGGACGGTCAAGACAGAGGCAGGGGAATGTAAAACTCTGAGACTGAATTGTACATGGTTGGAGGGATCCCAGGGGGTCTTGAATGGTTGGTGCAAGAAGATCCCGGGTGGGGGGGAGAGGAGGCAAATGAGGTCAAAGAGGTCACCAGCGCCGTTCCTGAAGGGACTTGGGGGCCAGTGGAAAGCTCTGGAGTTCATCCTCAGTGAGACAGAAGCTCTTGGCGGGCCAAGAGCGAGGGAAAGACGTGATCTAATTTATGCTTTAAGAGGATCACTCCCGCTGCTATGTGGACAGGAAACTAAAAAGTATTTTCTCTGGCATCTTTGCAATTATGAGCACGGGGTCTGGGCTGAGGTTTTCCTGTTGCTATGGGACAGCACCAAGTTTCAGAGTCACTGGCCACACTAGTTAAAATGCATTGTAATATGTTATGTTGCAAATCTGCTGTGAAACGATGCAAGTCAAATGAATTGGGATTGCTTACCTTTTTTTTTTTTCCTATTGTAAGGATAATTTAAATAGAGTAACTATGACACATCCTTGAAGTTTGAAAACTTCATTTCTCGGGGGACATTTGGAAAATTCCTTCATAGTCAGGAGCCTTCCTGATGAAATGTGCCAGTTTTGAGGGCGCCTGGGTGGCTCAGTCGGGTAAGCATCCGACTTCGGCTCGGTCATGATCTCCCAGTTCGTGAGTTCGAGCCCCGCGTTGGGCTCTGTGCTGACAGCTCGGAGCCCGGAGCCTTCTTTGGATTCTGTGTCTCTCCCTCTCTCTGCTCCTCCCCAGCTCGTGCTCTGTCTCTGTCTCTCAAAAATAAACATTAAAAAAAAAAAAAAAAAAGGAAATGTGCTGGTTTTAATGTTTTCCCCCCCACAGAACTATGTGTCTTATACTATGCGTGTTTTCTAAATTCATTAATTGCTGCTTTTATGTATTAATTTCCTCTCTTGCCTTCCTTCAGAAATCCTGGTTTCCTGACTCGAGTGCTTATTTGATGTATTATCATGCTTTTCTTTTTGTTTAATAATGAAAATGATACAAAGCTATGAGTTTCCTTCTTATTACAGCTTTTGCCACATTCCATAATTTTGCTATGTATTATTTTCATTGTCATGATTCTTAAATAGTCTGTAATTACAATGTGATTACCTCTTGAATCCAGAAGTTTTAGAAATTATGTTTTTTTTTCTCACAATAACATCTGCCGCTGTTTTGAAAATGCATGCAGTTTACAAATGGATAAATTAAAAAGCAAAACCTGTCCCCTCCCCTCCACAGGATAGATCTTTCCAACAGCGTGGCATGCATCCAAATAGACCTTGTTCAAACACATATAAAATGATACAGTGCAAGCATATATGATTTGTAAAAATGAGATAATATGCATGGCCTCCAAGTCCTTTATTTATTCAGCAATAAGCTGTGGCAGTATCTGTAAATCTATCTGTCTTAGTGTTTGAAAATGGCTATATTATAATATGGAATGCATTGTAATCATTCGTCTACTAACGGGCATCCAGGAGGCTCGGTTGTCTATTTTTTAAGTATCTTTTTCCCCTCATGCACTCATTTCTGTGGAATACCAGACCGAAATGATGCCCGTTTTTCTTTGTTATACATAAAGGCCTTGGGGCGCCCGGGTGGCTCAGTCAGTTAAGCGTCCAACTTCGGCTCAAGTCGTGATCTCACAATTCATGAGTTCGAGCCCCGCATCAGGCTCTGTGCTGACAGCTCGGAGCCTGGAGCCTGCTTCGGATTCTGTGTCTCCCTCTCTCTCTGCCCCTCCCCTGCTTGCTCTCTGTCTGTCTCTCTCTCTCTCAAAAATAAGTAAACATAAATTTGTTTTAAAGGGCATTAGTATGTTTCTACACTGGCTGCCAAACAAACACAGAGAAACAACCATCTGATTTTTCACACTTGCCGATTTCCCTGGTGAAAATACAGCAATCCCCACCTTAGCCTTATTCAAGGGAATATGTACCAAGACCCCCAGTGGATGCCTGTGACCGAGGATAGTACTGACCCCTATATATACCATATTTTTCCTATATATGCATACCTGTGATAAAGTTTACCAGTTAGACACAGTAAGGCATTGACAGCAATAAGTAAGAATAAAATCGAACACTCATAACAATATACCGTAAAAAAAGTTATGGGAATGCCGTCTCTCTCCCTCGGGATCCTGTTATAAGGTACCCACCCTTCTTACGAGGATGTGAGATGATACAGAGCCTCCGTGACAAGATGAAGTGAAGTGAGGGGGATTGTAATGTGGTGTTGGCATCCTATTTACCTCCTTGACCGTACGTCGGAGGGAAGGTCATCTGTTTCCTGACCGAGGGTAACTGAAACCATAAGTGAGGGAAGGATACGCCCCCATGACCAGCTTCCAGATAGAGGCTGTTCTCAAAAAAATCCCTCAATATTTAACTGTGGACTCCTGCGAGCTGATATAAGCCAGTTCAGGCTGATTCTAGCCACCCAGGTGCCCCGATTTACTTTTTTTTTTTTTTTTAACCATTCAACGACACTTTAATTGAACATTGTCTACATCCTGTCCATCTCTCTACCTGCTGGGGACGCAACAGTGAACAAGACAGATTCCATTCTCTGCTCTGGTCGAGTTTATTTCCTAGGGAGCAAGACGGGTAAAATGACCACAAGGTGAAAATACGCTATGAGGTTAACAACTGGGGAGCTACGCTAGAAAATAAAAGGAGGACCTCTTTTTTTGATATGACATTTGGGGAGACCTCTCTGGAGAGGTAGAATTTAAGCAGAGACCTAAGTGTGCAAAGGAGCCGGCCGGGCACACGGAGTTTCAAGACTAGAGGTTAGAGGTGGCATCCACAAGCTTTCCTGTGGCAGCTACAGCGTGTGCAAAGTCCCGAGAATTGGGGAGAGTCGGAGAGAAGGTTCTCAAGGCTAGAGCATACAGAGGAAGGAGGAGAGAGCGACCAGGACGAGGGCGGGCTCTGGGGTGGCCGGACTGCATCTCATTCTAAGTAAGTGCGCAGCGATTTTAGGGTAGAGAATCGGTGTGATCCCGTTGAAAATAAAAATATAGGAAAATCCCTATTGGGGCGCCTGGGTGGCTCAGTCAGTTAAGCATCCACCTTTGGCTCAAGTCATGATCTCATGGTTCACGGGTTCAAGCCCCACGTCGGGCTCTGTGCTGACAGCTCAGAGCCTGGAGCCTGATTTGGATTCTTTGTCTCCCTCTCTGCTCGCTCGCTCTCTCTCTCTCTCTCCCTCTCTCAAAATATCAATAAACACTAAAAAATTTTTTTTAAAAAATAAAGGAAGGTCTGGGCCAGGATCATCCCATTGTACAAATCCTGGGGCTCGTTCAGACCGCATTCTGCGCTCTGCAGACTGGTTGTTTTTCCCTTCACTGATGTCATCTGTCTTCTGGGGAGTCGACACCCTCTGGTTACTACATATGTTGCAAATATTTTTTCACAGTTGGCTGTAACCCATTGCAGGATTCAAAGTCTCCAAGTTTTAAATTTTCATGAAGTCCGATTTGCCCATCTTTTTCTCTTTTATTCTGAGTTTCTTTTATCCTGAGGTTCCTTGTTGCATGGAGAGAGACACTCTCCCTTTTGCAAATTTGTAAGACGGCTTTCACATTCTTTCTGTATTTGGATCGGGGGGAACAAAACCCCATAGATTTCAAAATGAATCCGGAAATGACTTCGGTATATAAACAAAGTAGGAAACTTATATTGTGTGTATTTTTTTTTTTTTTCCCCTGTGTGCCTTTCTATCGTCCATGCTGCTGTTTGAATTGGGGCTCCGTCCTGCATTTTGTTGTCAGGAAGGACAAATTTCCTGTCAATGTGTTCTGTCACAGAATGTTGGTGACGCTTCCTGCATTCACTTACCTTTCATGGCTTCTGCAATCAGCTTGTCGCATTCTGTTTTTCAAGAACGAGATTAAAAAAAGAGAGAGACAGAGAGAGAGATACGGATTTTATGTCTTAATTCGGAAGAGAACTGACATGTTAGATAGATATTTTCCGTTTTCCTGTTCAGTAATATGGTATGTGTTTTTGGTTTTCCAGACCCTTCCTTCTTTGACTTCCTTTAGCAACGTTTTCATATATATATACACACACACACACACACACATATATATATATATATATATATATATAATTTTTTTTTCTTAGAGCCCTGATAGCTACCTTATGTTTTATCACAGGACATATCATCATTTTGGTTATTAAATAAACGGGCTTCTCTTTCATCAGCTTTTGCCAGGATGTAGGAGAGCTACTCTGATGTGATTTTCTTCTGTCTGCTCACTGTTTTTGGATTTTCTCACTGGTTTTAACAGAAGTCCTGTTAATTGCCTTAGACTTTGTAAGCGATCGTATCATCTACAAATAATGGCAGTTGGACCCCTTTCCTTTCAATATTTCTTTCTCTGACTTTTTTTGCTTGGTACGTTGACGGTAACCTCTTTCGAAAAAGGTCAATTAATTTAAGGGTAACAGGTATTCCTTACATAAATGTCTTTGGGATTTGCCATGAAGTTAAACCTTTTGTTTTCAGGTTCCTGAAAGATGACTTTAAAAATGACTTTTTCTGGGGCGCCTGGGTGGCTCAGTCGGTTGAGCGTCCGACTTCAGCTCAGGTCACGATCTCGCGGTCCGTGAGTTCGAGCCGACTTCAACTCAGGTCACGATCTCGCAGTCTGTGAGTTCGAGCCCCGCGTCGGGCTCTGGGCTGATGGCTCAGAGCCTGGAGCCTGCTTCCGATTCTGTGTCTCCCTCTGTCTCTGCCCCTCCCCCGTTCATGCTCTGTCTCTCTCTGTCTCAAAAATAAATAAACGTTAAAAAAAATTTTTTTTTTAAAATGACTTTTTCTGCACTTAGGGCAACAGTCATGTTTTTTTTTTTTTTCTTATAATGTCATGAACTATATAACTTACTTTTATTTTTCACTCTTGAGCCTCTCTGTATTCCTGGAATGAATTTTTCTTGGCTTTGATGCTTTATTGTATTATTATGCTGAGATTTGGCTTGCTCATGTTTCATTTAGATTTTCTTTTTTGGTATTGAAATTTACAAATGAGACTGGTTTGGAACTTTTATTTTTCCTTATGTCTTTGTTTGATGTGGGTCTGAGAAACCGAACGAGTCTGAGACTTCACTTATTATTACAAGGCATTTATCATTTAGGCTCAAAGAAAGACTGAGAAAATTTTTAGTCTTTTCCTCTGCTCTGATGCGGTTTAAATAACAAAAAAACATTATATATTATTATTTAAAAATTTGATCAAACTGGGTCATAAAATGATCTGGCCCTGGTGACTTTTGAGGCAAGTAACCCCCCGTTTGTTATTTTCTGTTGTTACTGATAGATTAGTTTTTGTTATGTCCTCAGCCAATTTTCCCTATCGCATCTGATTTTTAAAAGACTCGTTGGTATGAAGTTGAACAGAGGAAATGTAAAAAATTAATTATAAAGTATTCACAGTCTCTGGTTACTTTGGGTTTATTCTCTCCAACTAAGATCCGATTTTGCAACGTTTTTATTGTGCTTTTCAATAAGTTAGGTTTGGATTAATCAGGTCTGCTTTTTTCTGTTTCACTAGTTTCTCCCAGTATTTGTATTAATTTCACCCCTCTGTCTTCTTTAGGCTTATCTAACTTTGCTCATTCTGGTTTTCTTACAGATGAATTTAAAGATATATGAAATTTTTTCCTTTGAGTGAGACTTTTGCCCCATCTAATAGATTTTTATTTATTTATTTATTTTTATTTTTATTTTTATTTATTTTTATTTATTTATTTTATTTATTTTTATTTATTTATTTATTTATTTATTACTTATTTATTTATTTATTTTATTTATTTTTGTTTATTTATTTTTGAGAGAGACAGAGACAGAATGCGAGTGGGTTAGGGGCAGACAGAGAGGGAGACACAGAAGCAGAAGCAGGCTCCAGGCTCCGAGCTGTCAGCACAGAGCCCGACGCGGGGCTCGAACCCACGAGCTGTGAGATCATGACCTGAGCCGAAGTCGGACGCTCAACCGACTGAGCCACCCAGGCACCCCCAGATAGATTTTTAAATATCACCATTTTAAAAGCTTTTTTTTCCCTAAAGAATGTATAATTTTCTGAATTTCCCTTTTCACACAAGGATTTAGAAGAGTGTTTACTTTTGTATTTAAAAATATTCCATCTCTCCCTGTCTCAAAAATAAATAAAACGTTAAAAAAAATTAAAAAGATATTCCAGCTACCTATTGTTGTGGCCATGGTTAGCCTATTTGAGGATAAGCCTCTTGGTATGATTTCTACTTTACGAGGTTTATCACGATTTTCCTTGCGACTTAGTGACTGATTTTTTTTAAAGGTTTTATTTATTTATTTGAGAGGGAAAGAGAACGAGAGGGGAGGGACAGAGAGAGCAGGGGACAGAGGATCTGAAGCGGGCTCTGTGCTAATAGTAGAGAGCCTGATGCAGGGCTTGAACTCACTAACCTCAAGACCACGACCTGAGCCAAAGTTAGACACTTAACCGATGGAGCCACCCAGGCGCCCTATGACTTATTTTTCTAAATATTTTATGGATATTTGGGAAGCATGCATTTTCTGTGTCTGTGGCTGTCCATCCACAATTGTAAGTTTCAACCTATGCATTTTTTTCTGTCTCATGGTTTTAAAACCCTAGTGAAATAGCTATATTTTTCACCATGATTGAGGGTTATTCAGACTCTCCTTTATTTCTGCAAATTTCGCTTTAAATATTTCTCTACTGTATTTTCTTTTGTTCAAAAAAAAATCAGGATTGCTGTTATTTCTTTGGTCTGTAGTTTTTCCCAAAACATAGTATTCATTTTTGTCTCTTTTGCTGCCTTTTTTTTTTTGCCTTTGTATTATCTGTTATCTGATAGAATAGTTCCAGTCTTGATTGCTTATTAATAATAAGTGTATAGAGTGTCTTTGTTCAGTTCTTTATCTTTTGTGTGTCTGTATCATTTTGCTTTTTGAATATATCTGTGTGTGTATATGTACGTATATAATTTGTTCATTTGTGTTTACGGCTTAAAAGTCCTTGAAACAAACAAATGACCGAGTTTCCCAGCCACAGTGTAAATAATTGTTTAGATTTTTCTCTAGCTTTTACTGGTTTCTGTCCTAGCCTGCCTTCCCTCCTTCCTTCCTCCCTTGCTTTTTGGGGGGTGGTGGGAAGGGTTCTGGGGTAAAGTCTCCCTTTATTTTAAAAAAATAGATTGAGTATCGGGGCGCCTAGGTATGGCTCAGTTGGTTAAGCGACCTACTCTTGGTTTCATCTCAGGTCATGCTCTCACAGTTTCACGAGTTCGAACCCCGTGTCGGGCTCTGTGCTGACAGCGTGGAGCCTGCTTGGGATTCTCTCTCTCTCTCTCTCTCTCTCTCTCTCTCTCTCTCTCTCTCCCCCACTCATGCTGTCTCTGTCTCTCTCAAAATTAATAAATAAACTTAAAAATAAAAAATAAGTTGAGTAGTTGGGTAGCAAACCTATGAGTGAGCGTGCGTCTTTCTGAAAAAAAAAATGCTTTTATTTTCCTCTTCTGGCTTTTAATCAAATTTGGTTTCTACTTTTTTATTATGGAAAATTTCAAACATTACGTGGGTGCATAGAGAATCCCACCTGCCCCCACTCCTGCCTCTCACTCCCACGCTGGATTCTTTTGAGGCAGGTCCCAAGATCATATAATTTCATCCGTACACAGTAAATATTTTAGCTGAATGTTTTATTTCTGAAAGGTAGTAAGATAAAGACATGCATTGGGAAACAACCACAATGCCGTTATTATACTACAGAACTGACGCTGCTTCCCTAACGCATTCAAATTAGATTCAAATGATTTGAACATCAGCACTTTGAAGTTTTTGCTCCCTTGTGTCCTCACACCTCATTTTGCAGGTGAGAAATAGAATCCCAAGTTCTCTTTGTAAACCGACTTGGCTTTTTGGAAACTGGCGATGTTTTTTACACGGTTTGGGGGGGGGGGTTCACCTCTTCCCTGCCTCTCCTTATTTCCTGAGCTCTGACCACACTGGCTTTCTTATGGTTTCCCAACATGCCATGCCACAGGGCCCTTGCACCAGTGGTTCCGTCTTCTTAGAATGCTGTTCTCCAAATAGTCCATCCTGCCACTCCCTGCTTCTGTAACTCTCAGTGTCCTTCAGATGTCAGCGTAATCCCTACTCCCCTGGGAGGCTGCCTGGGTGTCCTCATAACACTGCTACCTAATCAGCTTGTACCTCTGATGTATCCTTGTTTTGGTACAATGTCTCGTTTTCCTAATCCACCACCAGATAAGCTGCATCAGGGCAGGGACTGTATCTGTTTTTGTTTCTCTTTGCACCTGCCGTACCTAGCATAATGCTTTGCACACTGTAGGTGCTCAATAAACATCTCTTAAAGACTTGACTGTTTGATTTGCTTCAGTGAATGAACGATGCATATCTTCCTAAGGCTCTCACTGCATCTGTATTCCCTAAACACTTTGCTTTTGGATTTTTTTCGCAGTCCACCTTGTTTCTGTGCTCCTGGAATTCTCAGGAGACAGACACCAGCTCTCACCTGAAGTTTCTACAGCTGCTGATCGATCACCTTTCTCTCACGATTGTGATTTGCTCCTCTTGTCTGTGGAGTTCAAGTGTTTGTGCATCAGCCTTGCGTTAACTTTCCTGGGACTGGTGGTCAGCTCTGCGTGGGGTTTTTGTTGTCCTTAGGGCTTCTTTGCTAAGAAGTTTACGTATTTTTCGTCACTGTGTGTGCTTGTTTTCTATGTGTGATGTGCTCTCATACATCTCTGAGGAGGGACGCCTGGGTGGCTCAGTTGGTTAGGCATCCGACTCTGGATTTTGGCTCAGGTCATGATCTCATGGGTTGTTGAGTTCGAGTCCCACATCAGGCTCTGCACTGACAGCATGGAGCCTGCTTGGGATTCTCTCTCTCTCTCTCTCTCTCTCTCTCTCTCTCTCTCTCTCTTTCTTTTCTCTTTCTCTGCTCTCCCCCACTTGTGCATGTGCTCTCTCTCTCTCTCTCTCTCTCTCTCTCTCTTTCTGTCTCGTAAATAGATAAATTTAAAATAATATCTCTGGGGGAGCAAATTTAGCTTATTATAAAGTTGTCGTCTGTTTCTCAAGTTAACTCCTTTTTTATGAATTCTTCAGTTTATTTAGTCCAGTACTGCTCTTTCGTGCTGCTTTTTCCTTGGAAGGTTGGGAATTAAGGATTGTCTTCTTTTTTTTTTTTTTAAATTCAGTGCCCTAGGGGAGCCGGGGTGGCTCTGTCAGTTAAGCGTCCGACTTCTGCTCAGGTCGTGATCTCGTAGTTCATGAGTTCGAGCCCTGTGTGGAGCTCTGTGCTGACAGCTTGGAGCCTGGGGCCTTCTTTGGATTCTGTGTCTCCCTCTCCTGCGCGCTCTCTCTCTCTCTCTCTCTCTCTCTCTCTCAAAATAAATGAAGTGTTACCAAGTTTTTTTGTTTTTTAAGCCAATGCTTAATCATCTAGGTAGATAATGTCTGACTTACTCCCTTTTACAAAGTGAAGGAAAAATGAATGGCACCATAGCTCTATGATTATTCAAATTATTCTGTTCTTCCATGCTTGAGGATGTAAGGCTTATTCGCAATGTATTCATTCATCAACTCATTCAAGTACTTCATTAACATTAATTGAGTATATGCTACCTTCCTAGGTCCTGGAGACAGAAATATGAGTAGGTTTCTGCTCTTTCCCTTATCAGATCAGCTAAGGAAGGGGAGAAGTTCACATAAATAAGATGGGTTACAGTACAGCGATGTTGAAGCAATCATGATGATGGATCGCCTAAAAGAAGACTGGAAAACAAGAGCTGGGGGCAGTTCTTTCTTTGTTTTTAATTGTTTCATGTTTATTTATTTTTTGAGAGGGAGAGGCAGAGCATGAGCAAGGGAGGGCCAGAGAGAGAGGGAGACACTGCATCTGAAACAGGCTCCAGGCTCTGAGCCATCAGCACAGAGCCTGATGCAGGACTCGAACTCGCGGACTGTGAGATCATGACCTGAGCCGAAATCAGACGCTTAACCGACTGAGCCGCCCAGGTGCCCCTCAGGGAACTTCTGAAACACAGTAAAACCTTGGATTGTATCTTGTTCTGCCAGTGTTCCGCAAGACAAGCAAACACTTGTAATAAATTGTAACTTCATAAACGAGCGATGTCTTACAATACAAGTAGCACGTGATGCCCAGTGTCACATGTCACAGCTGAGCCAATGGTTCCTGAAATTCGCTTTGATACACGAGTGCTTTGGATGACAAGCTTGTTTCCGGATCGAATTAGGCTCACAAACCAACGTTTTACAGGAAGTGAGTTATTTCCTCTTATATCCCTAGTCCTGGGACAAAATTAACACCCAATAGTAACAAACTTTCATGTAGTTTTTCTTTCTTGAGGTATGTTGACACACTCTGTTAGTTTCAAATGTACAGTGTCGTGATGCAACATTTATATACATTACAAGGTGATCACCACAGTAAATCCAGTGATAAATGTCACCAAAGTTGTTGCACATTATTAACTATATTGCCTATTAACTCTGTATCCCTGTGTCGTATTTATTTTATAACTGGAAGCTTATATATGTTTTTAAGTTTATTTATTTTGAGAGAGACAGAGATAGCATGAGTGGGGGATGGGCGGGGGGAGAGAGAGAGAGAGAGAGAGAGAGAGAGAGAGAATGAGAATCCCAAGCAGGCTCTGTGCTGACACGGGCTCGAACCCACGAAGCTGCGAGATCGTGACCTGAGCTGAAACCAAGCGTGGGACGCTTAATAGACTGAGCCACACCCAGTGCCCCCGAAGTTTGTATTTTTTAATCCCCATTCCCTGTTTTGCCCACGTCTCTGCCTCTCTCACTTCTGACAGCCGCTGGATCGTTCTCTGTATCTATAGGAGTCTGTTTCTGTCTCGTTCCGTTGGCTCATTTGTTTTGTGGTTTAGAGTCCAGGCGTAAGTGAAATCATACGACATTTGTCTTTCTCTGTCTGACTTGTTTCACTTAGCGGAACGCCCTGGAGGTACATCTGTGTTGTTGCAAATGGCAAGATTTCATTTTTTTTTTTAAAGGCAGAGTAAAATCCCCTTTATCCATTCATCTCGTGATGGACACTTAGGTGGCTTCTGTATCTTGGCTCTGGTAAGTAACGCTGCAGTGGATATAGGATTGCGTATATCTTTTTGTCTTACTGTTTCCATGTCTTCAGATCGATATCTAGAAGTGAAATTGCTGGGTCATAGGGTAGTTTTAGTTTTAATTTTTGGAGGAACCTTCATACTGTTTTCCACAGCGGCCGCACCATTTTGCATCCCTGCCAGCCGTGCCCACGGCCTCCTTTTCACCACATCCTTGCCAACATTTGTTTCATTGCATTTTTCTTTTCTTTTTTTCTTTTAGGGAGGGAGGGAGGGAGAGAGAGAGAGAGAGCATGAGCAGGGGTGGGGGAGGGGCAGAGGGAGAGAGAGGGAGAGAGAATCCCAAGCAGGCTCCTCAGGCTCCACGCAGAGCCTGACATGGGGCTTGAACCCATGACCTATGAGATCATGACCTGAGCTGAAACCGAAAGTTGGACGTTTAACCAACTGAGTCACCCGTGCCCCTGTTTTTTACGGTTTCCGTATCTCTCCTGAAACTTGCCGTCTTGTCACTCATTGTATTAACTTTGTTCTAAAGGCTCTTGAACACACTGCCGAATTCCTTTTTTTTTTTTTTTTTTTTAATAACAGGATCCAAGTCATTTATGAAAACCCTGCCATGAACTGAATTTTCCCTTAAACATTTGTGAAATACGCTTTGCACGTATGATAATTTTTTTTTTTTTTTTTTAATCTACATCCTGGGTATTGTGCATGATGCATCGCAGAGACTCTGGATTCTGTTTTCGTCTCCTGAAGATTGTTGTGTCTTGTTCTAGTAAGTAGCTAGATTGCTGGTCGATCATGAGCTCATTGGAGACTTGGGTTTGCGTTCTGTTGGGTGAGTCTCTGTTGGTTTTGCCCTAAATCCTGGTCTTGGGTTATATTAATAAGTCTGAGGTGTTGACCAAGCTTCTCTGACTTGGTGGGACTCACATGTTAAATTATGTCCCCCGAGGTGGGCGGCAACTGCAACCCACCCACCTCTAACTTCGTGGCTTTGCCCCTCCGGCCTCTCACGGTCTTGTTTGTACATGGGGGTCAGCCAAAGATTTGGAGGGAGTTTAAGTGCAGACTTTGGGAGGGGTCCCACCTTCTGTGGCTCCCTCATTTCCAGGATCTCCCCCTTCAAGTTTCAGCCCCTCTGGGAGTCCCAAACTCTGTTCCTCCAACTCAGGCCAATGATCCTTTGGCTTCTGGCTTGAATTGGAAGCACTTGGTGCCTTGTGGGCTGGGGTGTTCCCGCAGGACAAACACATCTTACCAGACACGGTGTTCTGTTTTCAAGGGTCAACCCCGCACCAGTTTCTGGCTTTTCATCTTTCTCTGTACCTTCACATAGTTGGGTTTCCATTTTTGCCCAGAAATTGTAATTAACGCAAGCCTATTTGGATACGGAGCTCAGGGCTTACGACACTGGAATCGAATTCCTTTTTAGTTATACTGGAATAAAAAACCTAGCTTTTATTAATTAGCGTGCAATGCATCAACCTCTTCTTGGGGACACTAGCTGAATGCATTTGATCCACTTGGGGGCAATTCTCAGTGTTTATAAATGGGGCGATGCAGACATAAAATGGCAGGTTTCTACTAGAGTGCTTTCCTCAAATATCTTACCCGAAGATTTTCAGCCTCCTAGTTAAAACGTGAAGTTATGTCCGTTCTTTACAGGGCAGATTGGGCATGAGAATATCAGTAGGGTGCTTGTTTTAGAAACTAGTTTTGAGGTGTTTCTTTCAAGTTGGGGGTAACCTCCGGAGGGTTGAGGGAGAGGAGGAGGAGGAGTTGGACCAGGAGAAGAGAGACAGTGACTCACTGACATTGTTTTCTGAGAAAGTGTTTCCAGGTCAGGTTAACCAGTCCTGCCCAATCCTGTGCCCGCAGGGGCCAATGTTCTTTACGCCCTTCATCAAGAAATTCACAGAGGATCTTGGGATTCCATTCTGTTCCTTAATCTGTCACCGAGAGCAGGGTGAGTCCTGTAGAACTCACACGGTTCTAATTTTATCCAAACTTCATTAGCTTGTCTTAAAATAATTTCCCACGCCAAAGAATAATAGAAAGCTGGCACTCATCACATCCAAGCGCCTTTATTTTACTAATGAGGGACCCGAGGCTCTAGAGGGGACTGCTCTGGGTTGTCATACTCTTTAGTGGCTAAGCTGTCACTTGAACCTGAAATCTTTGCTCTCTTTCTTGACCATCCTGTCCTCCCCTCCCCTCCACCCTACCCCTTCCCTCCATTCCTCAT
>NW_024412439.1:7352936-7394497 GCF_014898765.1 Herpailurus yagouaroundi | reverse complement strand
TCCTCGCCTCCCCTCCCCTCCACCCCTCCCTCCCCTCCCCTGTCCTCTCTTTCCCTACTCTCCCCTCCCCTCCCCTCCCCTCCCTTCCTGTCCCTTTCACCCCTCCCCTCCTCTCTCTTCCCCTCTGGTCCCCTGCCCTGCCCTCCCCCCACCTCTCCCCACACCTCCAGAGGCCCTGGCACAGCTTTGGTATCCCCATCCACACTCCTGGTGTTATCTGGGCTTCACTTCGCTTTTTAGGCAGCTTTATTGAGATTTAATTTACATACTACACAAAGCACCCCTGTTTCATTAACTTCTTACTGCTGCCTGGAATCCAGATCCCAGATCCCAGAATGCCAAATACAGAAGGAAGGCTGTTCCGAGTGAGACCGTCGAGGGCCCCCCTGACACCTCAGGGTGCACCCCCCCCCATGGTAGATGCACCCCTATTTCCTGGAAACCCCCATCCAGCAAGAGCCACATCTCTAAGTTTCTGGCCCCAAATCCCCTGGAAATCCTTACCCCGCCCGTCTGCAGCTCTTCTCAGCTTAGGTGCTGGGTTTTTCGTCTCCTCTCGGATCCGTGCACGCGTGTCAGACTGGCTCACGTAGGCTCTCAAGTCTGATGCCTGTACGCCCAGGGAGAGACTTCCTAATCCGTTTTCTGAGCTCCTTTTCTGTCTTTGACATCCTGCCTCTGCCCTGGAACGCGGCACCTAGAAGGGAACTTCGCCATGAGTTGTCTTTGGCATGAAGGCGGAACGAAGAAGCCGTGGTCCTGGAACACCGCCCCGGCATGGTGGCCCCTGTTGGGCACAGAGGTTGTGCAGTGAGTCAAAACAGACAGAGGCTCTCCCTCCGGGAGCCTCCAGGAAGTTAGGCTTTCTGGGCAGTAGTTGCTCTTTCTGGTTGGAAATCCACACCCGCCCTGCGTGGTGCGTGAGGAGTCTGGACAGGTGGACGCAGTTATGGAGAATGGAGGCCAAGCTGGCGGTAACCCTCTGCTCCTCCCTGACCCCTCACCCCCACCTCGGGAGGGTTCACAAGCCTCTCAGAGTCCGGGCTGGAGAATCTGGAACCAGATTCTGGAGATCTGGGAGACATGACTTCCAGGTTTACTTTGAAATCTCAGACTCTTTTATTATTATTATTATTTTTTAATGTTTATTTACTTTGAGAGACAGAGAGAGAGAGCAAGCAGGGGAGGGGCAGAGAGAGAGACAGAGAGACAGACAGAGAGAGAGAGAGAGAGAGAGAGAGAGAGAATCTCAAGCAGGCTCCGTGCTGCCAGTGCAGAGCCTGATGCGGGGCTTGAACTGACAAACTGTGAGATCATGACCTGAGCTGAAGTCGGACACTTAGCCCAACTGAGCCACCCAGGTACCCTGAAACCTCAAACTCTTCCCCTCCACGGCCAGCCCTGTTACAGTTAGATCTTATTAGTTAACAGAGAAGAAAGCCGACAAGAGTCACCCAGGGTGCCATAGATGACTAATCCCCCTACCAGATCCCAGGCGCCTTCCCCCCACCCCACCGCTCCTGCCCCAGATCTCCCCAATAAGCACCAATTCTGCTCCGCCGCTCCAGACAGCCACGCAAACTGGCCAACAGCCCAGTCACCAACCCCAAAGTCCCAGCTCCTGGCCCCCAGGTTCCTCATCCAGCAGGGGCTGAACGTCTCCGGAAATATTTCTGAGAATTTTGCCATCACATCCTGACCCATCAGGATGCCCTCGATCTGGGCTTAGGATCCCCCTTAGGGGAGGGGAGACTTAGGGGTACAACAGGACAGGCTGGCACATGGAGCCAGGGACACTGGACTCTGGGGTGTCCGCGGATCCGGCAGAAGGGGGCGGGGAGGGGGCTCTGTCAGGTCGAGCCGCACGAGCTGTGGGGACAGGACAGAGCCAATACTTTTCTCGGACTGCGTCAGATAAACTGGGACATCTGCAGTATTTCCTAAGCAAACTAGGTTACCCTCCCTGCCGCTGTGGCCACCCGAGGGCATCGGGCAGCTGGGTGACCCAGAAAGGGCCATCTCCTTGTCCGGCTCCACCTGGAATCCCAGCCCCTCGTTCCGCACCCCCCCAAGACAGGCGCCCTGGGTGGAAGGGAGCTTCATAGCACCGGGTGGGATCCAGCCCATTTTTGCTGCAGGCTGCTTCTCCCAAACAATCAGGGGGCAGAGGCGTTTTGGATCATGTTAAAAAGACAGAATCAGGAAGGGAAAGGACGATAAATCTTCCCCGTCTACTTTTATGTTTTATAGTCTGGAGAGAAGCGAGATAATTGCAGGAAAGTGTGGCATGTTAGGTGGAAAAAAAAAAAAAACCCAAAAAACCTTGACTTCAAGACACATTGATGTGAGCTGCTAAACTTGGAAGAATTACTTCCTTTCAGGGCCTGACTCTCTCGGTGGTTTAATGACGGGGCTGGCTTACAAAGCCTCTAGGGGTCTTTCCTGGTCTGACGGGTCGTGGCCGGGTGTTATCTCTAGTTAACGATGCCCAGGAACTGTAAAGGAGGGTAGCCACTGAGAAGACAGCCCTCTGCCGCCCCGAAAGGCTTGGGGGTTGTAGCCAAGAGGAGGACCCCGCAAAGCAGCGGGACGTAGGGCGAGGCCAAGGCGATGGCTCAGGTCAGCTGCCTTCTGTACTTTCCTCCTGAGATATGTACCCTCCCCCCCCTTGATGGCTACTCATCAGGGGGTGTTGCGCATTTACTAGGGTGCAGCGTCGCACTGGGGGTGCGAGTGAGGAGGGGGGAAGCCCGCAGCCGGGGAATCTCCCGGCCGATCACCAGCAGGGCACGTTGGCGCTGGGGGCTACGCTCATCTACTCATGCCTTCGTGAAGGCATGGCACCTTATCTGGCGAGCGCCCCAACCTTCTGCACCCGAGGCCACCTGCCTCTCTTTGTGATTTGGTCTCGGAGGGCTGTGTGCACGCGAGACCTCTCAGCAAGGTTGCACATCCTCTGCATGAAACCCCCTTGGCCCGCGAGTGTGCCGAACTCCTTAATGCAGGGGGGCACAGGCAGACCTGAGAGCCTTTATGCCCTGGGGCTACACTTTCCTCCGCGCAGGTCCCGGAGCAGGGGCCCCCCACACGGGTAGGAAGCAGTCCCCGGCCTTCTTCCTGCCTCCGCAGCAGGGTAGGACAGGAGGAGACCACCAAAGATCCATGAGACCCTGAAGTAACAAACAGAAGAGTACAAAAGACATCTTTCTGTCAAAGCAACAACTTCTGGGGCCCCTGGGTGGCTCCGTCTGTGAAGCATCCGTCTTCAGCTCAGGTCATGATCTCACGGTTCGTGGGTTCGAGCCCCCCATCGGGCTCTGTGCTGACAGCTCGGAGCCTGGAGCCTGCTTTGGATTCTCTGTCCTCCTCTTTTTCTGCCCCTCCCCTGCTCTCTCTCTCTCTCTCTCTCTCAAAAATAAATAAAAATTCAAAGAAAAAAAAACAGTAACAACTTTTGTCCCTATTTCTCACACTGAGCCTAAAAACCACGTGTTTGAAACCTGGGGCACAGGGTCAGAGACCGAAGTAACTATTATCTCACTTCCACATTCACCCAGGATTAAGGGATTACTCCTACATCATATGCCACAAACACACACTCATCTGGAATAGCCTGGCCGTGCTCTGGGTTTATGGGATTTGCGAAGAACGCCATGGTGGCGTTTCTGCCGTCAGTGTTGTGTTTCTGCTGCTCACAAGCTGGGTGACCTTGGGCCCCCGTCATCTCACCTCCCTGAGGATCAGTTTCCCCGTCAGAGAAATCAGAGGGTAGGACCAAAATATCCCCCAGCGCTGGAGCTTAGAGAGGCTTCAAGACACAAAGAAGAAGAGAGAGGGGCTCAGTTTACTTCACTGGGGGGGGGCTGGTCGTCAGTGGCCACGGTAAAGCCAACGTTAAGTCCAGAGACGCTAGAGTAAGGAGGTAGAACTTGGGACAAAAGACAAGTAAGTTGAAGCTTTTCCATCCAGACTTCTTCCAGAAGCACACAGACACATGCATTTTAATGCATGTGAACCCATGATAACAATTTTTTTTTTATTAAAAATTTTTTTTCAACGTTTATTTATTTTTGGGACAGACAGAGACAGAGCATGAACGGGGGAGGGGCAGAGAGAGAGGGAGACACAGAATCGGAAACAGGCTCCAGGCTCTGAGCCGTCAGCCCAGAGCCTGACGCGGGGCTCGAACTCACGGACCGCGAGATCGTGACCTGGCTGAAGTCGGACGCTTAACCGACTGCGCCACCCAGGCGCCCCAACAATTTTTTTAATGTTTATTCATTTTTGAAAGAGAGAGAGAGAGCACATGCATGAGTAGAGGAGCGGGGGGGGGGGGGTTTGGGTGGGGGTGCAGTTGCAAGAGCCTTGGGAATGAGCATGCTGGTTAGCACAGCTTTTCGTATACTGTTTCTGTTCAGGAAGTGTTTGTGAACCAGTTAGTGGGGGCGGGGGAGAATCACACGCTGGTCGAACAGAACCAGCTGTCCTGCTCTGGGTTCTTGGTGCGGGCAGGGTAAAGAAAACCAGCTTAAAGCAGCGTACGTGAAAGAGGAACGTGTTGGCTCATTGCGCATAATGTTGTCGGGAGCAACTAGACCAAGGTGCTTGAGCGATGTTTTCGGTTCTCACCGTGTCTCTCTGTCTCTCTCCACGGTCTCTGTTTGCCTCTGCTTCATTCTGGAGGCAGGCTGTTGCTGTCTAGGTAGAATATGTCCCCCAGCAACTCCTGAATGCGTACTCCTTACGGCTTCGCATCCCAGAGAAGAGTGGACACGCTCCCTACCTTTCCAGGCAAGACTCCAGGATTCTGGTTGAAATCTTGGTTGGATTGCAATCTAGTCTTGGATTGGCCCACATCTAACCCAGTTTCCGGGGGTCCTCTGGTTGGTGAGACCAGGCAGGTGGTTTCCTCTTTGGCCAGAGAGGGAGCCACCTGTCGGAGCCACCCGGACCACGTGTAACTGCTGTGGAAGGGGGCTGACGTAGACGCACGGAAACGTCACACCCGTTCGTCTGTGCTAGACGATGCCAGAGCCAGTAGAGGAGTACTGGCATTAGGAAAAATCTGGTCAAACATAGATGGATCTAGGAGGCATAATGCTAAGCGAAATAAGTCCGTCACAGAAAGACACGTACCCTATGATGTCACTCATATGTAGAATTTCAGAAACAAACGACCAAAGGGCGTGCAAGAGAGACAAACCAAGAAACAGACTCTTCACTCCGGCGAATATAAACTGATGGTTCTCAGAGGACAGGGGGTGCTAACACAATTTCACGGCAGTTTGGGGAAGTAGGAATCACAGATACAAACACATCACCCTCCCTGGGTTTCCCCCCCATGAGGTCCGTGTTAACAGAACGCTTCTCATTACAGGCAAAGACAAAAGGGGAAAAAAAAACAAAAAACACCAGTGCCCAGGGCACCCTACCAGATTACTGGAGTGTCGAAACCAAGTTTCAACATTCAGGAAACATCTAGTCATTTGAGATAATTTAAAAATTATATGTTCAAAGTAATGAAATTCGGGCCGGCCCTGGTCTTCTGCCTGATGTCAAGGGATGGGGGACAATGGAGACGTGTCCCCAGGCTTCTGAGATTGGGAACCAGGAACTCTGCACCCAGATGAAATGTCTTTCTCCTATAGAGACAACATAGAATCGTCCTTGGATAGGCTCTGTCTTGGAACATAGGAAGTCGGAGGCTCTCGGCGACCAAGAGATCACTGAACTTAGGGCCATCAGGGGATGGGTGTTTTGCGTTTAAGAGCTGAGGGAGGTCCTGATGGAAGGGCGATACACTCCCGTCCGCGGTCTGGAGGATAAACACACCTCCGTGGGAACCCTCCCCGGGTCTGGACCAGAGGCACCTGGATGAAGCTTCAAAGCGAGGGGTTTCGTAATTCATTATTCCCCCGCTTCATGCGGTCGACTCCGTAACTGGATGTCAGAAATTCCTCTGGAAAAGCTTCTTCCTCAGAAGAGTCCAGGCCAACGAGATCAGCATCCGCACCAGCCTTTCTTGGACGCTGGCTCTTAGTTGGGCCTTTTGCCGAAACGCTTAAGGTAAATTATTTCAGGTGAATCTCACCCCTGCATCCAGAAGTCCCGTTAGGTGGGCATTTACAGCTAAGCTTTAAAAACAAAAACGCTGGGGCGCCCGGGTGGCTCCGTCGGTGAAGCGTCCGACTTCAGCTCAGGTCGTGATCTCGCGGTTCGTGGGTTCGAGCCCCGCGTCGGGCTCTGTGCTGACAGCTCGGAGCCCGGAGCCTGCTTCTGATTCTGGGTCTCCCCTCTCTCTCTGCCCCTCCCTCAGTCATGCTCTCGCTCTCAAAGATAAAATAAACATCTAAAAAAAAGAAAAAAACAAACAGACCAAAAGCCCCCAAATGCTAATTAAGCCCATTTCCTTTGCTCTTGAGAGGCGGCAGGACTCTGGGTGAATTCTTCCTCCCTTCCCTTTTCTCTAGATTCTGTGTCTCGTGACTCCGAACTACTTTTTACATGAGAACGAACAGCACACAGTTAAAACAGACGTGATGGTGTGCCTTACACCAGATGCACTTAATCGGAGTGCACACGCACACGCGCAGCCTTTGGGGCACTTCCTTACGTCTGCCCTTCTCTTCTTTTTTTAAGTCTTTATTTTTATTTATTTATCTTGAGAGAGAGAAAGTGCAGGTCAGGGAGGGGCAGAGAGACAGGGGGAGGGAGAGAGAGAGAGAGAGAGAGAGAGAGAGAATCCCAAGCAGGCTTTGCACTGTGAGCACAGAGCCCGACGTGGGGCTCGAACCCACGAACCGTGAGATTGTGACCTGAGCCCAGGCCGGACGCTTCACCGACTGAGCCACCCAGGCGCCCCTCCTTACACAGGGGGGGGGGCCTTCTTATGTACCCTTCTTACGTACCCTTCTTATGTACACACACCTACAGTCTCTGACCTCTGTGCCCGCATCCCCTGCCCCTCTGAGCTCTGCCTTCAATGGCTGCCTCCCTCTCTCTGTGTCCCTTTCATGCACAGACTGCCCTGCACCCCTCCCCGTCTCCGCTTTATCTCCCGGCCCCCCATCCATCTTACTTGCCTTCCCCCTCTTCTCCCCTCGCCCCTCGCCCCTTCTCTCCCGCACACGCTCGCCTTGACTAGTCGTTACACTACACTTACAGCCCGCAAGACTTACGGATTCAATTCCCCAAACACCGCGGTCCTCCCCCTTCTCTTGAAGAGTGAAGACGAGGGAACAGCCTCATTGGAACGTCACCTGTCACCATAGACAGAAGAGCCAGGGCTGAAAAAAAAAACAAAACTGGGAAGACAGTAACGTGTTTCCCGCCACTCCCCCCCCCCCCCCCCCCCCGCCCCTGCTAAACCAGCACTTTGGAAAAGCCTCCTTTGTTCCTCGTCAAGTTAAAATCCAGACACGGGTCCCGTAGCTCCCATGGCGGAGGGTGGAGGCGGGCCACGTGCGACGGAGCTGGGAGCCACGGGCCATCCCCGTCCCTCCAGCTCATCATGCTTGCCTCCCGTTGCCCTTTGGAATCTTCCCCTTTAGTGCAGATGAGGCTCCGCGGGACTCAGCTGGGAGCTGTCTTCTCCAGGTTCGGAGCACTTCCAAGTAGATGAGTTGCGTCCACGCAGGGCTTTGTGACACTTTCAGATCGGTGGCCGGCGTCCTTCCGCCGCGTTAGGAGAATCGCGAGTGACATCGGTGGACGGGTTCGATCGGATGGTTCATCCCGTGACGGTCCTCTCACCGGGAGCCTGTCCCGGCCCCCGGCTCTGCAGCCTGCAGAGGGGCTTCAGGGGGGTCGGGGTCCTTGCCTCTCAGGGGTGGTAGCTGCCTGCGATGCCAAGGCCGCGCCTGGGAGAAGGCCACGTGGCGAGAGGGCAGTAGACGGGAGCCTTCGGAGGGACCCAAGAGGGGACTCCGCGGGCAGTGACTGCCGGTGGGCAGGGCTGGGAGCGCATCAGTGATGGCATCCTCAGGGTGCCCCTCGAGGCCTTGGGGCAGGTCCTGCGCTGTAAGGGTTACTCGTGCCCCACCCCGCGGTATACACGGTGACCGGATGGATGGGTTCCCCTGGTGCACACAGAGAGGGGACCTGTGAGCGCCAGAGGGTTGCAGAGTGTGGTGTAAGTAAGGACTGTGTGTTTAGTCCGTCCCGGTGCCTGACACAGAGCTCCCAAAGCTTGAAATTTCCTGTGTGTTAGGGGTGATACGTACACCTTCCTTCCTTCCTTCCTTCCTTCCTTCCTTCCTTCCTTCCTTCCTCTCTCTCCCTCCTTCTTTTTTAATTTTAGAGAGAGAGAGAGAGCAGGGGAGAGGAGCAGAGAGAGATGGAGAGAGAGAATCCCAAGCAGGCTCCATGCTCAGAGTGGAGCCCGATGTGGGGCTCAAACCCACGAACCGTGAGATCATGACCTGAGCCGAAGTCGACCACTCAACTGACTGAGCCCCCCAGGCGCCCCCAGGAACGTCTTTCGTTTTAACGAGGTGACTCCTGGTGGCCCCCTCTGTAGCTTAGGATGGGAGCTTGTGTACCAGAAAGACCAAGCCTTGATGTGAAGCTTGGAACGTTTGCTCCCCAGGGCCCCCCAACCCCCATGGAGGGGAGATGGGCTGGAGATAGAGTCTGGTCACCAGTGACTGGTGATTTCATCAGCCATGACGGCACGCTGAGATCTTTGGCCAAACCTTGGCCTGTATGTGTCTTTACTTCAGCTGTGCCTGAGTTGGATCCTTCACGATAAACCGCGAGCTGTTCCAGCAACTGACCAAAATGAGAAAGGCGTCGCGAGAGCCCCGGGGGACAGCCCGCTGCCGGAAGTACAGGGGCCCAAGGCTCGTGGTGGCATTGGCAGGGGGCAGTGTTGTGAGACTGAGCCCTTAGCCTGTGGGGTCCGATGCTACCCCCAGGGTAGACGGTGTCGGAATTGAAGTGAATCGTAGGACATCCGGTGGGCCGGGGCCTCCAAAGCTGGGATGAGAGGAACGAGGCTCCAATGGCAGAGAATTGGTGATCCCTTCCCTTACTTTCCAAGCGGCTCCATAGAAAAGGTCCTTGGGCCGGAGACCTGGAGTCTCAACATACCTCCAGCCCCAGGAAATGGGATCTTCCCCACAAATTCTCAGGTGCTTGAGGCTCGGGTGAGCGTAGAAGAGAGACAGAGAGGCAGACTCGGGGTCCTCCTCTGACCACCACTCATTGGCGGGGAGACTTGAGTGCGTCACGGATCTTCTCTGAGCTTCATATTCCTCATTTGTAGGATAGGAAGGGGGTCATCCCGATAGTATTTACTACACAGCATCACTCTGAAGTTCAAGTGAGGTCTGCAGATGGTACCTTGTAAAACCATCAAGGGCTGGGGCCCTTGGACAGTCCGTTGAGCACCCGACTCTTGACCTTGGCTCAGGTCATGATCTCGCGGTTCATGGGTTTCGGGCCCCACCTTGGGCTCTGCGCCGATAGCTCAGAGCCTGGAACCTGCTTGGGATTCTGTCTCTCCTTCTCTCTGACCCTCCTCTCTCTCTAAATAAATAAATAAGCCTGAAAAAAATTTTTTAAACCATCAAGGGCTATGAAATGGTAGCTAATTCTGTAAGTTTCTCCATTTTAGGTCTCTGGTCCTTACATACCTTTTTTTCCCTGAATAAGCGTGATGCGGATGTGGGGGAGGGGAGGGGTGCTGGGAGCAGAAGGGGTAGCGAGGTAAGCGATTGGAGGGCAGAGGAAGCAGACAGGGTGGGCCTGGTGAGGGGTGTAGACGCGTCAGCCCCAATACCGAGCGCGTGGGTGGGGCCCATCCTGCAGCCCCTCCCCCCCACCCCGGGTGTCCACACTCACTCTGACGAGGCTTCTCCACATCACACACCTGGTGGCAACGAGAGAAGTCACGACGCCCCCTTCCACCCTCCGTTCCTTCAGGGAGGAGACAGGGAGCGAGCCCCGGGCACAGCCTTCTCCTGCCCCTCTCCGAGGAACCTCCTGCAATTAATGGCCTGCCATTTGCCATCTGTCCTGTCCTTCCCCGGTCGCCCCGGGCGCAGGGATTCAGAGCTGGCACATTGTGATAGTCTACAGTGTTCATGTCGCCTCTGATTTCTTCCAGAAAGTCATTAAGCAGATCTGTGTGGGAGCTGCTGCAGCGTCAGTAAAGTTCCTCCAGGGCAGGCGGCACAGAGGTGGCGAGAACAGGCTAGGATTCCTCAAGTTCAAGGGGGGCTGGAGTCCGTGCGTGCTCAGATGAGAGACGTGTGAATTGGGACGAGGACGAGCCGCACTTAAACCCCAGGTGGACTCATCTCCTCTTTTCCCTTTGGCTTCCTCAATCTGAGACGGAGCCCCGAGTCTTCCTTAGGACCCCAGAATCACAGGGAGTATTACACCTGTGCCTTGCTTCGCGTTTTCCCCAAAGCGGAGTCTGACACAAGAACTTGGCTGCAGGTAGTTTATGTGGGAGGCGTTCGGGGGGGGGGGGGGGCAGAAGGGAGGGAGTGGGCAGGAGGAATCGCTAGTCTCGGGATGAGTGCACGAACCGGTTTTCTGCGGCCACCGGGATTCAGCCCCTGGGGCCCCTCTGCGGCATCACGTGCCTCAGGGGTGCCCCACTGGGAGGTGGGAGGTGGGTGAATGGCCACGTGCTTCTGGCACCCTGGGGCATCACTTCCCTGCACTTCTGGGCTGCCCGTGTTTGTGCAAAACCCCGAGGCAGTAAGGCAGAGAGAGACCCCTGGTGCGCTTGACATGGGAGGCCCGCAGTTGGCAGAAAGCTGCCCATCACAGCTGCACCGAGACCACGGGGCCCGGAATGCGGTGTGGTGGGTCACTAGCATCAGCTCTAGAAAGCCCGTGTTCTTCCTGGGAATGGGCCTTCTTCATCCGGGCGCAAAGAGTGCAGGTGTCAACATCAGGGACCGGCAGTGGTCCCAGAAGGAAGGATGAGGGGCTGCTTGTAGGAACAGCGTAGAAAGATACATTGTTGGGGAAGAGTCTTCTGGACCCGCGTCTGCTTTGGGTAAGTGGTGGGCGGAGCACACGAGATGGGGTGTGGCGGTGGGCGGAGCACACGAGATGGGGCGTGGCAGTGGGCGGAGCACACGAGATGGGCGTGGTAGTGGGCGGAGCACACGAGATGGGCGTGGCGGTGGGCGGAGCACACACGATGGGGCGTGGCGGTGGGCGGAGCACACGAGATGGCGTTCAGCAGAGGCCCACAGACTAGGTGCATCCCTCTGCCGTTGAAGATGCTTTTGGGGGACCAGCACCTCCCTGCGTCTTCCAGCTGCATAACAGTTTGGGCCTCTGGCTCCAAACTGACGGGCCAGGGAGCATCTACTAATGGAAAGCACCCCCGAATCTGACCCCTAGAGCCCGCACTGCTAAGCAAGTCCCCTTAATACCAGAAGGCTTTTAATAGGAGGTTTAGCCGTTTCTTAATTGGCCATCTTGTGATCCGTGGTTCAAGGTGACTTTGAATTATAACAGACAGTCTTGCTCCCTCACTAATTAGCACTGAAACCGCAAAGGCGCGTGTAAAGGTTGTGCTGATTAAATCATTGAAAAACTGGGAATAACCTAAATGTACAATTATAGGGATTATTGAATTAATTGAACGATGTACAGAATAGTGCAAATATCCATGTATGTTACCTAGAGTGCTGTTTAAAATATTAATAGAAAGAAACAGGGACAATCTAGATACCCAACAGTAGGGGATTCACTTAAAAAGAAGAAGAAGAGGGGCGCCTGGGCAGCTCAGTCAGTTGAGCGGCCGACTTCGGCTCAGGTCATGATCTCACAGTTCGTGGGTTCGAGCCCCGTGTTCGGGGTCTGTGCTGACAGCTCGGAGCCTGCTTTGGGATTCTGTGTCTCCCTCTCTCTCTGCACCTCCCCTGCTCATGCACTCTCTCTCCAAAATAAACAAACATTTAAAAAAAAATTAAAGTGGAGAAAGACATTTGAACTGGAGCTCGCGTAGACATAAGGTAAGGACTTTCCAGAAAAGTCTGAGAAGTCCAAGAAGTGCCACTGTCAAGGGCCGCAGTGGCACCCAGGAGAGAAGCACAGGAACAACCTGTTAAAAGCAAATTACTCTTTAAATATTCTTTGTTTTTCATGTTTATTTTTGAGAGAGGGAGAGAGAGAGCACGCAAGCAGGGGAGGGGCAGAGAGAGACAGAGACAGAGAATCGCAAGCAGGCTCCACACTGACGCACAGAGCCCGAGGCGGGGCTCAAACTCTCAAGCCGTGAGATCATGACCTGAGCCAAAGTTGAATGCTCAACCGACAGAGCCATCCAGGTGCCCCGCCTCTACCGTTTTAAGTTGAGCACACGCGAGTGCCCGGTGATCGTACAAGCATGACACCGTGTGAGCTGAGCCTGGGTGCTGATCTGGGGATTTGCGATGTGTATCAGTTACCCATCACTGCGTAACAAGTGAGCCCAAGACTTAGCGTATTAAAACAACACTATTATCTCCTGCAGTTCTGAGGGTTGGCAGGATGATTCTCTTGCTGGGTTTGCCTGAAGGCTCACTCCTGCGGTTGGGTTCGCCCAGTGGGGCAGGTGGGGGCTGGCTATTGAGGCCCAAGAAGCCTGGGCCTCCCTCCCTGGTGTTGTCTACTCCTTCAGTAGTCGAGGCAAAGCTACCTTACGTGGTGGCTAATGGGCTGCAGGAAGCTAATGCACAAGCTTCCAGGTCTTTGAAGGCCGGCACGGCATTGCTTCACCCCCCGGCATGTCTTCATGGCAAGTGACAAGGCCAGCCTAGGTTCAGGGGGAGGGCAGACAGACTCCATCCCTCGATGGAGTCGCCTCGTGCATGCAGAGGGGTGGGAGACAGTGCCGGCGATCATCTTGGCAGACGGTCTAGCGCAGAAAGGAGCCAGTGTGCTGGCGGCTCAGATTCTCCAGTGTCGTCTCCGCTCCGGAGGGATGACACCCCAATTCCATGAGGGCCACCTACCAAGGCTGGGACCACAGGGGGCTCTCAGCTAGAGCAGAGGACACCGTATGCAGTGGTCTGTGGAAGGGGAGGCCTGTGGACCGTCTGTCTCAACCTCACGTGTGTCGACCCTGAATCCTCAAAAAAGCCTAATAAAGTAGACACTCGTACGAGGCCCATTTTCCAGATGAGAATATGGAGGCACAGACAAGTTAAGTAGGTCGCCCAGGTGGAGCCCCACTTTTATTTCGTCTCAGAGCCCGCGCTCCTAGCCACCGGGCTGCTTGAACGTTTGACCTTCTTTCGCCCCTGTTTCGTGACCCCAGTGCCCTTGCCCACAGAATGCACTGGTGACCTCACTTACGATGAGGAGGACCAGGTGTTTGGTTGTCGATTACTTACACACGGCTTCGGTCTCACATGGCTTTGGTGTAGCCTCTAGGGGCGGTCCTGTCGGGTCCCTGTGCCAGCTGAGTCCAGGATAAGGGGAAGCGGATTCGAGAGGCAGCCTGTTGGTCCCCAAACCTTACCGTCTGGAAGTGAGAATGGGCTCGCACAGATGCACGTTTCCAAGGGAGACTGTGGACTCCCCTCCCCCACCCCCCACCCCAGGACCCGCCAGCGACTGCTTTTCGTCTCTCAGCTTGGTTTTTTTTAAACGTGGTTGGCCCTGAAGCTGTGGGGGTGGGTTAGGGAGCTTCCACGGCTCCCCCACCCCTGCACCCCAAGGAGCCTGTGCCCCACGACGTGCGGTGTTCCAGGAGGAAACGGGGCCGCAGGGTGGGCAGTGGGTACCAGCAGAGGGGCTGCTGGCCAGCTCCCTGGTCTAGAGATGGGGAAGAGGTGGGGCAGCCCAGGGATAGGAGCCTCAGGCAGCCCGCCCTCTCCTCACCTCTGCCACCCTCCCCGGTGCCTCCCGGAGGCCAGTGCACATCAGGCCATCCTGTCTCTCTGGCTCGTTTTCACCAAGCCTCTTGCGTGACCTCCCTGGTGATGTTGCCGCCCAAGGGGAAGGGGGCCGGTTGGTCGGGCAGGAGCTCTTTCTTTCCTGAGCCCTCATCCTTCAGAGGATCTGCAGCTAGTCCAGGGCCTGGAGAGGTGGGGATGTCTACCAGAAAAGCCAGATCTGTGGAGCTGCAGCCTTAAGCTATGTAAATATCAAATCAAGTAAGGGCCCAAATCCTCTGGGACAGGCAGTCTGGGGGGGGGGCGGGGCAGGGAGAAGAAGGAGCCATCTATTGTGAAGAGGCTGAGGCCAAGGGCATGAGGAGGACCAGGGGGTCAGAGGGGAGGGAGGGGGAAGGAAGGGAAGGGGGGAAGAGGGAAGGAGGGAGGGAGGAGAGAAGGGAAGGAGGGAGGGAGCAGTGAGAGAGGGAGGGTGGAGTGAAGGGGGGAGGGAGGAAGGAGGGAGGTCTCCTTTGCAGCACTCAGCCCACCGTGAGGGGCCAGGCCCAGGCAGGAGGGGTTAAGGTGCAGAGAGAACGGAGGGGCTTGGAGCCACCAGTCGGTGACTAAGACATTATCCCTGCCGATAAAGGTGGTGGGGTTTGGGGGAGGGACGCGATGCTCCCAGGAGCACAGATTATTTTTCAAAACCTTGTTTCCCATCAGCAGAGCTTTCTAGTAGCGGGTACAGGTTAGGGGATCACCCCTAAAGCAACATCCAATCCCCCTACCCCACCCCTAGAGTACAAGACAGGCCTGTGGTTCCGAAAGGAATTTTAATTTTTTCTCCCCCGTGGGAAGATTCGCACCCACACCAATATTTATCCAAGGGCGGGGGCCGTGAACACTGGCCCTGAACATGTGAGGCAAGGTCCTGGTTCTAGAATGTTCCAGCTGTTGGGGCCGGGGGGAGGCAGAGCAAGCCCCCGTCTGGTGTTGGTTTTGGGGTTGCACGTCATAACCATTCCCTGGGTATTTTTTCGAGCTGCGCAAAGTGCACGTCTCTCCAGAAACAGAACGGGGACCAGTTCGAGCTGCGCGAGACCTGGGGGCTTCTGGTCCCAGCCTCTCATTTTCCAGACCAGGAGACTTAAAGTGCTCACAGCCACAGCCATGTGCAGCAGAGGGCAGAGAACACGGGGGCTGGCCCCGGGCGGTGCCCAGGCCAACACCGTGGGCGCTTCCTGCCTGTTCTCCTCCTGTGTTTTGTATGTGGTAGCAGCTGGGACACCGGTTCATGACTTATTTAGGGTAGTAACCGAAAGCCGTGCGTCATCCCAGTGCAGGCATCTGGAAGAGGGAGAGGGGGGGTTCTCAGCTTCTCAGCTCAAGCCAGGGTAAGCTTCGCACTCAATTTCCTCGATCCTCTCCTAAGAGGCGGAACCGGATGGGATTGGTCCGATGGCGGGGCATTTTTAGCCCACGCTTAGGAGATCAGTGACTTTGCTCAGGTCCCCCAGAAGGCAGAGCCTCAGACAACGGCTGGTGTGGTGAAGTTTATTCTGTGGTGCCATCCCAAGGGTGGAGGATTGAGAAAATAAACAGGGAAGGAGAGGAGGCTAATCCAGGGGTTAGCGAGCGGGTTTTAACAGTGGATAACAGGAGCTCGATCCTGCTGAGCACATGGCCCTGAAATTGTCCGCCTGAGATGCTAAGCTGGGGAGCATTTATCTCCCGGATCCCGTACCCAGAGGCGGTTGAATCCCCTTCACTCTGAATTTGCACATGATGGAATGGCTGAGCGGCAGTGCAAAAGGCCTGGGGCACGAGGTGAGGGTGCCAGGTGCGGCTGCGGTGAGGGTCTCTCCAGACACACCTGTGTGCAGCCGGCCAGCTGCCACGGTGACTCATAGCCCAAGCGAAGATGAAGGTTGAGAGGACGTGAGGCGAGGCATAAGAAGAGGTCAGAGACTCATGCGTCAAGAGGCAAGCATTTTCTTTGCCTTGCTGTGCCAGGGACCTGGCCAGGCTTCCGTGAGATCCCGAGACCCGGTCCCCTAGGCTTCAGGCTACTGTGGTGGTTCTCAAACTTGAGGATCCCCTGGAGGGCGTGTTGAAACATGTGTTCCTGGACCCCATCCCAGCATTTTTCATTCCTGAACTCTTGGTGGGCCTGACAGCTTGCGTTTCTAACAAGTTTCCAGATAATGCCCATGCGACTGGTCTGGGAACCACAGTCAGCCATCACACTTTGTCTACCCACCTACTGATGGGCATCTGCGAGGTTTCCGCTTTGGGGCTATTACGAATAATGCTGTCACGAACAGGTTTTTGCATGAACGTACATTTTCAGTTCTTGTGTGTGTGTGTGTGTAAGTGGGAGTAGGATTGCTGGGTCACATGGTCACTCCATTTTTAGGAACAGCCAGATTGCTGTCCAAGGTGGTTGCATCACTCACCACCAGTGAGAGTTACAGTTTCCCCCCATTGTCACCAGTATCTCTACTCGCCTGCCTTTTTGATTATGGTATCCTAATGGGTGTGGGGTGGTATCTCACTGTGGTTTCCGTTTGCATTTTCCTAATAACTAATGACATTGAGCATTGTTTCCTAGGCTCATTGGCCATTTGTGTATGTTATTTAGAGACCCATCTATTCAAATCCTTCATCTAGCGTTTAATTGGGTTGCCATTTTATTTTTTAATTGAGTTTTTAAGTAACTCTTTTATGTAAACGCAAGTCCCTTATCAGATGTAGGATTTGCAAGTATTTTCTCCCGATCTGTGGGTTGTCTTTTAACTTTTTTGAGGCTATCCTTTGAAGTAAAAAATTTCCAAATACGATGAAATATGTTTTATCTACTTTTTCTTTTGTCGCTTGTGTTTTTGGTGTCATGTCTCAGAAGTTTATGCCTAATCCAAGCTCACTAAGATTTACCCCTATATTTTACTCTAAGAGTTTTACAGTTGTAGATCTTCTATTCAGGTTACGGGCCATTCTTTTGCATGTGGATATCCAGTTGTGCCAACGCCATTTGTTGAAAAGTCTTGTTTTGTCCCTCATACGGTTTTCTTGGCCCACCCTGTTGAAAATCAATTGATCGTAAAGGTAGAGGTTTATTCCTGGACTGTCTTTTCTAATCAGCCGGTTGGAATTTTGATAAGGATTACATTGAAGCTGTAAACCCATTTGGGAAATGTTGCCATCTTAACAATATCAAGTCTTCCAGTCCATGAACATGGGATGTCTTCCCAATTATTTAGGTGTTCTTTCATGTCTTTCTGTAACGTTCAGAATTTTCAGGGTAAAGGTCTTGCGTTTCTGTGTTATATTTGTTATTTTTGATGTTACTATAAATAGAACCAATTTCTTAATTTCGCTTTCTGGTTGTTTGAGGACAGAGTGGCTCAGGAATGTTAAAGTAACTTGCCCAAAAGTCAGAGTTGCCAGTGGATAGAAATATGATTGATTTTTATGTGTTGATCTTATGTCCTTCAGCCTTGCTGAACTCACACATTCTAGTAGTTTTTTTTAGTGGACTTCTTAGTGTTTTTATACCATCTGGAAATGGAGATAGTTTCATTTCTTCCTTTCCAATCTGGGTGCCTTTTACTTCTTTTTCTTGCCTAATTGTCATGGCTGGAACCTCTAGCACAAGAGAAGTGAGTTAACAAGTAGTTCTCTTCTAGCAGAGAAGCATTTAGTCCTTTACCGTTACATAAAATGTTAGCTGTGAGTTTTTTACAGATATTCTTTATCAGGTGAGGGTGTTTCCTCTTATCTGTGGTTTTGGAAAGAGTTTTTATTTTATCATGGAAGAGTGTTGGATTTTGTCAAATGCTTTTTCTGCATCTGTTGAGATGATCATTTGTGTTTTGTTTTTGTACTCAGTCCTTTTCTCTCTAATGATAGGATATATTATATTAATTGATTTTCATATGTTAAGTCAACCTTGCATTTCTGGGATAAATCCCACTTGGTTATTATGCATAATCCTTTTTATATGTTACTGGATTTGTTTTTCTGGTATTTTATTAAGGATTTTTGCATCTGTGTTCATAAATATCCAAGAATTTTTGCCCCTCTGAAATTGTTTTAAGATGTAAAGAACCATTTTATTTTAGTTTCATTAATTTTTTTTTCTATTTTGAGAGAGAGAGTGCATGTGAGCAGCAGAGAGAGAGGGAGAGAGAGAACCCCAAGCAGGCTCCACGCTGTCATCACAGAGCCTAATATAGGGCTTGATCCCACAAACCATGAGATCATGACCTGAGCTGAAATCAAGAGTCAGATGCTCAACTGACTAAGCCACCTAGGCACCCCTGAAGAACCATTTAAAATTTTTCTTTTAATGTTTATTATTTTTGAGAGACACAGAGAGACAGAGTGCGAACGGAGGAGGAACAGAGAGAGAGGGAGACACAGAAACCGAAGCAGGCTCCAGGCTCTGAGCTGTCAGCACAGAGCCCGATGCGGGGCTCAGACCCACAAGCTGTGAGATCATGACCTGAGCTGAAGTCGGACACTCGACCGACTGAGCCACCCAGGCGCCCCGTTAAAGAACCATTTTAAATGAGATTTCAGAGATTGCAAAGTGATTGAAGAAGAATTAGTTTTACTTTGAAATTTTTGGTCTCTTTCAGAGTCTTTAAAATACTAAACTAGTAGAATAAATCTGAGATAAAATTATCTAGGATAAATTAGTAAATCAGTATTTCTAGAGATCACCAAAAGAGTCTGAGCAGAATTTCCTCAAATAATACACCATTCTTTGCTTCTCTTTTGTAGTCTGGAATGTTCTTTTTTTTTTTAAGTGTTTATTTTTTGAGAGAAAGAGAGAGTGTGAGCGGGAGAGGTGCAGAGAGAGAGGGAGACACAGAATCTGAAGCAGGTTCCAGCCTCTGAGCTGTCAGCGCAGAGCCTGACGTGGGGCTGGAACCGACAAGCCATGAGATCGTGGCCTGAGCTGAAGTCGGCCGCTTAACCGACTGAGCCACCCAGGTGCCCCTGTAGTCTAGAATATTCTTTTTGTTGTAATGAAATAATTGTCACTTCTGCCTGTATGAGTTTGTCCCTTGATATAATAAGCAGAAATGTTTGAGTCTTAATGATACACTCAATATGCTTATCATGATATAATCATGAAAGACATGATATGTATTATTTGATATAATGGATTGATATATTTGTTTGATACTCAACTGTGTATTCATGGGATAATCAATATACCGATGACGTTCTCATGAATACTTAACACGATACATGCCATCTGTTATAATGAACTATTCTTAGAGGACAAAGGGTATGTTTCCATTTCCTAAGTTTATAGGCCACTGTATTGCAAGTCTGTGCAAGTGAATCTTAAATCACTTAAATCATACGTTGTCCACATGTATTATCTTAATAACACTTCTGATAATTTTGTGAGATGGACCTTATTATTTCCATTTCATGGATTAAGGAACAGTAGTTTAGGAATCTTTTTTTTTTTTTTTAATTTTTTTTTTCAACGTTTATTTATTTTTGGGACAGAGAGAGACAGAGCATGAACGGGGGAGGGGCAGAGAGAGAGGGAGACACAGAATCGGAAACAGGCGCCAGGCTCCGAGCCATCAGCCCAGAGCCTGACGCGGGGCTCGAACTCACGGACCGCGAGATCGTGACCTGGCTGAAGTCGGACGCTTAACCGACTGCGCCACCCAGGCGCCCCAGCAGTAGTTTAGGAATCTTAAGTGACCTGCCCAAAGGTCAATAAGAAAGTAAATTGTAACCTGGAATCCAAACCCAACCTGACTCTAAAGGGAGAAAAGAGGGAGAAGGTGGTGGAGAAAATCAAAACAAGTCGACAAGGTCGACAAGGAGAGATGCAGACCTATTGGCAAAGACGTAAGTGGATTCAGGGAAGGGGCAGCTGGGCCCGGGGGGAAACGTGGACACCCTTCCCTCGAGAGCACTGATTGGATGGCCGATGCCAGTGAGGACACTCATTGCTGCATTTGGCCTGGTGCTCCGGGGTTTCATTCCCCCCCCCACCCCACCCCATCATGTTCTCTTCCATGCACTGCCTTGACCTAGAAAGAAAGATCCATGGGGACGTACGAAACCAAAACACAGAGCTCACTTCTGAGCTTAAACAGAGTTGTTTTTTTTTTCAGCTAATTGGTGATCCATAACAGGATGTAAAATTCTATTTTGTTGCATAAGGTAGTGACTCCATAAAGCACAGAAACACGGTAAGAAGCGTGTCCTCCTTTTCTTCCCATGTTGGGAGTATGTGTAGTGAAACAGCGTTTAATTGGGCCCCATCACTTTGACATTTGTGATGGTCTGGACAAGAGCTAGGCCGAAGCTTTGCTTGGCACTATTTATGGGACCAGAGAAGAACTTGTAAGTTATTTGTTTATATAAACGAACATGGGGGCGTTATATCTCCTTGGGAGATAATCAACGATTCTCAAGAACTTAATGATAACCTAACTTAATGGATATGAGAACTATAAATAACTTTTTGCCTATTATGAAAGCAGGTCTCAAAGATCTTCTTGACAAGTCTTGGTTAGTTAATGATACCGCCCTCTGTGCTAAAAACAATCGAATACTTATTTCATACCGGTATTTAATTAAATAAATATATGATCATATAATTTCTCTTAAAATCTTCGTAATCCTGAAGGGCCTTGTCACTGTTGGCCTGAGAGAGAGAGAGAGAGAGAGAGAGAGAGAGAATCCCATGCAGGCTCCATGCTGCCAGCACAGAGCCCTACATGGGGTTTGAGCCCACAAACCATAAGATTGTGACCTGAGTGGAGATCAGGAGTCGGACGCTTAACCCACTGAGCCACCCAGGCACCCCTGCCCTTTTTATCTTTTTAAAGAAACAATTTCTTTGGGGGGTCTCTATTTGGCAGCCTACTCAATCTGTGCATCTTAACACCCAAGATCCTAAGTAGTCAAGTAGAATATGTATTTCGCGTTTGTATTAAGGTTGCTCATTTTCAAACCGTGTAATTACCTTGTGAGTGTCTTACTCTTCACACCGATGGAACAGGTTGACCAAACACAGGGACAGGCATCAGAACTGAAATCATGAACCTGACCATCCTGTGGCCCTTCCTACTCATCTGGCTTGGCTTTCACTAGGGTGGGGGCAGGCACAGGTATACATCTTCCCAGAGTGGCGCCTACAGGCTTTGAGATGTCGTAAAGAATGGGGGGTTGCGCGAGGGGTACGACACAAGCCCCGAAAGCCATTGCGTGGCCTGGCATCCTCTGGTTTAATTTTATGCCACCGGGGAAACACCGTCAGCTAGACGCATTTGGTGGTGCCTTTCAAGGAAGGAGAAAATTTCGGCTGGCGTGATAATTTTGCTGGAAGGTATCAGCCTGTAAATTTGCCATCTCATCCCCTTTGCCGGGTCTCTCCGTCTTGGATCATCAGAGGAACCATGCCTAACCTCGTGGTCCATCAGCATGGTTTTGTGCATATTGTGGCTCTCGCTGGGTCGGAAGAAAACCGTTCGTCGGCTCGTGGCTTTGACCTGTGGCCTGCCGGGGTGACTAACGCCAATCAGATCCCCTGATTTCAGAGTCAAATCCTTGGTTCAGAGTAAAATCCTCTACTCCTTGGTTTTGGAGGAAATACACCCGGAGAAGCTGAGTTGGCTTTGTTTTCTGTGCCGGTTGGCACAAGGTCCTCCCCGGAGGGCTTTTGTCACCTACCCACCCACCTACATGGTGACAGTAGAAGTTATTTCTGGTACGGGTTTTACACTGTGACTGTGTCTCCCTGGGCTTGAGTCCTGTGGCTGAGCAGCCTGGGGGGATGTTTAGGTCTGAGGGCAACCGCTTCGTTTACAAAGTGCTTTCCAGATGCCTTCCTTGGCCTCAACCGTGTCCTACCTGTCCGGAGGCTTCAGCTCTCTGCTCAATCTGATAACTGATGGGAGGGAAGGCATGGGATAAGGTTGAAAGAGAGTGAGAGACGGTGATTATTCACATGAAAAGTTTCAAGCCAAAAGACGTGAAGTGGGCAGAAACAAAGCGTGGAGAGTTAACACGACCAGAATGCAGGGTGTTGCATGGATCCTGCCCCGTGCCTTCCTCTCACCGATAGAAATGCAATCCTGCAAGACCCCGAGAAGCCAAAAGGAGAATGCCAAAGCATAGTTTCCTTTTCTAACTAAATGTTTCTTGGAAGGGCTTACTGAAAACCATGGGAAACAGCGTCCTTCTTTTTTTTTTTTTTTTTTTTTTTTTTTTTTTAATGACTGTTATTCATTGTCAGTTGACTCTGGTCACCACAAATCAAGAAGGAAGAACAGGGAGAGAATTGGTGCCCTGGAGATTGGGGCTGCCATGACGAGACAGAAACGTGAAGTTGGTGCCCCCCAGTTTGGCAAGGCAAAGGTTAGGGCGCGGCATGATCCCGACGTGAGGACCGTGAGCAGTGTGGCTCAAGTGAAGGTGATGAACTTGGCTCAAGTGAAGGTGACGAACTTGGCTCAAGTGAAGGTGATGAACTGGTCTCTCCTCCAAGGGTCGGTGTTTATCAGCAAAGGAAACATGACACCACGAAGAGGTCGTGATAGACGGATGGGATCTGTTGTCCCTCAAGATGGTTGGGACTGGCTGGAGACCGGAAGCCCTGTCGGACTGGCCTGTCTGCGCCAGAAGTGGCCACAGGAGCCACTGTTGTGACCTGCCCCAGCCCACCCTGCTGTTCTGACCTTGACTGCATTAGGCGTCTGGCTCTCTCAGCACCTCAGCCCCAGACAGACAACTCTTCCTCAGCCTTCATCATTGGAACATCAGCGCTCTGATCTCTTGCGCACTCAATCTCCCCGACTGTTCTGCTGCTGAACGCTCAAACCGTAGATGTCTGCGGTTGATCCAGACCCCCCCCCCCCCCATTTTTCTCATCATGAAGCGCTCCTGAGGTCACATACAGCGTAGCATAGTCACCAAGGTAGTATTTCTGTTTCTGAAATGACTTCGCTTTGGAGCATCAGCGACTAGTTGTGGCCATTCTTCCGTCCTTAATCTCTCTGTTCTTGTGTATTTGAAGCCATTGACTGTCTTACGTGGTGCATTTTCTCCTGTTTTGATTTCCCAGGATGAACACGGTCTCCATTTTCTGCCCACCCTTCCAGTAAGTCTGTCTCCTGGGGATTCCTTTTCTTTTCTTTTCTTTTCTTTTCTTTTCTTTTCTTTTCTTTTCTTTTCTTATTTTATTTTTTTGTCCCTGCTTTTAAAAATTACATGTTTCCAAAAAGATTCTTTTCTTTAATATTTGCCTGCTCTACCCCTCCCCTCTGTCCCTTCATCAATCTATTCTGTTTTCATGGGACACACTCCCACCTCCAGGTAGATCCTTCTCGAATCTGCTTGTCTCTCCCGGTCTGTCCCTCCATTTCCAACTTCCTGAGGAGCATCTCCATACAGATGCTCCACCAAAACCTTAAAGTCATTTTAGCTTAATGGTTTTTAAACTTCGCAAATTATTTGGAAGCTTCTGTCTCTTTTCTGTCTTCCTTCTTCCTCCCCGCCCTCCTCCAGTGGTGGCATCCTTCCAGGTTCAAAAAACTATGGGTCATTGTTGATTCCTTATGCTATATGCATTTCATTATGCCTCTGCTCTGTCACCATGTGACCCTGGCTTGTTCATCTTCCTAAAGTGCTCTCTTCATTCAGCAAGTGTCTCACGAGCGGCTAACATGTATTAGGACGTACGTCAAGGGATGGGGTTACAAAGAAAAATAAATATGGTTCTTGACCTCATGGAGCTCAAGGTCTAATGGAAATAGAGATGTGCAAACAAAACAACTAATAAAATTTGATCACTGTTGTAATGGAGACCTGGTTTAAACATGATAAAAGAGGCAGAATTGTATCCGTTGGAAAGATGAGGTAGGTTTCTCAGAGGAGGTGATGCTTAAGTTGAAGCTTGGAGAACGAGTAGGATTTTACTCAGTCGGTACTTTGAGAACTCAGTATCCCAGGAAGAAGAAACAGCATGCAGCCATATGTAGAGATATCCAAGATACCCGTTTTCAGGGAACTATACGTGGGTCTTTGGATATTCAAAGACAAACACGACAGGATGAAGGCAGGATGTTTTGTGTTCTGCTCAGGAGCTGGGCATTTAGCCTCTACTCAGTAGCAAACCATTAAGGAATTGTGGGCAAGAGAATGACATGGCCAGATAAGGAGGTATGGTGGTTGGATAAGGAGAGGGTAGACTAAAAGCAGAAAAAATTGTAGGCACCATATTTTAAAGGTCTCATAAGAGGTGATCGACAAGGACATGGGAGGGGGGTAGGTTTGAGATCTTAGAAGGAAGAATCAGGGGCACCTGGCTGGCTCAGTTGGTAGAGTGTGCGATTCTTGAAGCCCTGTGTTGGGTGTGGAGATTACTTAAAAGTAATATCTTTGGAAAAAAAAAAAAAAAAAAAGGAAGAACCAAGAAGACTCAGTGACTGACTTAAGTATCTGGCAAAGACCTTGGGTTGGTTTCTCTACAACGTGACCCTGGAAAGGGTCTTCACCACCCGTGTCAGAATATTGGCTTCGTAGGCTTAAGCCGTTGTTGGGTCAGTCCAGCCAAGAAGTAAGGCAAGTGTGTGGACTGAGATGACATATGTGTTTAATGCAGTCTGCCTCCGGCTGTAGGAAGACGCACATGACAGGTCTGCCCACAGCCACGGGGACCCCCGTGTCATCATGGTATACTCAGAAGGTGCCCTGATGAACATGAGGGGAAAACAGATGCTTTGAGGAATGGAGGAAAGATCATTTATCTGTTCATAATTTAGATTTTAATGTTGCTCTGAAATGCAGGACATCATTCCTGCCTTCTGGGACTAAATGCTGGGAAGAGACATCTGTTTATAGAGTTGTCCTGGGCATATTATATAAATTTATGTGTAAGTAAGAATTTCAGGTGGACTCTGGGGAAGACCGGGAAAGGGGAACAGACCCCGGCGTATTTTTCCTTTTGTGAGAGAACTCCCCACCCCAGGGTCTCTCGACCTCGGCATTATTGACATTTTGGCCCGGATAATTTTTTGTTGTCGCTGTCAGATACTTGTCAACCTCTCTGGCCTCTACCCAGGGCACCCCTCCCAAGTTGTGATGACCAGAAATGTCCCCAGACATTGACGAATGTCCCCCAAGGGAGCAAGATCTCCCAGTAGAGAACCACTGTCATGTACTAATGCTTCTCCAATTTTAAGGTGCATGGGAATTGCCTGGGGACCTTGTGTAATTGCAGATACTACTGACTCAGTAGGGTGGGGACTGGAGATTCTGCATTTCTAGCAAACTCCGGGGGGGGGGACGCCAGTGATGCTGCCCTGAGGACCGAGCTTTGAACAGCGAGGTCTTAGCACTTCCGAACATCCCATCTTCGCTGCTTCCATACATCCTACCACCACGCAAGGGAGAGCCTGGGTGGCATCGGAGATCCCGCGAGGGCCCCCGCCCTCTCTTCTCGGCAAGGACATCCCCCAAGCCCTGCCCTGATCTGTTCCAGGCTCCTGTGTTCTCGGTTGGAGGGGCGTAGGGCAGGTGGGAGTAAACCGAAGGGGCACATCCCGAACCCCTGACGTCAGGCCGGAAGCCTGGGGCAGGGGGAGATTGAGGAGGCCTGAACTTGCTCACACATCAGCCAAGGCAGCTGTGTCTCAGTCCACGGGGTGCGGTTCAGAGGGCACAGCAGCTAATGGGACCAGATGGTCTGTGCCTTGTTTGTGGGCACGTGCCTCCCCCGTACTCACACAGTGATTTCCTCATTTGTTTCCTGCCCTCCGGAAACAGAATAGCCATTTTTAAATGAAATGGGGCTGAAGGCTCTCTTTCTTCCCAGCCTGTGTGCCGTTGAGCCTCCCGATGTGAATATGTTCAATCATGGAACTTTCTTTAAAAGCGCTGGCAGCCGGCTTTATTTGGAAGCCCGGCAGGGTCGTGATTCGGAGCAAAATGAGAAGACCCCAACCCCCACGCCCACCCCCTACAAAGGGACCCCTAGTCGGGGCATTATCTGCCATCAGATGCAAAGAGTCACAGGGGGTGTCGTGTTCTAAGCCCTGAACTGTTAACACATGAGGGCAAAGCCCTTGTGAAGGTTCTCCAGAGGGGCTAGTTGGGGGCACTTCACTCCAGAGCCATGCGCGGCAACACTTAGGAAGACGGCAGGGCCCAGGGGCTGGTCCAGGGCCCTTGTGTCCTCAAGCCGGAAAGGAAAGAGATGGGCTTAAGTTTCTTACCCGGAGAAGTCCGTCTACCAAATCCGAGTCCTTCAAAGCTCTAAACCGGACTGGACGTGCATTTTATTCCAAAACAGACCCATTGTTTTCAACACCCCACCCCACCTCACCCTGCCCCACTCCCTTTTGGGAGCCCCCATGGTTCCCCCCCACTGCTTTGCCTCAATCCTGAATGGCCGTGCTTGAAACGGTCTCAAGCAGACGTGTCTGTCTAAGGCTGGGAAGACAGCTTCAGCCCTGTCCTTTTGTCCTGCCTAGCCTTTGAGTTCCTGATGAAACTCATGACCTTGACCAGCACCAATCCCCGCTAGGGTAATGGACTTGAAGCTCTGCTGTTCTATAGCTGGGTGACCTTGGGTGCTGGGCTCAATCTCTCTGAGTCTGCTTTCTCCCTGGTCAGATGGGTTTGCTGGTATTTCCCTTTCCGTGTGGTTGTGGGCAGTAGGTAAGGGCGGTGGGGGTCGGAGGGGGGTTCCTATTTGCCAGGTGCCTCTCTGCCAGGTCTGGGCTCTGCCTGCCAGGACTTTAGTCAGGAGGATTAGGGGAGCGACATTGGCCTCTACCCCTGGCTCTAACCCTTCCCAGCCCTGTTTGTTTTTTTCTTTTTTCTTTTTTCCTATCTCAAGTTAGGTAACATACAGTGTTAGTTTCAGCAAAACCCGGTGATTCATTCATCCCCTACGAAGAACACTCAGTGCTTCTCCCAACAAGTGCCCTCCTTAATGCCCATCCCATCCCCCATTTAGCCCATCCCTCCCCCCCCACCTCCTGCCAGCAGCCATCAGTTTGTTTTCTGTATTTAAGAGTCTCTTAGAGGGGTGCCCAGCTGGCTCAGTCGGTTAAGTGTCTACCTTTGGCTCAGGTCATGATCTCAAGGTTTGTGAGTTCGAGCCCCGCGTCAGGCTCTCTGCTGTCAGTGCGGATCATCTGTCCCCCCTTCTCTCTGCCCCTCCCCGGCTCGTGCGCACTCTTTCTGTCTCTCTCTTTCTCTCCCTGTCTCTCAAAAATACAAAAAGAGCCTCTTCTGGTTTGCTTTCCTCTCTGTTTTTATCTTATTTTTTCCCCCTTCTCCTCTATTCATCTGTTAAGTTTCTCAAATTCCACAGGAGTGAAATCAGATGATATGTCTTTTTCTGACTGACTCACTTCGCTTAGCATAATACCCTCCAGTTCCATCCACGCTGATGTGCATGGCAAGACATCCCCTTTTTTCATCGCTGAGTAGTATTCCCTGGTATATACACATCTTAATGCAGCCCTGTTCTCTTCCTGACTTTCCTCCAGGCAGAATGCCTCCCCTCCAAGGCCATCCGCACCTCTGAAAAAGTGGCCGTGTGGCCAGGCCCTGGAGTTCATTCCTGTTGATCCAAGCAGTTTCAGAGTGGGCCCCGTGGGGAGTTCAGATGCTACACCGTTTTGGGGGGTGGGGGGCAGCGGCTGCGGTGGGGGCCCGGGAAGGAGGAGGCTCAGCCCAGCGGGGTCCACAGGCCGTAGGACGGGCTTCAGGGGCAGACCCGCACAGACTCCCCACCTCGCCTGGAGCCGTGAGCTCGGCCTTGTGGGCACTCAGAGACACAGGCCACCAGCCCTAGAAGGTTCCATCACGTGGGTTGGCCAAACTCCGGCTCGGTCGGGCGGTGTGCAGGCAGTGCCTTCCAGCTGGCCTCCGCCCGGCTCTCGTCACTCACGTGCAGCTGGCTCCCCGAGCTGCCGTTCGGCAGAGTCAAGCACCCTGTACAGTCACTCTCTTCCCGGCCTCAGCGACACAGCAGCTCAGCTTCCCGGAGCCGCTTCGCTGGAACATCTTATTTAAAGTTCACACCCGAAGAGACGCGGGTGTTGATGGCTAATTTCCTCTAAACGAGCAGAGAATCGGGAGGCCTCTTCCCTTGGCTGACAGCTGTGGGGTCCGCGTCCATCTGTCTGGTCCCTGCCGGCCCGATGCTGCCTCCGGGTGGAGGGTGGCCTCGGGCCAGCTGCCAATGGCACGGCTTCCTCCGGTTCCTTCCAGGAGCACGGCGCACCAGCTGTTGACTCCTGTCCCCGAGCCCCCCGCCTGTCCCCTTGAAGTGGCACCACAGTGTCCCTGCTGGACGAGTGGGGGACAGGTAGTGTTTTCTCTCCTCCAAATGCAACCTGCATGGGGGTGGGGCGGTGGGGGGAGCTCCTCGGCTTTCCTCCAGGCTTTGGTGGGCAGGGTGGGAGGGCCGGTGCAGTGTTTCGCCCCATCGCTGCGCAAGAGACAGGGACGCTGCCCAGGGGCGCCCGGGTGGCTCAGTTGGGCAGCATCCGGCTCTTGATTTCTGCTCAGGTCAAATCAGGTTCCTGGGTTTGAGCCCCACATCAGGCTCTGTGCTGACAGCTTCGAGCCTGCTTGGGATTCCCTCTCTCTCTTCCCTCTGTCTCTGCTCCGCGCGCTCTCTCTCTCTCTCTCTCTCTCTCTCTCTCTCTCTCTCAAAATAAATACATTAATTAAAAAAAAAAAAGAAAGAAACAGGGAGGCTGCACAGGTAGAGGCCCGCATTGCTGAAGGGAGGCTGTGTGTGCGTTTTGCAATATGCCTTTTATTTATCTTTTTGGTACCATTTCACAGTAACCCCCTGCCACCAGAATGCACCCCCTCTTAAACACAGAATATTCCTTATCGTAAAAGAAATATCTGCTCATTAGGGGCGCCTGGCTGGCTCAGTCACTTAAGCATCCAACTTCGGCTCAGGTCGTGATCTCGCGGTTTGTGGGGTCAAGCCTCGCGTCGGGCTCTGTGCTGACAGCTCAGAGCCCGGAGCCTGCTTTGGATTCTCTGTCTCCCTCTCTCTCTGCCCCTCCCCTGCCCATGCCCTCACATTAAAAAAAAAAAAAAAAAAGGTATCTGCCCATTAAAGAAAGTTTGGAAAACACAGAAGAGCACAGAAAACTTACTCCTCATCCCTACAAATTCCCCTGCGTCTCCCCCTGCCCGCCGCCCATTTTTACAGAGATGTAACACACTGTATATTAATTATAAATCTTTCGCTCACCTAATGTGATTCCCTGACAGTCTTTCACAGCGTGGAAAGATTTTGCAGAAGACAGCAGAGAATGAGTGCGTGGCACCCAGCCTTGGAAGGAACATCATTTATTCCGCCGTTTTCCTGTTGATCACATTTAGCTTGTTTCTAATTTTACCCTATTATAAATAATACCGCGATAATAATCATGGCATATAAATCTCTGCTATGTGTGCAGTTATTTCCCTTGGATAGATTGCTATTAAGTGGAATTATTAAATCACAAGCTGTGCATGTTTTAAGACTCTTATTATATATCATCATATTACCCTGAAGAGATACCTTTCCAAAAAGTGAGAGAGAGAGAGAGATCATTCCATTTTTTGTCTTCTCTTCTGAATTGCCCGTTTATGTCCGCAGCCTGTTTTTCCCCTAAGGGAGCTCATCTCTTCTTTATTCAGAAGAGCTTTTTTATATATGCTGACGATAGTAACTGTTTACAAAATTGTTGTTAATTACGGTAATATACGCGCAACATAAAATTCACTCTCTTGGCCATTTTTGAGCGGGCAGTTTGGTGGGGTTGTGGCCATCCGTGTGCTCGTGCAGCCCTGCTGGCCATGCATCTCCAGAACGTTGGCATCTTCCAAAACGGAAGCCTAGTAGCCTGTGAACATGGGAGTACGTTCACGGTCATTTTCGCCCTACGCGATGCTCAAAATTTTTATACGATCTGACCTCTTCGTCCCTCCTTTTGTCGCTGGCTTCTCCTTTTTTTCTTCTTTTTTTTTTTTTTTTTGCTCTCCTGTTTGGACATGCCTTGCTCGGCCAGGGTTGGTAGCTCCTTCTGTTTCTTTTACAATCTCATTTCCTCATGTTTAATTCTAGGCTGTCCCTAGAACATGGTTTGAAACGTGGTGTATGTTCTATTCAGAATGTGTTTATGAGAAATGCAGATCAAAGGGGCAGAGAGAGAGAGAGAGAGAGAGAGAGAGGGACCCAAGCAGGCTCCAAGCACACTGTCAGCACAGAGCCTGATTCAGGGCTCGAACTCATGAACTGTGAGATCGTGACTTGAGCAGAGATCAAGAGTTGGATGCTTAATGACTGGGCCACCCCATGGGGCACCTGGGTGGCTCAGTCAGCTAAGCGTCTGACTTCAGCTCAGGTCATGATCTTGTAGTTCACGAGTTTGAGCCCTGCGTCGGGCTCTGTGTTGACCGCTCAGAGCCTGGATCCTGCTTCGGATTCTGTGTCTCCCTCTCTCTCTGCCCCTCTCCTCCTCGTGCTCTGTCTCTCTCTGTCTCAAAAATAAATAAGCATTAAAGAAATTTAAAGAAATATGACTGGGCCACCCACATGCTCCTAAATAGTCTTGAGAACAAACCCTGTTTTTTAATTGCTGGCCCAATCAGTCTTGGTCAGGAAATGGGAGAGGGTCACGTGACAGAAGAGAGATTAGACTTTCCAGATGCGCCCTTTATTCGGAAGTCCACGAAGTTCTTGTAGGAGGTATGGGCTGGGCAAACATCCTGATACGTGTGTGTGAGGAGAAGCCGTATCCCAAGGACATAATCCACATTCTTGTGGATTCGTTTCTTTTCTCCACTGATTCGGATGCCCTGCTTATCATAACCTCGATCCTTAACACTTACCAAGGTCTCCCTCTCGTCTCCCTCTTGGGTGTTCCATTCTGTTCCATTTAGCTATTCTTAGGTTGGTACCTCACTGTTTTAACGATTGTAGCTTTATCTCTTACATAATATCTGGTTCAAGTTCTCTTTCAGTTCAGAAGGTCTTGCCTCTTCTCTTCTGTTAAATTTTCCCAGCTAGACTTCAGACTCCATGCGCCCGCTTTGTATTTCCCACAGGCATGCTTCTTATTTGAATGGTTTTAAAATCACAAACACATTAGTTTGAGGAGAATTTACATTTTCAGAACATCTTATGTGCGCACTATTTATACTTATTTTTCTTTTCTGATTTTTAATATTTTATTTTATTTAAAAATGTTTAATGTCTATTTATCGTTGAGAGAGCGAGAGAAGGAGAGAGAGAGAGAGACAGGGTGTGAGCGAGGGAGGGGCAGGGAGACAGGGAAACAGAATCTGAAGCAGATTCCAGGCTCCGAGCTGCCAGCACAGAGCCCAACATGGGGCTTGAAGTCAAGAACCACGTGACCTGAGCCAAAGTTGGATGCTTAACTGACTGAGCCACCCAAGTGCCCCAAAGACTTTATTTTCAAGTTCGCTCTATACCCGAATGGGGGCTAGAACTCAGAACCCTGAGATCAAGCCTTGCACACTTCACCAACTGAACTAGCCTTCTTTTTCTTTTTTTTTTTTTTTAATGTTATTTATTTTTGACAGAGAAGGAGAGGGAGAGGGAGACAGAGCATGAGTGGGGGAGGGGCAGAGAGAGAGGGAGACACAATGCAAAGCAGGCTCCGGGCTCTGAGCTGTCAGCACAGAGCGCGACGACATGGGGCTCGAACTCACGGACAATGAGATCACGACCTGAGTTGAAGTTGGACGCTCAACCGACTGAGCCACCCAGGCGCACCCCCCCCCCTACTTATTTTTCAATAAAGATGACTTTAACTGAGAGGCTTTTTTGTTTTAAGCTGTCACGGCACTGAAAAACTGGATCCACCTGGGGAAGGATGGGAGGCTGGAAGTTCATCTCATCTGGCACCTGTTGAGTGAGTGAATTAGATGACTATGCGTTCAAGTCCACGTGCACAGATTTTGATTCCAAGAGAGTGAAAAGCTGGGATGATTGGATGGATATTCGTAGCAACGGAGAGGTGACAGCGGTTTGGGGAGATGTTGCCGATCCTTTTGCCCCGTCCTGTTCGTTGGCTCTCTCGTAACCACTCAGTGCTTCCCTGCGTGTTGATAAGGCAGGGAGTCCCGTGACTCAGACCTTGAGATTATTCGAGTGTGGACACAGGGGCATCTGGGTGGCTCAGTCGGTTAAGCGTCTGACTCTTGATCTCGGAGCTTGGTCCTTGCCGTCTATAACTGGTATTAGGCGTGCTCACCAGTAACGGTAGTGAATGCTTGCAGTGCCGTGGGTCACAGAGACGGGATCGGGTCGCACCCAGCCAGAGTTCATGGGGGACAATGGACCACAAGCCACATGTGATGGACCACCGGGGTGGCGAGGCAGTTGCCAGATGGTAACAGGAGGCTGGACTTTTGAACACAACCTTACTTCCACTTCTCACTTCCGAGATGAAATCCTCGACCCCCACGTCCAAGTCCCTGGGGCCCGGTTCTTCCGAACATGACCTCTACTCCCCTTCCTGCTGAGGCCTTCACTCGTTCCACTCTCTTGCCATATAATAGATCTTTATTTCTCGCGGCAGCGCGACAACGGCTCGGGAAGACCGCAGGCTTTGGGGTAAAAAGAATGTTTTGTTCCAACCCTGCCTATTTATGTAACTAGCTGTGCCGTTTGGGACAAATTATTGAAAATTTTCTTTTTCTTAAGTGCCACGTGGGGATGATGAATGCACCCTTTGTGAGGTTGTTTCAGAGTTTCCATTAAATGAGATTTTATGCAAAGCATGTAGTCAGGTGCTACCTTAGAGGTGGTGACCGTCTTATTCGTAGCTGGCCTTCCTTTTGGGTCAGGGGCCTCCTAAATGTAGAGATTGATCCCATTTCTTCTGGGTTTAACCTGACTTCCCCTTCCTCCTCCCCCCCCCCTCCTCCTCCTTCTCCTCCTCCTCCTTCTTCTTCTTCTTCTTTAAATATATCCATTCCATTCTTTTATTTTTTTTTAACGTTTATTTATTTTTGAGAGACAGAGACAGAGTGCGAGTAGGGGAGGAAAAGAGAGAGGGAGACACAGAAACCGAAGCGGGCTCCAGGCTCCGAGCTGTCAGCACAGAGCCCGACGCGGGGCTCAAACCCGTGAACTGTGAGATCATGACCTGAGCCAAAGTCGGACGTTTAACCGACCGAGCCACCCAGGCACCCCCTGACGACCCTTTCAGTGGAAATACTTCTTTTTACTTAACTCTCTCCTTTGGAAAGGGTGGTGGGCCTTTGATTTCATATTCACTGTTGCCCTGAGTTTATTAGCGGAATCAGTGTCCTCGGGCCGGCTGCTGAGATGAATGCACTCTGCTCCCTTCCTGGCATGCACGGTGTGGCCTTCTTTCCTTCACTGCTCGCCAGGCGGCCAGAGCAGACTCATGGTACAGCTTCGTTAGAGGCCGAGCTGAAGCCTCTTCCCCCCCGCCAGTCTTTACGCCAGATCCCTTTTCCATCCCCTCCTGTGCAGCCGCAAGGTGCCTTCCCTCCCCTTGAAGGAAGCCCGCTGAGCCGTTCATTATCGCAGGGTCAGCTCTCCGAGAGCTACATCCTAAACCTCTGTGAGTAGTCTTGCTTGCAGAGGCAAGGCAGAGACAGGCGGTGGTGGGGCAAAGGAAAGAACGTGAACTGTACTTGGAGGGAGGAGATGGGCGGCGTCAGACTCACTTTCTCTTTCCAGGTCTGTTTGTTTCTAACGAGGGGGTCTCTAAGTTCCCTTGCAGCTCGGAGGGTCTTTGGGTTTGTAAACGGAGTTAAATACAGGCAGTTAGGGGACTGGAAGACTGAGAACAGTTGCCTCCTCGTGGTGTTGGTATAATTGGGGTACAGACGGGAGTTTCATGCAAGGTTAAAAGCATGGGTGTTTAGGGGCGCCTGGGTGGCTCAGTCGGTTGAGCAGGCTGGCTTTCGGCCAGAGTCGTGATCTCACAATTTGTGATTTTGAGCCCTGCATCGTGCTCTGCACTGATAATGAGGAGCCTGCGTGGGATTCTCTCTCTCCCTCTCCCTCTCTCTCTCTCTGCCCCTTCCCTGCTCTCTCTCTCTTCTCCCTCTTTCTCTCTGCCCCACCCCTGCTCCCACTCTGTCTCTCTCTCTCTCTCTCTCTCTCTCTCTCTCAAAAATAAATAAACATTAAAAAAATAAGAAAAAACACAGAACATTTCCCTCACCCCCTATGATTCCCTAGGCCCCTTCCCAGTCTGTAGTTACCCCAGAAGTCACAGCCCTGCTGCCTTCAGTCATTACCAAATGGCTTCGTCTGTGCTCTTGGAGTCTTTAAAAAGAATGTGGTCTTGGCCTTCGTATAAGTGGAATCACACCACATGTACTCTCGTCGGTCTGGCTTTTCATTTAACATAATCTCTGTGAGACTAGACGAGTCTCACGTCTAGTTGCTACGCTCATCACCTTGTGTAGCATCCCTTTCAGGAATATTCCACCGTGTATTCATTCCAGCTCCACTTGTTGGGCATTCGGATGATTTCGTTTTCTTTATGACTCTTTCAAGTAGAGCCGCGGCGGACAATCTTTGCGCGGGTTCAGCCGTGGACCCTGTTCTCATCTGTTCTCAACTTCTTGGGTAAATACCTGGTGTGGAACTGCCGGGAGGTAGAGAGAAAAAATATTGTACCTTCAGGAGAAACTACCCAAGAGTTTTTTCAAGGTGGTTTGTCATTTCCTGTCCCCACCAGCAGCGTGTGAGAGTTTGGTTCACATTCTTGGCAACACTTATTGTGGCCAGTTTTTTAAATTTTAGCCACCCTGGTGGGTGTGTAGGGGCGTCTTATTGTGTCGTCGTTATTATTATTATTATTATTTTAAACCATAAAAAACGTGTATTCTGAGCCCCAGGTCCTCCACCGATGGGATACGTGAATAGTGGCAAGATCCCTCAACCCCGAGACTCTTCTGGTTCCTCCACTACTAAATAGCGGGAAATGGGCAGTGATTGGCCTGGGAGGCATAGGGTCAAGGGAGAGTGTTGTATGTAGTGTTCTGAGAAGTTCAAGGTGAATGTGCCCATTGAGGGAGAGAAACTGGTGATTCAGAAGGAGGGGGATGATTTCAGGAGGTAAGTCCATGAGAAGATGTAGGGGGTTGTGGATGTTAACAACTGGCAAGGAAGATTCCCTGTAAATGAGAGTTTCTTTCTTCCCGCTCCGATTTCTCCTTGAAGGATGAGGCAAGGTCAAGTTGGAGGGTATGGGGAGCGGGTGTGGGAGGTTCCAGGAGACACCATGAAATATGTCTGGAACGTGGAGAGTGAACATTCCAAGGGAGGAGAGCAGAATCGCCAAAGGGTTGAGGGGCCATTTGAGACTTTGGGTCATTCATGCTAAGAGATTCTGGTAACAAGAGTAGCAGAAGTATAGCGTTGAACGTACCCCAGGCACTGTTCTGAACTCTTACGTGTATTTATTCATTGAATCCTTTCAGTTGCTCTATGAGCCAGCCTCTCCTCATCTTATAGATGAGTCCGCTGGAAGGCTAAGTGACTTGTCCTCAGTCACACAGCTAATAAGATAGGGAGCCGAGCACCGGACATCGTTTTGCCAAGCCAGGCAACAGCCACCATGTATCGAGAGCACTTAGAATATCCACCCGAGGTCTTAAATACCACATGTATGTATTAACTTGAGTATCACAGAACCCTCATTGGGCACTGGTTCGTCTCCTTTTACAGGTGGGAAGTGAGGGTTCAGAGAGGGTTCAGGTAACTTGCTTGAAGTCCCATAGCTACACGGCCACTGCTTGGCTCTCTCTGCTGGTGGTTCTGCTGGGTGAGCACAGCGGATGAGGCGGAGGCTGGTGCGGTGGTTAAGGATGGACCATGGCATCCCAACGGGCCAAGGAGGGAAGAAGGCCCAAGATGGCGGTGGATGATGTATGCGTAGGAGGCCGGCAGGATGGCCTTGTAAGGTGGCGCTCTTATGAGGGGTAATTTGGGAACAGTGTAGCAAAAGCATTATTGAAAAGAAGAAGGTAAGGAAACTGTAAGGAGCAGCACGGTGTTTTGGACAAGCTAACAGCAGCAGACTGGTCCACTGCCAGACTGAGGGGACGAGGGGGAGGGAGCAGGAAGGACTGTTGTCTGGAGGGGAACTTCAGTAGCCCATCCGTGATGGAGGGACCTGATTATAATCCCACCCTCCTCCTGCCCTTCTCTCCTGCTGCCTCCCCCTGGCCAGGACTACCCGGAGGTCCCTTGATGCAATTCGTAGAGGTCAAGTTGAGGACCTGCCACCTTCAGAGTCCAGCCTTGGGGACCCACACGGGAGGAGCGGGGCCTACGGGGAAGATACTCAGCCCGGCAGCCCTGAGGAGGGTCTTGCTCTGCCTGCCCCCTGCCCCCGCTGGACGAAGGTGACCCAAGTGTCCAGGAGCAGAGGGGAGGGAGGGGCCCTGGTCCAGGGGACCCTCCTGGGCCGGGACGCACCCTTAGCAGGAACGGGATGGAGAAGCAGATTGTGCATCCCTGGTGCGTGGACCACAGGCCATTGTACCGAACAGAGAAGAAGGGAACATGAGAGCTGTGCTTGGCGACTTGTGTCTGAGCTGCTTCAGCCCCCGGTCCCTGGGAGGAGTGGCTCTGAGAGGGGAGAAGTGGCAGGAGCTCACCCCCAAGAGGGTGCCGTGTTGGGGGACGGTCATGTGGATGGCTTCCCATGCATGCCCCTCCCCTAGCTTTCTGTTTTCTTCTCAGGAGTGCGGCCCACCCCCCCTCCCCCCAAAAACCTGCTGTGAGGGGAGACTGGAGACCGATCAGAGTACATCCAGCTCCCAGTCCTGTCCCCACCCTGCCCGGAACAATCCTGGCTCCCCTGTGTCTTTCCCTGGGACCTGGAGTGGGCAGTCTGGCTTTGCCCACGGAAGGAGACGTCTGCGTGTGACGTTAATTCCATAAACTCCAAGGCGACACCGCACCCTATGCCTAAAACTCACTGTTGGGTTTCTCACCTCCTATTTTGCCGCGCTGCGTTACTCAGCGTGGCAGCAAACGCCTATCCCAAATCAACGTGCCAAAGCCCTGGGTTTGAATGCGAACCTTCTCTCATTGATCACTTCTCAGAGATGTTCCATAGTCCACAAACTAAATGGCCTTCCCATTAGGAGTTCAAGCCTAAAAAAAAAAAAAGAAAAGAAAAAGAAAAAAGACAGCCTCTAAAATTCTTCTGTCTCCTATTTTTCTTTCTTTTAAAGAATTTTTTAAAGTTTTATTTATTTATGTTGAGAGAGAGAGAGCATGAGCAGGGGAGGGGCAGAGAGAGAGAGAGGGAGAGAGAGGGAATCCCAAGCAGGTTCTGCACCATCAGCCTGGAGTCGTCCATCGTGGGGCTTGAACTCACAAACCACGAAATCGTGACCTGAGCCGAAACCAGGAGTCGGTCGCTTAACCAACTGAGCCCCCCAGGTGCTCCTCAGTGTGTGTGTGTGTGTGTGTGTGTGTGTGTGTGTGTGTGTGTGTGTGTATTTTAGGAGATAAGAGGTCAAGAAACAGGAAAGGAGGTCTCAGGTGCCCCACGGGCTACCCCACTGTCAGTCTGCAAGGTGATAACAAGAGGGGACTTGAGCAATTCACAGATTTCTTAATCGACCCCTCCCCACAAGTCCTCAGGCTTGGGAGCCAAGGCGAGTCTTCCCTCGCTGTGGAAAGAGCCTGCATCCTTGCATCCATTCAGATTCTCTTCAGGACTCTTGGCCAGGGTCCTGCTCTCAGGAATGAGCCAGAGCCGAAATGGGGATCACAGTCAGAGACGGGAATTTGGTTTGACTCTGGGCATCTTTCCAAGGGGATTACAGCCAGCACATCTGAGGAGAAAATAAATGGCGCGCTGGGGTCCCCTGAAATAGAAACCAACCTCTGCACCGTTTCCTCGGGCATGGAGGAGGCTGTGGGCTCCTTGGTGCATTAGGGAAAGCTCTTCTGTGAGAAGATGGGGTGTTCAGTCACAGCCAGCAGCCAATGACCTTGGACTGTCTGCTTTTGCTTCCCAGTTTCAGTTTCCTCATCTGCAAATATCAAGGCTAGAAGAGATGCCCTTGAACAGTCCTTCAGCTGTAACATTCCCTGATTCTATCTCAATGGCAGGGGGAGAGGGGGAGGATTTAGCCCTCCTCCTAAAATATCCCAAGATTAATGTCACCATCAAGTCATCCTCTCTCTCTCTCCTCCCCTTGGTAAATAATTAGGATGCACTAGAGGTGTGGTCTCGGACGTTTATTTTTGAGCCACGTAACGCTCTCTGAAACAAGAAACCTTACCCCAAAGCCTGTATAATATACAGGAGACCACAGCAGAGCTCCCCTCTTGCAGAGGATGAGGTTGACCTAGAGTGTGCCCTTGACCACAGCCGGAGACCTTTAGAGAGTACATCTTTGTATTTTTGTTTGTCCGTTTTGGTTTCAAACACAAAGTACCAGTTTTCTTAAATTCAAACCAACAAACCTGTGGTTCGGGGGACATTGATTTGAATGGAAAGGGGTTGGTTTAGGAATGACTTTCTGGAGAATTTGCCCCTGGTGCGACGGTTATCAAGATGTGTTCTAGATTACGTGCCCCCCCCCTCCCCCGCCGCCAACCCCACCCTGCTTGTGATCCTGACCTTCTGTATCTGATGAGAGACCCTGCTGTCCTCGAGCAGAATGATAGGATGAAGAGTGCCATCTTGAAAGTCAAGAGTTCAGGGTCCGGTTTCCCAAACCATCAACCTGTGTGACCTTGAGAAGGCCTCTACTCAACGTCTCTGGGGTTCTGTCTCCTTCTTTGTCACATGAGAGTGTTGGGCAAGGCAGTTCCCCAGACAGCCTGGGATTGCTTACCCTGAGCCCTCACGGCTGGGGACACATGGCCTCCACCGGGAGGGCTATGCACCTGGTGACCATCCCCAGCTCTCCCAGCTGTGGAGTCTGCAGAGGGAAGACGCCAGAGGGCAGATCTGTGGCATCGCCACAGTATTTGCCAACAGCTCTGCTAACTGCACAGACTCCCTCTGTGCTTGTGTGAGCAAGCCCTAGAATTGACACATAAAATAAAGCATTCCCAGTAGCTAGTCTCTCGAGATTGTTAGACTAGTAAATAGTCATTGTCAGTACAATGTGCAATTAGACCTGGCCTGCCCCCAGTTTACCTTGGTGGAATGAGCTCAGAACTGCCTCATTCGCTCAACAAAAAGTGACTGTGTGGAGGCACACAGGCCTCCTGGCTGCCAGCCCACTCCCCGTTGTGGAGACACGGGTGAGAGCTCTGGGGAGCAGGAAGGACCTTTGGGGTTTCTCTCGGGAAGAGCCATCAGGCAGGATAGCAAAGCCCAAGGTCTTTTGCTCTTGACTCTTTCTGGCCTGAGGTCAGCTTGGGGCACCATAAGAGGACCCTTGAGTTACCTGCATGGGAAGAAGGAAAGACTTGAGCCTTTATGTGAACAGCAGCTCCCATTTACTGAGGCTTATTGGTGCAGAGTATTAGGTGAAACGATTTATACCTGGGATTTCCTCTAATCCTTCCTACCCTCTGGCCGGGTGGGTATTAGGATCTGTGTTTGATAAATGCCTTGTCATTTACACAGGGAGAAGTGGCCCCTCTTACTTCCTGGCCCTTGTATTTCTTTTTATAAAATGACATTTATTAGAGTTTTTATCCCCCACATAAAGAAGTACAAAGAGAAGAACAAAGACGGGCCCATGATCCCACTCCCTAAGCCCAGAGAAACTCTGTAAATAGTACAAAAATAAAAAAATAATGCATGTATGTGTTTAGAAAGTTCAAACAGTAAAGAAAGTGATGAATCTTTCAAAGGTAAACACCTCCCCTTCTTCATCCCAGGACCTCTCCCGAAAGAAAAGGAGGTTGTTGTCGTTTGCGTGCATCATTATGTCCAGGCAAAAGGACCGTTTGTATAAAACATCCTACTTGTGATGGGTCTCTACATACCCTCGCTGCATTATTTTCATTGTTGTGTGTATAAAAAGGATCCTACTGCAACGTTGCTCTACTCCTTGCTTTTTATTTTTATTTTTATTTTTAAATTTTATCTTGGAGGTCTTCCTGCCTCTGTATGCACAGAGATGCCTCTTTATAACAGCTGTATAGTATTCCACTGGATGCATGGATTCCAGTATTATTCGCTGCCCGTTACCAGGACTACCGAAGTTGATGCCATACTATCTGGCCTGGTTCATATGTAATAAGAAGCCCAGGAGACATATTTGTAGGGTAAATTCGTAGCAGTGAGATGCCAGGTCAAAGGCTTGTCCTTCAAGTAGGCACCACTCATTGACATCCTCCACCAGCAGCTAGAGAGAGCCGGTCGTCCAGGCATCGGGTGTCATCCAGTGCTTACGTTTTGCCGAATCGATTCATTTTTTAGAAAGATCCTGCATATTAAAAAAAAAAATAGTGTTTATTTATTTTTGAGAGGGAGAGAGACAGAGCAAGAGCAGGGGAGGAACGGACAGAGAGGGAGACACAGAATCCGAAGCAAGCTCCAGGCTCTGAGCTGTCAGCACAGAGCCCGACGTGGGGCTCAAACTCACGAACTGTGAGATCATGACCTGAGCCAAAGTCAGACGCCTAACTGACAGAGCCACCTAGGCGCCCTTAGAAAGATCCCGCATATTTTGATTTGCATTTCCTTAATTATGACTCAGGGTTAATCATATCTTTTACATATCCAGGGGCCTTTAAAAAGAGACTTCTTTTTTTTCCCCAGGGGATGTAATTACCTATTCCTATCCTCTGTGCATTTTTTTCTAGGGTGTTATGATTATTGATACAATTGAGCTGTTTTTTGTAAACAGAGGGAAAAGTCCTGTCTCACATGTATTAAAAATATTTTCCCCGGGTTCGCCGTGTGTTTTGGGTTTTGTCTCTGCCGTATTTTTCCACAGACAAGTTCAGCAGTGGGCCCGGCACCATTTCGGCCTTTCAGAGACCAGCTCCCTGTCCGTGCTGCGAGCGTGCTGTGCGTTTCAAGCAGGCTCTAAAGATGGAGAGCTGTTCCTCTGATCACGGATGGTACTTTGGGTTTTGTTGCATCGATGATAACGTACTTTTATTGCCCTGTTTGCATGCCAGGTTTTCCAGGGCCAATCCAGCACCGCTTCACTTTGTTTCTGCCAATAAAGACAATTTGTGAAAGGTTACAAGTGTGTGATCCCATTGACCAGTCTCTTCTCCATGGCTTTTGGGATTTGGGTACTGTTTGAAGATTATAAATAAATACATCCTGGCTTTTAGAAATTCTGTAGTTTTGCTTCTTGCTTGATGGATTTCATCATCACGTATCTTGCCCCTTCCCCCAAGGAGAATTTGTGGGGCTTGTAGTCTCTGAGTTCTTAAAACTGGAGACTCTGTTTCCTTTATTGTTGAAGGATAATTTGGTGGTGAATAAAATACTTGGGCTACAGGTACTTAACCAAAACCTAGCTCTCTATCCATCCAGCCATCCATCTATCCATCTACTTATTCACCCACACATTCATTCCATTCATTCACTTATTCCTTTTCTCATCCACCCATCCATCCACCCACCAGCCCAACCACCCACCCACCCATCCATCCACATACCCATCCATCCATCCATCCATCCATCCATCCATCCATCCGTCCATCATCCATCCATCCATCCATCCATCCATCCACTTATTCACCTACACATTCAT
>NW_024412439.1:7352627-7352926 GCF_014898765.1 Herpailurus yagouaroundi | reverse complement strand
CATCCATCCACTTATTCACCTACACATTCATTCCATTCATTCACTTACTCCTTTTCTCATCCACCCACCAGCCCACCCACCCACCCACCCATCCACCCACATACCCATCCATCCATCCATCCATCCATCCATCCGTCCATCGTCCATCCATCCATCCATCCATCCATCCACTTATTCACCTACACATTCATTCCATTCATTCACTTATTCCTTTTCTCATCCACCCACCCATCCATCCACATACCCACCCATCCATCCATCCATCCGTCCATCCATCCATCCATCCATCCATGCATCCA
>NW_024412439.1:7265922-7352527 GCF_014898765.1 Herpailurus yagouaroundi | reverse complement strand
TACACATTCATTCCATTCATTCACTTACTCCTTTTCTCATCCACCCATCCATCCACCCACCAGCCCAACCACCCACCCATCCATCCACATACCCATCCATCCATCCATCCATCCATCCATCCATCCATCCATCCATCATCTAACAAATAAAATAACAATAATTACTTAACAGTGAATTATGTCCTCAACTACCCAGCATATGAATTAAAACACACAAGCACCTCATATACCCTTCCTTCCTCAATTACATTCCACTCCCTACCTCCAGAAGTATCTGTTTTGAAGTATTTATCATTTCCCTGAATCTCTTTGTACTTGTATTGACACTACATGTGCACATATCCTGAAACAATATAGAGTGTTGTACTGCATGTTTTATAACTCTCCCCGTATGATGGCATCCTGGTTTTCCTCAGCTTGCTTAGTGTACTCAACATTAGGAACTGACAATCCCCCCCCCCTTTGCTACTTACAGCTCTGGTTCATTTCGTTTGCCCTGTCGAATAGGGTTACATCGTATGAGTATACCATTATTTATCATTTTTTCTCTTGGTAGGAATAGAGAGCGCCCCCCGTTCTGTCTTTATTACAAACAATACCGATATGAACATGGCTCTTGCCTGTCTCCTCATGCACATGTGTGAGGATTTATCTACCAAAAGGGGCCATTGCTGGTTCTACACTATATCCATCTTCAACTTTATTAGCCATTGCTAAAGTTCTTTCCAAAGCATTATGTCCAAGAGTTCATGTTCCTGCTTATCTGAGTTGGTTGCGTTGGGCATTTTCATTTTTGCCAGTCTGCTGGGTATGAAATGATATCTCATTATGGCTTTAATTTGAATTTCCCTGATTACTTGTGAGATTGAAGGCCACTCTGTGTGTGTATCGTCCCTTCGGGTCTTCTCTGCTGTGACTTGTCTATTCATCTCTTAAGGCTGCGTTTTCTGTTGGGTTCTTTCAGCTTCTTATTAATGTGAAGTTCTCTAGGAGTCTTGGATATTCACATAAATATATATTTCTAGCCTTTGGCTTACAGTTTTTTGATGTTTCGTGGCTTAAAAACGCTCACTTTGTTTCCTCTTGAGTCTGTGCCTTTTTCTCCTTGTTTCAAGATCCTTCCCTGCTTTGTGATCATTAACGGATTGTCCAGTATTCTTTTCTAGCAGATTTAAGGTTTGGTTTTTCATGCCTTGGCCTTTAGTACCCTTTGAATTGATTTTCTTATTCTTTTCTTTTCTTTTCATTTTTCTTTTCTCTTTCCTTTTCTTTCTCTCTTTTTCTTTTAAAGTTTACTTATTTATTTTGAGAGAGAGAGACAGACAGACAGAGAGAGACAGAGAGAACATGAACAGGGGAGGGGCAGAGAGAGAGGAAGACAGAGAATCCCAGGCCGGCTCCACGCTGTCAGCACTGAGCCCGATGGGGGGGCTCCAACTCAGGAACTGTGAGATCGTGACCTGAGCTTAAATCGAGAGTCGGATACTTAACTCTTTTTTTTGTATTTCTGTATGTGGTTGTGGATGTGTATTTTCCACCTCTAGTAAATGAAAAGTCTGGTATTTTTTTCCCTTGTGGAAATTTTTTTTCTATTCTTTTTTCTTTTAATTATTTTCAATGAGTTTTGGAGGAATGGAGTCCAAACATCTCTACTGAAAAATATTAGCAAAGTTACCCTTGTTCTAAACACCTTATATATGTTACCTCATTTAATCTCCTCAACAACCGATGAAACAAACATTACTGTTTTTCTTTTGCGGTTGAGAAAACAGACAGAGAGGTTTGAACTTGTGAGCCTGGTCCAGAGTATGTGTTCTTCCGTGAACAGTGTCTGTCTCTATGGAAATAAAAGTCTCAAAATTCTTCAAAAGTTTGCCTCACTTCCCCTCCCCCACTTTTTCAAGTGTTTTATAAAGATGATATTTTCCCTTATTTTTTAAAATTTTAATTAACTTATTTATTCATTTTTTTCCTTTATTTTTTTAAGGTTTTTAATGTTTATGCATTTTTGAGAGAGAGACAGAGAGAGACAGAGCGTGAATGGGGGAGGGGCAGAGAGAGGGAGACACAGAATCCAAAGCAGGCTCCAGGCTCTGAGCTGTCAGCACAGAGCCCAACGTGGGGCTTGAACTCACGAACCGCGAGATCATGACCTGAGCCGAAATCAGATGCTCAACCTACTGGGCCACCCAGGTGCCCCATTTATTTATTTATTTTTTAATTTTAAATGTTTATTTGAGAGAGAGAGAGAGAGAGAGAGAGAGAGAGAGAGAGAGAACGAGTGGGGGAGGGGCAGAGAGAGAGGAAGACAGAAAATCTAAAGCAGGCTCTGTGTCGTCAGCTCAGAGCTTGATGTGGGGCTGGAACCCATGAGCCGTGAGATCATGACCTGAGCCGAAGCCAGACGCTCAGCTGACCGAGCCACCCAGGTGCCCCTCCTTTATTTTTTTGAAAGCCATTTCACTAGAGTATATCTGGACTTTGGTCCCTTCTCATATATAGTGTGATGCTTGATCTTGCCTTTTGTCTTTTGATCTAAAGACTGAAGTCTTGCCATCTGCTCAGGAAAACGAAAATCTATTAACTTTTAATCATTGCTTCTGAATTGTCCCTTCTGTGTCTCTTCTGGGAATACTGTCGGGCATCGATGGAAACTCCTGGAGTTGTCCTGTCTGTCTGTCCTCTCCCAGCATTTCTGTCTCTCTGTCCTCCTCCCCACCGAGTGCCCTTGACTTTACTTGACTGGTCTCCTTCAGGACGCGCTCTGTTGGCTGTATTTACAGCCCAGGCAAACCGTCCTGCTCAGTTTCTTTCCCTCCCTTGGCTGTTGGTCTAATTTCACAGAAGCCGACTGCTGTCACATCTTACTGAAATCACCATTCAGATGTTACCTCACTTCCCCCTCCTGTTTCTTGCGGCAGATCTCCTTCACAAAGAAGCTTTCCCTCTAGTTACTCAGAGTCACTTCCTTACCGGAGTCACCACCATTGCACGACTCCAGGAACCCTGCCCCAGGTCTCTCTTTAGTTTCCACCTGCCTCCTGCCAGGGGGACAGTTGAACTTGAACCTCAGTGCTGTCCCTGTGACTTTGGACTTCCAGATGTGGTGATGGTGGAGAGAGCAGTGCGTTTACCGATTGTTCTTCCCATCATGCTACCCTTGTTCATGCTAAAACTATTTGTTCCTCTCGAGGAGACACAAAATGTAAGGCATTCTAGACCTTGACCCCACCCCCGCTAACATTGGCCCTGTACCCAGCTCAAGCTGGACCCGTCGGTAGTTCTAACACGGTGGTTCATAAAGTGTGGTCCCTGGACCTGCGGCCATCATCAGCATCACTTGAGAACTTGTCAGACATGAACTTACCTCTGACCCTAGTAAGTCAGGAATTCTGGGGCTGGGGCCCAGCAATCTGGGTACCGCCCCGTGAGCTTGCTGTGCTCAAGTTTGAAGACCGCAGCTCCAACAAAAGCTGAAGCTCTCACCTTGTCTTCTCCAACTCCGTGTCACTGGCTGCTTTCTTTCCCAACATGCGTCCTGAGAGATACCTTTGAAAAATGTAAGGGTTCCCTGGAGACGTGGGTGCTCATTGGTCCCTAGCCTTGGTTTCCATGGTTACTTTTCATTTCACATAACTCAATATTTTCCAAACCGATTTGCCCATAGAATTCGTTGCTCCTGTCACCCGCTCTTGGTCCTGACCCCTCATCATATCTTTTCTCTACCCAACGCCAAGCCTCCGTACTGAAGCTTGTTGGAACCTGAACTCCAACTTCTATGAACTTACTCGTCACCAGGTAGACTGCTCCTGAGTGAGTGTTTCCATTGGGTTGAAGTCTCAGGGAAGAGTCACAGCTGCACAGTTGTGACCATTCAGACCACCAGGTGAGGTGGCTCGTGTCAGACGTGTACAAAGGTGGGAGCCTGGGGAGTCAGGATTTACCGCTAACTAGCTCCGTGAACTTGGGAACGTGACTTTTCCACAAGGCTCTTGTGGGGAGTAGATGAAGCCAGGTATGCATGATGGAGGGAACATGTGGTTTGTGGTGGGAGAAACTGGGTGCCTGCACTGGCCTCATTACCTACCTCTGGTCCTTTTTCCATCAGTAGATGGGGGAACAATAATAATCCCAGACAACATACGTATGCGGTAGTGGTTAAAGTTTTCAGAAAACAGAGGGCGCCTGGGTGGCTCAGTCGGTTGAGCCACCGACTTCAGCTCAGGTCATGATCTCACAATTGGTGAGTTCGAGGCCCGCGTGGGGCTCTGTGCTGACAGCTCGGAGCCTGGAGCCTGCTTCGGATTCTGTGTCTCCCTTTCTCTCTGCCCCTCCCCCACTCATGCTCGGTCTCTCTCTGTCTCAGAAAGAAATAAACATTAAAAAAAATTTTTTTATATTAAAAAAGTAGTACATGTGAAAAATTTCTGTAAGCCGCATTATACTACAAAACATTCGCTGCTATGATGTCAACCCCCGCCCCCTTCCCGAAACCCTGACCCCGTGTTTTCAGAGGCTCTGTCTCTCTGCCTGGTGCATAGTAGGTGATCAGAAAACTTGCTCGTTAAACCAGCAGAGCCCCAAAGTGCTAGGGCACCGCTCAGTCCCAAGGGACCTCGTTCCAGCTGACAGATAAGAAATGATTTGTAAGTAGCACACGCACTGTTTATGTTCTATCTTCCCCAGTATTGATTTGTTTATCAAAAATTTTATTTATAAAAGAGCACAAAAATATGCCAGCCCAAATTCTGCAGGATGTATCGCAGGTTCTGAATTAATGAGGTCCAAATTTATGACCGTTCTGAATTGTTACTTCCTTTTTCTTGCCCTGTCATTGCTTGGGGGTGGGGGTGGGGTTGGGGAGAAAGTGGCCTTGTTACAGGACAGGGTTCCCTCCCTCCCTGCAGCTCACCCTTCCAGACACCCCCTCCCTGCTGACCCCTGATGAGGATGCATTTCTCCAGGTACTAGAGGCTGGTTTCTGGAGCTGTGACATAGCTTGAAGCCTCTTAGCCCAGCTCCCATTCTATCAAATAATCCCATTCTATCAAATTCTGGGTTGTGACCGCACTATTTTACAGCGAGAGAGCTCCTTTTGGGAGGCTGTGGACCCTGAGGAATGGGTATCTATTCTAGAGTGGAGGGCATCGCAGAAATGGTGGCAAGATTCTCTTAAGTTCCTGAGGGGCTAAGACAGTGCTCTCAGAGTTTGTAAGCCCAGACCCTCACCAACGGAATCAGAACCCCTGGAGTTGTGTCTGACATTTGCATTCTTAAAAGCTTCCAGATGGTTCCAGCATGCACCTAGGTTTGAGATCTGCTAATTGAGAGGGTGCCCTCTTAAGAAAAAAATGTGATTTGGGTTGTCTTTGCAATTACCAAGCAGCTTTTTCATTAGAAATTTATTTTACCTAGTTGTATTATAAAACTGACCTACTTACTAAAGGGGGGAAAAACTTGGAAAATATGGAAACGTTGAAAGGAGAGAAGTAAGACTCAAGTTCCAATGATCTGAGGGCAGTTGTGAGTATCAGATGTGTTTTCTTTCAGTTTTTTTTTAATGCGCTGGTTTGAATTTTTTACGGCACTGTGGTCATATTTGATATAGCATTTTCTGTCCACTTTTGAACTTACCATTACGTCTTAGGTACTTCTGCACATTGTGTTAGTTCCAGGTACAGTTTTTAATGCACTCTTGTACAAATACGACAAAAATGTGGCTCTTCTCCATTTTCCTGTGTATATACCTCAGGATGGCATTTACGGAGTCCTTTCTTTCTTTACAACACCTGCGTTTCAAGAACATTTGTGAAATCGTGTTTTGAATGTCAGAAGAGGAATGTATCTCTCTTTCTCTGTGGATTTCTTCGCCCAGGGTCTGAGCCCGCGCCGACCTTTCCTCGGTCCAGCCCCGCAGGTAGATGGGCACGTGGGGCTGGCACAGAATAAGATCTTATTGCAGAAAAGTCAAGAGGGGAAAGCAGTAACTATTTTCCCAGTGTTTTACAACCACCATTCTGGATCTCTCCTAAGCCGTGAGACTGTAGTTCCTTAGGATGTGATGGGACTTCTAAGCAGAGGCACATACAGAGAGCTGTCCCCACCAGACAGACCCATGCCTCCGTGCTTCGGAAAGAGAGGAAACCAATGACTAAGGCGAGATGGAGAAAGAGGGAAGCTAGGGCAGAGGTGACGATGGTCGGGCAAACAGACTGATGTTCTGGTGCGCTCGGCCAGAAATGCCAAAATCTAGCCACCTGTTCCTTTCCCCCCCACTCTGTTTTCCATGTAACCTTCCCAGAATTGTCTTTGTTGTGCAGTTGCGTATATATATATGTGTGTATATATATATATATATATATATATGTACACACACACACTTATATGTGTATATACACATATAATATACATATATATGTGTATATACACAATTACGTATATATGTACACACGTGTGTGTATATATATATATATACACACCTACGTGTATATATACTTGATCTATATACTTTTTATATACACTGTATATATATTACACGATATACGTGTTTATAAAATGATATACGTATTTCTCCTTGACGGCTGCTACCTTCTGACTCAGCTGCTGGTTCGGAAATGAACTTCCTCACTGCCTCTGGGGGAGCTGCAGCGACGGGTGCCCATGGGTGCACCAGGTAACTGTGCCCCGTCTTCTTGCAGGACATTATGGGAAGGATACCCACCGAAGTGGAGGACCCGATCTCCATAACTTCATCTCATCTGGATTTGTCACGTTAGGAAGAGGACACACGAAGGGTACAGTGGAAACCATTTTTTACTAAAATACAGAGGTTGCCTAGGGGAGCCCCGAGCTGAAATGGGAAGGTGATGTTGGAGGAGGCTAACGTTCCGGGACAGGAATAAGTTGAGGGGGGTTCCCCTTGCAGCGTGGCCTGGTGACATATGTGGCTTCTGACGGGAAGGCGGGTCCCAGGTGTGACTTTTAGAGGGCCCATAGACTTGCAAGAGACGCCCCCCCCCCCCAGCCCGCCCCTGCCCCGTCCCCCCAGCGGGAGGGACCGCAGGCAGAGTGGCGAGAAACCTTGCCGGCAGATGCGAAGCGTGTTCTCCTCTTGGTTCTTCCTCCTTTTCCTTTGTAAAGCCACATTTTATAAACCGATGTACGTCAACGGTCCGCACCGTGGGTTTCTAAGCCAGCGTGCATGGCGAGAGTTGCTGTGTCCTACATGTGTCTCTGTACACAATCTCTCTGTGGTGTGGACACAAAGGTAGAGGTCACGCAGCCCTTCCGACCTCCAGAGGAACGCTAACGTGGCATTTCTGCTGAGCTGCTTTATGACCTAGCCGACAGCTTGCAGAGCATCTGTCCGGGGGTGGGAGGGGGGGGGTGTATGGAGTCCTCGATTCTGTCTTTTGTTTAAACAGAGCCCTCCTAGTGTTGTGAGCATTCTGTCCTATCAAATAACTGAATCCCTGACTCCTCCGATTACCTTCCTGACACCTGTGTACTGTTATAGACCAACTGTGAATTCTGTTGTAGGGATGGAACGATCCCTGTCTTCTTCCGCAATATGTGTCTCTTTTAAGTGTGAGCGAACAAGGAACTTCGCGAGTTTTTCGTACATTCCATGCAACGACTTTTTAAATTCCCTGTGTGATGTTTGTTCACCCTGTAGAGAAAAAAAAAAACAAACAAACAAACAAACAAATCTGTATCTGTGTATGTATTTTCTGTTGTGTCTCTTTGTGTCTAAATAAAGTTTATTGAGGATACAGGTGGCATTTGTGGCTACTCAAAGTCGCAGAATCAAACTGGGACCAGAAGGGCGGTGGGGCTGCACAGTTAATGGATGAAAGACATCATCCTAGTCCTACGCATATCGGCTCAAACCTAGGACGGCCAGCCCCCACGTCATCTGCTTGGCGATAATCACCTATCGCTGTGAAACGAACACATCTGAAATGTAGCGTTTTAAGACAATAGCAAACACATATCATGTCCCGTAGCTTCAGCGGGTCCCGAATTCGGGGGCAGCTGAACTGAATGCTTCTGGGGTGGGCGTCTCTCACGAGGTTCCTGGCGACATTGCAGCAAGGGGCTACCTCATCTGAAAGCTTGACCGGGGTGGAAGGACCTGCTTCCAGAATCGTTCATGCACATCGCACTGGCTGTTGGCAGGAGGCCTCAGTTCCTCCCCGTGACGTTCTCTCCATGAGCTACCTTGTGTGTCCTGACAACATGGTGGCTGGGCTTCCCCAGAGTGGGCGATCCAAGAAAAAGAAAGAAAGAAGGCCGCGTGTCTATTATGACACCAAGCCTGTGGGTTACATTCTGTCATCTTCTCAATATCTTCTTGCTTACACAAGTCAGCTTTATTACAGATGGCGGGGTGGGGGGGGGAGCCACACAGGGATCTCTGGGGGCCATTCTGGGGGTTGACTACTGCACTCCTACTTCAAAGCTACAAATATGAATTTTTCTTTCTTTCTTTTTCTTAATGTTTATTTATATTAGAGAGAGAGAGAGAGAGACAGGGTGTGAGCAGGGGAGGGGCAGAGAGACACAGAGACAGAATCCAAAACAGGCTCCAGGCTCTGAGCTGTCAGCACAGAGCCCAACGCGGGGCTCGAACCCACGAGCTGTGAGAGATCACGACCTGAGCCGAAGTCGGACGCTTAACCGACTGAGCCACCCAGGTGCCCCCAAATCTGAGTTTTCCCAACAGAACACAGCAACTCTTACCAAGGCTTTTCAGCTGCAGTGGTTTCCCACCCTTACCCCTATCCCTTGTAGGTGGTCTAACCTGAAATGTCAGCTCATCAAAAGAACTATTTATGTATATATAAGTGTTTAATATATTTATATATAAATATAAATATTATATAAAAACTATTTATATAAACTATCTATATATAAATGTTATAAATATTACTTATATATTATAAATATAAATACTGTATAAAACTATATATATAAACTATATATATATATAAATGTTATATATATATATTATATGTATATAATGTTATGGCTTGGGGCTCATACATTCATTCAACAAATAAATATTTCATGAGGCTCGCCATGTGCTAAGCAATATTCAGAAGTCGATGAAACGGAATCTGCTTTTGTGAAAACTCCTATTCCGTTGGGCGAAGCAGACAAAATAAATTCTCGATGATTAAGAGCAGGGGGAAAACCGAAGGCCGCGGCAGGAAGCAGCTTGGATAAGGGGGTAATTGGGCAGAGACCCGCATCCCAGGCAGAGGCAGCAGGAAGGCTCTGAGGTAGAAGCTTTGTTGGGGTGTCAAGAAATACAAGGGGGGGTTGTATCCTGAACGAAGCAGGATAGAAAAGGACGAGAGTGGGGGACATGGGGCCGCAGCCAGACCATGCGTTTATCAGGCAGTGGACACAAAGCTGCAGCGTAAAGGGGATTCTCTATCCCTGTCTGTCCTTTGGGTCTCAGTCACCGGGGAGACTGTACCCTGTCATGGGTGTGGGGCTTTGCTGATGCTGGTTGCTCGCCCTGATCTTAGCTTGCCTGCGTCTCCCCCTCTGCATACGTGGCGGGTCCCCCAGCCACACCCTTACCAGATCCTCTCTTCCGTTCCCTTCCATCAAGGCCTCTGAAACCTCCCCTCTCCAGGAATGTACCCTGCGTGTATTTTCCAATTGAGAAAACAATTAAAGTTTCATGAGCAAAGAGACTGGGGCTCGGGGAGGAGCTGAGGAAACGGAGTCCCCCCTTCTGATATCGGGACTCTTTCTTTGCACACAGCCTGGGTCTCTGGAAAAGGGCCAAGCTTCATGCTCCCTTCCAGCAGAGCAACCCAAAGCTCGGCTCTGAGTGGTGCCCATAAGGCAAGTGGTGCCATGTTAATGCCCCATGGGAAGGTAGCCACTCCAAATTGTATATCATGTATGTTTCATTCCTTTCTTTTTCTTTTTCTCTTTATTTCTTTTTGCTTCACCCCTACGGCCTGCTGGGGACCTTTTCCTTAATTCCCACTTTCCCTTCTTCCTACTACATTGGCATTAGGCCTTCTGATGGCACCCGGCTGCCGTGTGGCCCCACTGTGACGCTCAGAACTAATGGGGTAGCTAACTCCTGCTTTAGAAGGTAATACCATCGCATTACCAACCTGCATCACTGAACTGCACAGGTATTTCTATCAGATTCTGATTATCTGAGAATCGTGCATTGACCGTCCCTATTCCAAACGGTGTCTGGAACCTTCTCTGGAAGCTCGGATGCCTCCAGTCCTGTCTGCCATGTCAAAGGCCCCAGAGGCATTGTGGAGAGAGAAGTGCACTCTAGCTTCGGTGGCCGCTCCTCCAAATTCAGAGAGTTGGGGGTTGGGGATGCTATTGTAGAATGAGATCCATAGGTGCACAGGGAATGAAACCCTCTGAGACAAAGCCTAAACAAGGGGATGTTTTTTGGCTAATGGGCTTGCAAAGGTGAGGAGACATCAGAAGAAATGGAAATCTGGCCTTGGGGGCTTCATAACCGCCAAAATCCCCTGTTCCATCTCTGTCCTGTTAGGAGACCCCTAGGGGACCATGCAGTCATTGGTCAACCTCCTAGGGGGCATAGCACCGCCTTGGGCTCACAGGTACCACACTCTGTACTGATGCCCCTTTTCAGGACTTTCTAACTGCCTGACTGTGCTCTGCCTTTTATAATTCTCACTCTTCCCTTTCTTCTTCTTCTCCCTCTTTTCTTTGAAGTTTATTTATTTTGAGAGGGGGAGGGCAGAGAGAGAGAGAGGGAGAGAGAATCTCAGGCAGGCTCCGTGCCGTTAGCGCAGAGCCCAACGCGGGGCTCGATGCCACAAACCATGAGCTCATGACCCGAGCTGAAGTTGGACGCTCAACTGACTGAGCCCCCCCAGGTGCCCCTGTTTTCTCCTTCTTCTAAGGAGCTACTTCTCCATGTGCCCGCTGCTCTGATTTCTTCCTTTGACCTCCTCCCTGCCGATGCCTTAGGAGAAATGGAAGTCAAGGCCAAGGAAAATGCGGATCAGAGTGACCATGAGTTTAGACCAAGTTCCCCCTAAAACCTTTCCTCTGTTCATTAGATAGGATCTCCCCGACCCCCACGCAGGACCCCAGAGCTGTCTTTAGGGAAACAACATCTCCGAGGCTGCCACAGTGAAATCCCAATGATAAAGGCTATTTGCCGAACACTTACAATGTTCCGGCACTCTGACATATGCCGTCTTATTTTCACCTTCATGACGACCCCGTGGGTGAACTCTTGTTACCCCCTTTTGCTGGGGAAAGAGAAGTCAAAGTAGAGCAGTTGAGTAATTTGCATGAGTGAACGTCACATGGTCAGTACTGGCTCATCCCAAATCCAGTCCTGTTTCCAAAGATCATGCTCCCAGCCACCACACACCCTACCTGTTGGAGAAGGGGGTGGGTGGCGAGGCAGCGTATGGGCAGTGGTTCCACAGGACGCACACGCGTGGTAAACACTCCATAGCCAATGGTTGTTCTTTTTAGAGGCACACATCTTGCAAGGTAGGAAGTCACGCCAAAAAAAGACGGGCCTAGAGTGGGCCACCGCCACTGGATTAGCCGGGGCTGTCCTTCCAGAAAGGAAGCTCAGTCTGCTCAGATACGTTTTCAGGGTCTGGCTAAATGAACACACTTTACGGGGACCCTGTTCCGCGTCGGCATTTTGGTGAACAGCTCAGTCGGGCTGGTTGTTTTGGAGTCTGATCAAAAGAGCTGGAAAGATTCTTTTCCAGGATCCCCCGCGTGTCAGTATCGTTAATTCCAGGGATCTCCGCCTGTGTGTCCCAGGCCATGCCAGGCCGAGGCCTTATGGGCCGCGGTGGTAGCAATGCCCGCAAACGCATGGCGGCTGTCTTCTGCACTTGGGCGTTCCCTCCTCTGCTCTTTCTCCATATTCGCCGGGCCTTTCCACCGTGCCAGGAACCACATAGGCACACGCGTGCGTGTGGGTGTGCACGAGAGAGAGAGAAAGAGAGGGAGAGTGTATGTGTGTTTGGGACAGAGAGAGAGAGCCCCGCAGCCTTTACTAAAAGGTAGGCGCTCCAAAGTCACTGCCCCTTTGTAGGAGGCAGACACTGTCACTCATGGTCATTCGTTCCTTCAGGTGAGCACGTACGTTGAGCACCTGCTCCGTGCCAGACATCATCGTAGCCACGGAGGATGCAGCAGACAATCTTACATGCCAGTGTGAGATGTTAGAAAGAAGTAAACGTATGAAGTATGCCGGATGGAGTTAAGAGCTATGGAATAAGACAAGGCAGGGAGAGGGAGGGAGTTGTAGTTCATACAAGAGCATCCACAAGGCTTCAGAGAAAAATGACATCTGGGCACAGACTGAAGGAGGCAGAGGATCAAAGCCGTCTGGATTTGCGGGGGCGGGGGCCTCAGCACATGGGGCCCGTGGGCCATTTAAGGATCTGGTTACCATTCTAGGCAAGATGAGAAACCAAACGTTTTTGGCTTGAAGCGCTAGGAAGCTGGAAGTCTCCGGGAGGGACAAGGTTTAGGCAGAGGTTTGGGGTGATGTGAACTCAGTCTGGCTCCCTATTAAGTTTTAGATGCTTATTAATCAGATCATCCATGCGGAAACGTCAAGTTCAGGAGATACATCCAGGTTGGGGATGTGAATGTGGGAATTTCCGGGGCGTGAATCTGGGAGACCGCATGACATCAGCTAGGGAGAGTGTCGCCTCCAGGTGAGCAAGGCTCCGGGAGGAAGCCGCTGGGCACCCAATATGGAGAGGCTGGGGAGATGGGGAGGGTACCTAGGGAGGAGACTAGTCTGGAAGCAAGGAAACCAGGGCAGTGTGTGTGGCCTTGGAAACTGAGTGGGAAGCAAAGCAGGTGTTCCCAAGGGGGACAGTGATCAGGTGTTTAAGACACAGAGAGGTCCAATGAGCCGAGGCCTGAGCAGTGACTCCTAGATGCGACCTGGTAACACGGAGGTCGTCGGTGAGCTTGGCAAGAGCAGCCATGGGGAAGGCACATGTGTATCTGATGGAGGAGACACACGTGTGTCTGATGGAGGCAAGAGAGGATAGATGATGTCTGGGCTGTGCTTCTACGAAATCGAGGCAGACCGGGTGATGAGAAGACCTGGGTTTGTTACACCAGCCTCTTTACTCGGGGATGCGTCTGAAATGCCCCGTGACAGAACGCTGTAAAAGGTTTTTAAAGTAAGAAAACAGGAGAAGAGGAATAAGAAACCGCAGGTGCGGACGACCCTGTAGAGTTTTGTTGTGAAACGGGATAGGAAGGAGGGCGGTGGCTGGAAGGGAGCGTGATGTAAAGACAGTTGTGTTTTGTTTTAAGATGGGGGAAGTCACAGTGTATCCACATGCTGATAGGAATGGTCCAGCGGAGACGGGAAAATCGGTGACGTGGGGCGGGGGAGGGTGTTTCAGAAGTGGTGTCCTTGGTAATGGGATCTACCGTGTAGGCGGAGGGGCTGGTCTCAACCAGGAGCCAAATCCACCGGAGAAATCCACCGCAGATGAGAGGCAGAGAGTATACGGCCCCGGGGTCATGCAGGTGGACATATGCCATTGGTGCTCGGTGACTTGGAGAGGCAAGGTCATCAGCTGCGAGTGAGGGTGAAGTTGGTCAACCAACTCAGTTTGCCCCAACTGGTGCCATCTTAGTTTGGTCCCAGGGGAACGAGACACTTGGTCGCCCTGATGAGGACACGCGAGCAGGCCCAGCCAGCGTGGCTTCAGAGCATCTTTGACACCCACCTCTAGAGCCCAGAGACTCAGACTGAGCTGGCTGCTGTCTGAAGCTGGCCATGCCCAGCCTCCAGGTGCTCAGAGGCCGTGGGGCTTCCTGGAGATCAGTTGCAAGAAGCTGACCATTCCAGAGCCTGCGGAAAGACCCTTCGTGGGTCTCCTCATTCTGTCTAAACGATGCTCCCTGGGGACCAGGCTGGAAACGGCCCACCCCACCGCCCAGCCAGCCCGGGCGTGGGGTCTGAGGCAGAGGATACGGCAGGAGAGTACCCGCTACATCCAGAAGAGCTGGAGGCATCCGAGCAGGTGCTGAGATCAGAGCTGGAAGTGACCAGTTCAGGAGTCTCAGCAGGGAGGGCAGTGGCGTGGGTAGCCCTGGCCAAGTCCCACAGAGGCTCAGGTCCCCAGATCTAAGGACGAGGAGCAGCGATCCAGAGGGAGGGTGCCGGACTGGTGGCATGTGCCCCCTGAGCAGGGGATGAGGCCGGAGGTGGGTCCTCACAGGGACCCGTGTGGACAGGTGTTAGCCAGTGAGGAGTCTGGGTCAACATTCTACCAGGAATAGGAAGCCAGGGCAGGGGAAAGTGAGGACCGGAGCCTTGTGGTCAGCGTGGTGGCTGGGAGGTGAAGTGTGAGAGGGGGCAGAGCTTTTGGTAATGACAAGGTCCAAGGGGTAACGTGGGAGTGGGTCCTGAATATAGCAGAGAAGCCAATCAACACTGAGGTCAGGGAATTACTTCTTCAGGCCCACCCAGAACTGTCCTTCTCGGCTGCCTTCCGTCCGTCCTGGCCCGAGCCCCATGGCGGGGCTGAGCCTCATGCGGCCCTGACCCTGTGCTCACTTCTCCCACCAGCCCGTTTGTCAGGTGCCACCACGGCTGGCATACAGGGTTCGAAATGTGGTCTCCTCTTCTAGAAAAGAAAGAATGGGTGGGCAGGCCACGCCCCCCCACCCCCACGGTTTGAGCAAGAGGCTGCAGACCATCCTGTGGATTGTGGCCAGGGGACCCCCGAACCATATGGCTAAAAAAAACCCAGCGCAGTCATTTTCACACTCTGGGAGCCAGGGGAGTGAGTGGGCTTCGCTAAACCCAAGGTGTTCGAAGGCTGGGCTCCAGATAAAGCACAGAGCTCAGAAGGCATCTGGTCTCCATGGCAACAGAGAGCCGGGGAAAGTGCAGTAGCAGGGGAGAGGGAAGGCTGGGTCTGGCCGGCCTGAGATTGGCCTCTGAGAAGCCTGTGCCACCTGGGAACATCCTTGCCTGGACTTCTCCATAGGTCAGGGTGGGCGGGAAGAACAGGGAGGAACTCTTGGGTTCTGGGCTGGGGGCACCACAGATCCCAGCTGTCTCCGGATCGCTCCGATCTGGGCCATGGGACCGCTCCCTTGGTATGCTCTCGCTCCTGATTAATGGCTGAATCCCGGGAACCAGGCTTTGACTCTGTGTGCTCAGCCTTAGTCAGTGGTCTTTCCCATGATTCAGGCCAGCACGCATAGGCTGTCCCTGAGCCTCCCACTCAGGAGAATATGGGGTATCAGTGTGGTTCCCTGTTTTCTTAGAATTGAGTCAACCTCACGCGGTGGTTAATTGGTTAAAATGGACTGCGTCAGAAGCAAAGACAGATGTGCGTGAACGGTGAATCCATTTCTCAGCATCACTGCTCTTCAAACAGGAAGAAATAAGGCGGAACAAAACCCAGGGCAGGACCTTTGAAAGCTCTCAGTTGGATACTTCCATTTGTGAGTTCAGCCATTTTGGTTAAAGGCAGCTGTTCCACAATTTGCTCTTTCCTAAGTTGGTCCTGCAAACAAGAACACCCATGACTGCCCCCCCCCACCTCCAAGAAGCAGAAAGGGTGCTATGTCCCTCCTCAGTCTTACTGAGGACTCTGTCGTCACCCAGGTTAGTTTTGGTAGCAGTTAAACCTTGCAGAGGATGCTGAGGAACACGATACCCATCAGAGCCAACTTTCTGAGCCATCCAAGGGTCCACTTCTAAGGTAGGCCCACCCTACTCTCCATGAGAGACCCACTTTGAGGCCCTGAGGAAGCCAATTCATAACTTGGCCATCCTCTCAGGTTCACCGTGTTCTAAGGGCAGTGCTTGGGTCAAAATGGCACACACGGGCAGGCGATGTGGCATCTAAGTCGTCACCCAACCCACACTGCCTCAGCAAATCATGGTGTTGAGAACAATCCCCATTCATCAGATCTTTGCTGAGTCCTGGACCATACATGTCCCTATTTAAGGCTTGTCTGTGGGCCCGCTGCCACGGGCCCACAGAGGCTACTGGGCCATGCTGGAACAATCCTCTGGGCTGATGTGAGGAGAGGAGAGATAGTACAGGGCAAAGGAGGGGTCAGGATGCACTGGGAAGTTGCCTTGGGAAATTTCAGAGTCCAGAGTGCTAGCCAGTACACTATGGTGCCTTGGGAAATTTCAACTCGCCTACAGGGTACATGTATCTTCTACTCAAAAGAGGAGTAACCCAGATGGATGTCTCCGGCAGTGAGGCAAAAGGGATGTCTTGTTGGCACATTGACATCAGTGAAGCATCGCTCCTCAGCTTCTGCCAGCCTGACTCCTTTTCTGCTCAGGCGGGAGGGGAGGCCCAAAGAAAGCCTTCAGCACCCTGAATCTTGGTGTGTCTTTAAGTCCCCATTGGGAGAGGAGAGAGGATCAAGCTCTTTGGTTTTCCCAGAGGCTGGTGTGCTCAGAGTTCTACCAGCTCTGGGCTGCATTCTGCTTATTTTCTAATCTCTTGCTAGTGCCAAATCTGAGTTTCCTCTTGCCATGACCCATGGCTCAAGTTGGCCCCAGGGGCAGGTTTGTGGCCAGCGCAGCCTCTTCCTGGCATTGGGCTTGGCACTGACTGGTCATCCACCTTGGGAATCTTCCCTTCTCAGGAGCCAGCCGTTGGCAGTTGGCTTCCTCTCGTTCTCTGCTGCTCACTGCCAAGAGTCTCCTGAACCCTGACAGCTTAGCTGATGGGGCTCTCAAGTCCGGGAGAGTGCTGGGTCACCCCTACGCCAGCAGGAGTCTGTGGCCAGGAGGTGGCCTCTCAAAGAACGGTTGCCAGGATTCATGGCGGCCCCGAAGTGGGACGGAATCCTGATGATCTCAGTTCTCAGGACACCACTCTCTGGAACATAACCATATAACTCTGGGACTCCACTTCTGTGCAGATCATGGATGAGGCAGGATAAGGATATCCCAGCTCTTCCTGCCTGGAGTCATGGCCTCAGCCTCGGTCTTCCTGCCCTCCAGACAGTGATGTAAACTTCCCTCATTAGATAGTTCTGGAAGAAGGAACGTGCCGAGAAAGAGAGAGTCGCTGGAGTCAGACGGGTTCCTTTACTCCTGCTTCTGTCCCATGCTAGCCATGTGACCTTGACTTTTGTGACATCCATCTTATTATCCATAAGATATTAGTACCTCCTACCATGCAGGGCTGCTGTGCAGGTGGCACGAGATAACATGTGCCAGAGTGCAAAGCACCAAGCAGTGGTAGCTTAAGATGCTGGAGAACTTTACTGTTCAAGGGGTAGTCCTGGCATCAGCATGTGGGCATCCCCTGGGAGCTGGTTCGAAATGCAGACTCTTGGGCTGCAGCCCGAACCTGCTGATTCTAGAATCTGCATGTTAGCAAGATCTCCGGGCTATTCACACGCACCCGAAAGTTTGAGCAGCACTACCCTGGGAGGCTTTAAGTGCAGTCCCCCACATGGTCTTCAAAGTCACCTCCATTTCTGAGATTCGCTGGCCGTGAAGTCGCCGCATACCGAACGCCACGGTGTCTTGCATCTGGGGAGGGAAAGAGTTCCTCCCTAAGAGGAGTACCTGAGCTCCGAACAGGGATGCAGAGAGACCTCCTAAGACCTGAGCGACCTGTCCCAGATGTCGGAATCACAGGGGTCTGTCCAATTCGGGGGAACTTAACTATGGGTTGAGCGAGGATGAGAAAAACAATGCCAGGCTTCCTGAGGTATCTTCCTTGCCAGACAAAAGGGAAGTGCCATAAAATCGATCCCGAGGAGCGTGGGGGAGGATTTAAAGAAGGAAAGCCTTTTCTCCGAGTGGAGGAGACCTAAAATGGCCCTCGTGGAGAACCCGAGGTAGCCCTCGAAGGGCAGGAAGAATGTGACAAGAGTGGGGCAGGGTGGGCATTGTGGGTGGGGATGCCTCGGGAACAAAGACACGGAGAAGGGAAAGGCCAAAGGGATGGGACATAGGACCCCCTTTACTGGGGTACAGGGAAGTGATGGGGCCACGGGACGCCTGTAGGAGGCAGCTGGAAATGACCCTGGAAAGGTGGGTTGGAGGCAGTGTCCTAAATCCTCCCAGGGCAGAGGAGGACAAAATAGAGGCTGAGGTCAGAATTCTAGCTGGTTACCACTCTCCACCTTCTCCTGTGCTTTTCTACTCCCCTCCTGCCTTTGAGAGCAAACCTAAACCAGGCACACACCAGGCAGGTCCCTGCGCGAGGTAGACGCCTTCTCCCTGGGCAGAGGTGGACACAGCCAACTTAGGGGCAACTCCCTGCCTCTATGTCCCCCCACCAAGCGTGTCCTCCGGGCGTCGATCCTGGCGCAGCTGACCGCAAGGCTGAAAAGGCATCGGGTGGGCTCATGGAGCCGGTGTTCTGTGGAGACTCAATTACCCCCTTACCTGTGGTTTTTCTGACTTAGTTTTTTCTGTGTCAGGCCTCAGTTTCCTCAAGCAAGCCAGAGCATTGAAGATTCAGAAGGCCCTTTGTTCTCTGAATGCCCCCGAGTGTTCTCAGAGTGACCTGTTCTGCCCACGTTCTACATGCTCTATATGCGTAAAGACCGTCGGGATATGGGCCTGATGCTGGAGGGAGGTGATTTTATTTCCTGAGGTTAACAGCAGATGGTTCAGGGTTCGTACCTGAAGGCCCTTCCACCAGCGATGCATAAATGTGCAATCGGGCTCACGGGGGCCAGAGCTCATCAAGTATTCATTCCTTGAATAGGATGGATGTCAGACTCCTGTTATCATCATCATGCTTCCCAATGAATCCTGTGTCTTTTACCCCGGGAGAGTAATTCTGGGGGAGCATAATGGTTTTCTGGTTTTTTTTGTTTTTTTTTTTTTTTCACTAAGAGCACTTGAACGCAGATGCCCAGACCCTGAATCCATTCAACTGAAATGGATGGGGCCGATGGGATGGACACCAGCTGCGCCCTGATTGAATCGCGCGACAGGTTTGACAGAAACTTACGTTTGTGCAGATGAAGGCAAGGGGCCCTCAGCCCGTGGCCCCTCTGGCTGCTTCGGGGCTCAGGCAGAATCCTGCTGCTGCCCTTGGTATCTTTCCTCCCTCGCCACCCACATCCAAGTGCATTACCATTCCGTTCCGTTCCGGTCTCCTGACCTTGCTCACTACTTGCTTAATCCAGCATCCTGGTCCATGACTCCCTCCCTTTGCATTTAGACAACTCTCAAAGACATCCCCCCACCCCCGACCCCTGAATGGAATTTCATGCTTGTCCCCCGCGTCCTGTCCTCTGCTGAGCCACCAGAGTGATCAACCTTATTGTAACTGAATTTAACCTGATTTAATCCAATGGACCTAACCTAACCTGAAGCTTAGACCTCTTGTCACTCTTCGCTTTACAAAACCTCAAAGGCTCTCTGCTGGAGCCAGAGTCCTAAATATTAACCCCGACACTTCAGAAAGGCACTTGTGAGTCATAAAAACACTGAGTTCAAAACTCTTAAGCGGCAATGTGTGTATACCCTTCCTTCCTTCCTCTGTCTCTCCGTTGACAATGTGACCCAGGAACAGAGCAAACACGCGGCATTCAAGGCTTGCACCATCTGGCCCCCCGCTTACTGCTGGAGCCCCACCTGTTCACTGCACTTCAGTCAGAATCGGGCTCCTTCTTCTTCCCTCCCTAGGAGCTGGGCTCAGACTGTTCCTTCTGTCTGGAATGTTCTTCCCCTGTGGTCTTTATTAGACCAGCCTACTCATTGTTCAGCTCTCTGCTTGAATCTCCCTTCTTCAGGTTACTCTTCTTGGCCATCAAATGGAAATCCGACCTTCCGTCGTAGTTCCTAATTTCACCCTTAATATTTCCTTTCCGTACTCTTCAAAAAATTATTTTTAATTTGTGCGATGCCTTGCCTGATGCCTGTCTTTGCTGCTAACCATGTGATGAGGCACCTTGTCTGGAGGTGTTTACCATGTGTCCCCCGTGGCTAACACGGTGCCTGGCACACGGTGTTCAGTGAATATTGTCAGTGAATGAGTGAATGAATAAATGGGTGAATGAGTGAATTGAAACACTACACGGGAAGTCAGGAGACCTGTGTTGTTGCAGGTGAATGTATGGGAAAATTCCTTCCCCTCTCAGGTTGCATCTCTCTACCTGGAAACTTCTCGAAGATACCTTCTGGTCCTGGGGCGCCGAGGTGGGCTCAGTCGGTTGAGCCTCCAACTTTGGCTTACGTCATGATCTCACGGTTTGTGGGTTCGAGCCCCACGTCAGGCTCCGTGCTGACAGCTCGGATCCTGGAGCCTGCTTCAGATTCTGCGTCTCCCTCTCTGCCCCTTTCCCGCTCACGCTCTGTCTCTCTCTCTCAAGAAATAAGTAAACATTAAAATTAAAAAAACAAAAAACAAAAAACAAGAGACCTTCTAGTCCTGATGTTCTGGGACTCATATATGTGTGTTGAAGCACAGGGTGACAAGTGGAAAGGTAGTTCCCCGTGACCTGAGTCGTCTGCAGAGCTGTTCTCCACCCGCTCAGACCTCTGTGGGAATCGATACTTCGTCATTTTTTGTTTCACAGATCTTCTTACGACTGCAATCATATGCTCTTAAATTCAAAAGTACAATATAGTCATCACTTCGCACCTTGCTTTTTAAACTTAGCACAGCTTGGATCTCATTCTAGATCAATCTTCCCTCCCGCCCCCACCAGTGGCTGCCTAATAATTCATCCTCTCATACCATCATTTATATAATCGGTATTAGGCCCACTGATTACGTTCTTTTTACTGACTTCTAATCTTTTAAATGTTTTTATTAGAAATAATTTCAGGCTTACATAAAAATTTCAAAAATAGGTTAAAAATTCTCCAATTTTAACATTTTATTACATTTACTTTATCTCTCCATAGAAAGATAAATAGATATATGTAACATGTCACATATACATTTAATATCATATGACACAAATATAACATCATATATATATATGTTTTCTAAAAATACATATATAGGTTTTTTAAAGTTTACTTATTTATTTATTTTTTAATTTTTTTAAATGTTTTTATTTATTTTTGAGACAGAGAGAGCATGAGCAGGGGAGAGGCAGAGAGAGAGGGAGACACAGAATCTGAAGCAGGCTCCAGGCTCTGAGCTGTCAGCACAGAGCGCGAGATCATGACCTGAGCCGAAGTCGGACGCTTAACAGACTAAGCCACCCAGGCACCCCCAAAATTTACTTATTTATTTTGAGAGAGAGAAAGCATGAGTGAGCACGAGCAGAGGAGGGGCAGAGAGAGAGAGAGAGAGAGGGAGAGAGAGAATCCCAAGCAGGCTGTCAACACAGAGCCCAATGTGGGGACCGATCCCATGAACCGTGAGATCACAACCTGAGCTGAAATCAAGAGTTGGATGCTTAACCAACTGAGCCACCTAGGCGCCCCTATATATAGGGTTTTTTAAAAAACATTTGGGAGTAATTTGAACATATGATGGCCCCTCTATCCCTAAATACATAAGTAAGTAATTCCTAAAATCAAAAACATTCTCTTACATATTCACAGTATGATTATCAAAACAGAAGATTAACATTGATGAAATACCATTACCTAATCTACAGTTTTTATTTCAATGCATCACTAATGTCCTTCACAACAAAAGAAAAATGTTTTTCCTGGTCCAGGATCAGATGTTGTTAGCTTTATTTCTACATGTTTGAACACTTTGGTTGCTGTTTGTAACAACAGTTTCTCTACCTTTATGACCTCTGACGGGTTATATTTGTGCATGTGAGGGCCATTGACTTCTGTGTGTTAATTATATGTCCTGCTTTATTGTTTGGCTTATTTTTAATATTGACATTCCAGATTTTTATCATTGACACGTATCATATGCATATCATATGCATGTTGCTTCTCCTTTACCCCTGTGTCTCTAATTGATTTAGCTCATCTGACTGTATTGGCTTAACACCACTAGTATAGTGTTGAATGCTAGTGGAGATAGAAGGCATCCTAGCTTTGTTTCACTGTTAGAGAAAATGCTCTAGAGTTTTCCCATTAAGATACTGTCTTTAGGACCAAGGTCTGTAAATAGAAGATGGATGGATGGATGAATGGATGGATGGATAGATGGATAACTGATTCAGATTAATTCGTGTTAAAAATATCCCTCAATTCCTTAAATCAAGAATGGGTATTGAATGCCAAAGGCTTTTTCATCACTGATGGAGATATAATCTATGATTATTCTATTAGATCTACCAATATGGTGTATAATATTAATAGACTTCCTAACATTGACTTAACCTTGCATTCCTAGAATGAATCCCACCTGGTCATATATTATTTTCTTAATATTGGGTTTTGTTTATGAATGTTTCATTTAGTATTTTTTGTATCAATATTAATGAACGATAGTGGCGTATTGTTTTCTTTCTTGTGCTGTCTTTATGTTTCGTATCAGCATTATTAAAGCAAGTGTCGCTGGGTTTTTGAAGGAATTGGGAACTTTCTTTCCTTTTCAATGCTTTGGAACAATGCTCTGGAACAGCATTAGGACTATCCAGTCTTTGAAGATTTGAAATAATTATCTTATAAAACCATCAGGGCCTAGTGCTTTTGAGGGTAGCTTATTAGTAACTTTTTCTACAAGATATGTATTTTTTCCTATTTATTTTTGAAATTTTGGTATTTGTTATTATGTTTTGTTTGTCTGTTTTGTTTGTTCTGGGTTGTTTTTCTTTTCCTAATAGTTACCATTCAATGCTCCTTAGTCCCATGTGTTTAAATTTAATCTTTTTCATCTGGTTTATCTGTTTTTTGTTGTGGTTGATATTCTTTTTTTTTTTAATTTTTTCAACATTTATTCATTCTTAAGAGACAGAACATGAGTGGGGGAGAGGCAGAGAGAGACAGAGGAAGACACAGAATCGGAAGCAGGCTCCAGGCTTTGAGCTGTCAGCACAGACCCTGTCGCAGGGCTCCAACCCACAAACCACGAGATCATGACCTGAGCTGAAGTCGGACACTTAACCGACTGAGCCACTCAAGCACCTCTTTTTTGTTGATATTCTTTAACCTATGCCTTTTGCCTATACAACAATGAGTACATATATTCTACTGTCTTCTCCCAATTTTAGTTGGTTTATTTCTACTTTGTCACATATAGCACCTGTACATTTGTCATGAACCCTCTTACCTACCTGTGTTTTAACCTTTTAGATTTCTCTCAATCTCTCTCTTTCTCAATCTCTCTCTCTCTCTCTTTCTCTCCCCCATCTCTGCTCATCATTATTTTTCCTCTGAGGTTTGCCCAGTCATCTCTTGGTTGGATGAAATTCATCTCCCAATAGATTGCCTGAGAAGGGCTCATGAATACAGAATCCCCTAAATTCTGGTTCCTTGTTCCATAGCCATGATGCTTAAAGAAAAGTTTGACCGGTTGTAAAATTCTAGGTTTATACTTTCTCTCCTCGCGTTTTTGAAAACACTGTTGCATTGTGGCCTTTGCATGCTATTGTATGCTATTTTTTGAGAAGTCTGATGACAGTCTGATTCTTCTGATTTTGTAAGTTATTTGCTCTTTTTGCTTAAAAGCCTTGACCTTTCCGTTAGTTTTACTATGACATCACAGATGATCATTCTGAGTACGTCACCCAGGTGCCTTTTGGCCGTTCGGAATGTACCATCAGATCTTCTTTTGGTTTAAAGAAAGGCTTACATAATTGTGTTTTTATATAATAGTTTTCTTACCCAGTTTTGTCTTTCTTCTTAAGGTACCCTAATTATAGGTATGCTGTGTTTTTGTTTTTGTTTTTGTTTTTTCGGTCTTCCAGTGTATTCACTTTCTAATTCTTATTGCTTTCTTTGGTTTATTTCACTGTCATGGCTGCAATTTTTGCCTTTCCTCAATGCCTTTCATATGTTTTATTGTGACCCTGTTCTCTTTTAGGCATCTTGTGCTTTAGTCTTTCTTTTTTCTTTTTTCTTCCATTTCTTTCCGGATTTCAGTAAATCCTCTTTAATTTTTTTTTGCTGTTTATTTTTAATTTTTGAATTTCTCTTTCAAAGAATTCTTTATAACTACAAGTGTGTATTTAAGGCTGTTTAATTCATTCCAGAATGTTGTGTTCAGTGCCTTCTCCTTTATACTTACTTTCATGTACGATTGGAAGAAAATTATCATCAGTAGAGGTGTTTGGATTCTCATTTGTTTTTTTAAAGATTTGTATGTATTTATTCATATTTCTTCTATCCCATTTTTTTTTTATGTGGGGCAGTGTAGAAGATTCCTATTTTAATGGTAGCCTTTTCTATTAATGTAGAAAGTACAATTTTTCTAATTGGCTTCATTATTGAGAGTTTTTTTAAGTTTATTTATTTATTTTGAGTGAGAGAGAGAGAGAGGCAGAGAGAGAGGGGGAGAGAGAATCCCAGACAGGCTCCACACTGCCAACATAGAGCCTGATGCGGGGCTCAAACCCATGAACTCTGAGATCATGACTTGAGCTGAAACCAAGAGTTGGAGGCTTAACCAACTGAGCCACCCAGGTGCCCCTATTATTGAGAGTTTTACCCTTTGGTTTACAGGATCCGATTCCCCATCCCTGTGCTTCTTTTCTCCTTTGCCAGCCAGTCTCCAAAGAGCCTCTCCTTCTCCCTTTTGACCTTCTTCTTGTCCAAAAACAATGCTATAGAGGACTGCCGTGTTGATTGGTGTGTAGTTAGTACTCTGACCTATCAGGACACTTTTCCATGTTTTTATTCTCAGGATGAACCTTTTATATATATATATAATATATATTAATATATAATATTAGATTTATAATTATATAATTATATATATATTATTATATATATATTATATATATATATTGCATCAGACAACAGAGATGGACAAGGTTCATGGAATATACAGGTGCATGGAGAGAGCTACCCATGTGAAGCAGTGTGTTACTTCAGCCACAGTGCACGGCCTCTTGTGTAATACAGTAGTCACTTCCTACTTTTGGTGCTGACTATGGGAAACCCCTAACTGGTGATTATTAATTCCAACTAATTGCGTATAGGACTGAATATTATGTCACTGACAACTATGGAAGTATGTCATCACCCCGTCCTCATTTTACTAGAGTGATAGATGCAGGAGGACAGGAATCAGAGCAACTTCTTTGGGAACGCTGGGCCGCATGGAAGGTTCTAGCAGATGGTGATGGATCTCTCAGACAAAGAACTAGCCTAAACTCCCGTGGCAGAGGTCCCTGATGCAAAATGAATCTCCAGATCTAAGGACTTCTCTTAGTCTCCATTCTTCTTGTTTTGACTTTTCTCCAGGAGTTCCCACTATGGACTTACCTCTCTTACTTGAAAATCATCTCTCATGATGGTAGACTACAGTTTCTTTTGAACGTGCCTTCTTTGCCTTCTTTTCTGTGTATAGTTTCCCTTCCATCACCCCATTGGCCTGAACATTTTCCAAGCTCTGTGCTAACCCTCTATTCTCTTTCTTAAAACTTTCCCTTAGAGGATGTACTTACATGCACAACTCCTCACAACACTTGTAGCCAAATGTCCCAAAGCCCATCTCTCTTGCCCTTCTTGCCTTTTGGATGAACGTCACTGATGAAAGCCTCTTAGCAGAGAAGTGGCCCTAGAAGTGGGAAAGGGAGAGACCTGCCTGCGTTTTGTGCCATCACCCCAAACTCAGCACGTCCTATGGCAAACCTGCTGCTTGCCTGCAAAACGGACTCTATTTTTGGTGAAAATTCATTGACATGATGTTCTTTTAGCTGCCCAGATCGAGAGCCGGAGCATCACTGTTGCTCGATTCTTTTGATACATACTCCTACTTCTTCCATCCTTGTTCTGTTGGTTCATCCTCAGCCCATCTTTTGAATCTTTCATATTCGTCTATTTCCCCAGTAAGACTTCTGTCAGCTCCTTCCCAATTTAATAGCTGCCTAACTGGACTCTCTGCCTGTCACTCTGTGTGTGCCCTGCACCTTCCCACAGTCCATTGCCAGATTAATCCTTCTTCAATATGATTTTCAGTAAACCAGACTCCTGCTCAGAGTGGCTGAGAGTCCTAGAGTGGCTCCCACTTCCTGAATTTCTTCTATTCTCCTAGGCATTCCGTGTCCTCTACCTTCCCAGTCATTCTGATTGTCCTTCTACTCAGTTCAGCCCTGTTATGAGTAGCCTGCTGGTATACTCAATCTTTCACTGAATGTACAGTGTTTATTTCGCCTCCATGAAACCTAAAATGTTTGGTTTCCCACCTTTCTGCTTACTTTAAATCCTGCTCTTACTTTATCACTGCATATATGTCTGGCTTTCTTCCATGAACTTCAGCCTCCAAAAGTTTTACCCCCATCCAAGTCCAGACCTATAGAGGACGGTTTTATTTTTTTATTTTTAAGTTTATTTTGTGAGAGAAAGAGAGGAGGGTAGGGGCAGAAAAAAAGAGAGGGAGAGAGAGAATCCCAAGGAGGCTTCATGCCATCAGCACAGAACCAATGTGGGCTTCAACTCACGAACCATGATATTGTGATCTGGAGCTACAGTCGGACACTTACCTGACAGAGCCACCCAGGCAGAGGGCTGTTCTTAGTCGTTCTAGAGATCTATAAACTAAAAATCTGTGCTTCTCCCCAAGCACACTGATATGGTGGACTATGGACAGCGAATCTACAATGAACACTGCCCTCAGAAGGATGAAGAAAGGGGGCACTTTATAGCCATTGGTCCATAGCAATTTTGAAACCTGTCTGAGCAGACATTGTGAGGGTCCCTGATATGGGTTGGGGAATGTCCTTTGATTAAGCTGCAGTTCTTTTTTTTTTTTTTTTTTTAGTTTATTTATTTATTTTGCAAGAGGGAGAGAGAATCCCAAACAGACTCCACACTGTCAGCACCAAGGCCATGAACTGCAAGATCATGACCTGAGCCGAAATCAAGAGCCTGATGCTTAACCAACTGAGCCACCCAGGCGCCCTTGATTAGGCTGCACTTCCGCTTTCTGGAGGGGCTTCCTTGTTCAGTATTTGCCACGGCTTATGGCCGAGCCCTCCACAAGTTCCTCATTCTCCATGATCTTCCTTGGCCATGTCTGAAATATGGCCTCCTTGGAAACCCGACAGCCTTCTCCACCCACCCGCTTGCCCTAGAGAGTCAGAGGCCTAGGGATTCTCTCATGTCCTGAAGAGTGTCAGGCTCCCTGTTCCTTTGGCAGCTCAACTCCGTTAAAACAGGAGGTTTCTTACCTGTTTGATCCTGGTCACCTCCATGTGCCCGTCAACACCCACAGTCCTTGAGATGCAGACCTCAGAACTGCTGTTTTCTGTGCTTTCTGGCCCCAGGCCCCTTTCCCTCACCTCTTGGGAGGTATTCTGTGCCTTTCAGACTTTGTGAGAGAATACAGCTTTACATTCTTTACTGAGTCACCTTGTCCGATTCAAACACTGTCCTTCTCAGCTCACGCAGGAGGGGAAGAGGTGCAGAGAAAATGGCACACCAGCTCTTACGTGCTCCACTCCGATGTGGTACATGTGGCTTCCCCTCGTTTGTCATGTGGTTGTGCCAAACTGTGGGAGAGCAAAGATATATTATTCTTGCACCAGGGCAGAAGGAAAGCCAGGTCCTCTAGTGAATAGGATGGGCTGTGTCACTTCCGGGTGGAACCTGTAGGCTGCGACTCTCAGGCACTGAGTCCCCCGTAAAGGAGCCAGCAGTGATGTCAATGGGAAGATGCCAAGAGGTGCAGATTCTATCTTGGGGGTCAGGGCCACCCAAGTACCTGGAGTGCTGGTAACTTGTGGAGAGAATTGTAATGCTCTGCCTGGAACCCCCTGGAGGGGCTGCCTCCCAGCCTCCTCTCCTTGACCTTGGTTGGAACCCTGAAGCAGCTCCCTTGTGGATGGAGAGGGGGTGTTGCAAGAGAACCTATTCCATGCAGCTTGGGGTCCCAGAGAGGGAGTGCCCCGAGAGACCACGCTTCTTGGGGGTCATGCTAACCCAAGTAAGACTTCTACCTAAAATTCACATTCGCAGGAATCCCTCGGTTTGTTAGAGAACAATCACTCCCAAGACCCCGATTTCACCAGAGAAGGTTCAGAAGCCATCACGGAACAAGATGGGGTCCGGGCAGGTCTCTGCACCCCTTTCCCTCTTCCTACAGGCACAGTTACTTCCCAGGAGCCACTACAGTGTGCAAAGTGCCGAGAATCTGATTGTATCGTCTTGCAACTGGCAGGTTCAGGGGGCACCTTCTTGAACTTTCTTAGGGGAGCCCAACGAAAACTGCCGGCCCTGGTAGTGACGAGACAGATTCTCTAGGAGAGAGGTCAGAGACTCCGTGACCTCCCGTCCACGCTGTGTGGGTCTGGAAGTGCCCGGGCACAGTGGGCTTGCGTGAGTCAACGCTGGCCTTGGAATGGGTGTGGGCGAGGAGTGGCTGCGACAGGTGCTGGGGCTCAGCCAGGCTCTTCTCCTTTTTGACTAATTGGTTTCTCTTTTGTTTTATGGAACTTGACAGCACTGGTTTGTGGCTTTTCGTGGTTGACTACCCCCGTAGTACCTAATTACAGAGGAGATTTTTAAAAGCAACAATGAACACATTTTCTAAATATGTTCTCAGTCCGCTCCCTCCCTGGGTAATTGGACGCAGAAAGGAAGGAGGGCCGGGTGGTATTCCCAGAGGCCTCTTGTCAATCAGTCCCGGGCAGGTGCCACCAGGGCCACTCAGGAGCACAGTCACCTGGAAACCCGGAGGCAGGGACAGCAGGAAGGGTGCCCAAGGCCCTGAGGCCACGCCCCAGGCACGTGAAACTCTCAACACCTGCTTTCTTCATGAGCACCAAGGCACCCCTCGAGAGCTGGGTGGGAAATTATACACTTCAGCCAAAGAAGCGAGGTGTTCTGTCAGAAGAAAAAGAAAAATCTCGAGCAGCTTCTAGGGAGATCAAAGCCAGACTCAATGAAAAAGCTCCTGGCACAGGTGATCCTGAGACTTTTTTCTTTGTTCTTTTGGATGAAAAGAGTCGTCGTGCCAGGGACAGCAAACCTGTAATTCACTCACTTACTCAACCACCCATTTGTTCATTTGCTCATTCTGTGCATTTGACCCTGTGCCAGACCGTGGAAGCGTCTGTCGCTGAGAACCTGCCTGGGCAACCTGCCAGGGGACGTGGAGCGGGGTTCTGATCCACCCCCTCCCCTCAAAAACCAGAATGAGGATGGAGACAGTCCAGGGACCTTGTGCCTCTGTGTCCTAGCACCCCGCTGGCTCAGATACTGTGCTGCCTCTAGTTCCTTCTTAGTGGAGGAAGAGGAAAGAAAATGCCTCTGCTTAACTCCCATGACTCTTTCCCTACGTTTAGCTGGCCACCTCCTACTGCCCTGTCACTGCTTAGAAAGGCCTGGAACTCTCTATCAATTACAAGCTGCAGGCCAGACGCCAAAGGAGGTCGGTGTGAGGCATGAATCACAGATGCCCCTCAACTGGAGAGATGTTCTCATAACAGCCACAGGATGCTCAAGGGCACACAGTAATGGCCTGTCACACACACGCACGCATGTGCGTGCACACGTGCGCGCGCACACACACACACACACACGAGCACAGGGAGATGCAAACTCTTGGCCCCTCACGTATCCTTTCTGGAGAATCACATGGAAATTGTGAGTCATTTTACAACTCAAGAATGACCTCACCTCTGGGTTTCTTATCTCCATCTGTTCTTGCGGCAATCCCATGGGGCTGTGTGGCCCTCCCTCGAAATCCTCGTGCCACATGATACCCCCCCCCCTTTTCCGTGTGGAACCGCCCTTCTTCCGGAAGCATCGGTCTCCCTCCCCAGCTCTCTGCGCAGAGCAGGCTTACCCACATCCCTCCATCTTGGGTCCTCTGTCCCACTGGATCCGCACAGTAGTACCGGGGCTCTCAACACCAGCTGTTTGTCGCACTCATCAAAACTGAAAAGTGTAGGCAGATTGAAGGCTTCGTTCTAGACCTCCTGAATCACAATCGATGGAAGCACAAATCTGTCCTTTTGATAAGCTTCCAAGGTGATTCCGACGTGCCGCTGTGATCGGGGCCTCTCAGAGTCGCAAGTGCATTTGAATCCCCCGGGGATGTTGTCAGAATGCAGATGCTGAGCCAGTAGACTTGGGGTGAGCCCGTGACGCCGCATTTCTGACAGGTGCCTGGGGCTGGTTGGTCCCGGTCCGGGGACAAACTGTAGGTAACAGAGCTATAGGGTTAGGGTTCTCAACACCGGCTGCACATCAGATTCACCTGGGGAGCTTTTAAATATCCTGAACCCCAGCCAACGAATCTATAGTTTGTGGCGCTGGGACCCACGCATCAGGAATTTCTAAATCTTCCCAGGTGGTAACTTGACGCAGCCCCGGTTGAGAACCACCGGTCCAAGAGCCGTTTCCTAGCAGACCGGGTCTGTGTTTGAGCTCCTTATCTCCCGTCCCGCTCACGGACCTGCTACCTACTCTCCAAAATCCATTTTCCAACCAGCTGGGCACTGCACATTTTTCTCCAGACAGCTAGACAATACATATTATCATCACAGAAGAGCTCGTCGAAACCCATCCCTTTCTGCAGGTAACCAATAGCTAGCAATATTAGCAAAGAACGGACACCCAGTACCTTCTCTCTGCACAGAAAATTAATTCTCAGTTGTTGCTTCATGGTTTCTTGGCCTCTCTCCCTCTCCCGGGCAAGTCTGTGTTGTACCCTTACACAACCACATAGGCATGTGGTGCATAGACACACCCCATGCTTGGGATTAACCTCTTGTACGGTCCCACCAGTCTTGACTTCCTTAAAAACTGGAAGGGATTTTAGGATCTTGCTGCCCTACACTTTCTACCTTCCGCAATGTCCTCTGTATTTCTGAAGTTGTACATCTGTATTTCTGAAGTTGTGATGCGTTTGCCCACCTTGCTGGCATGGCTGCCTCCTACTGTCTTCTGGCTCCTTTTTTCTGGACTTTAGGAGGACCTCCCCTCCCCAGACCAAGATAGGCACCGTGGTTGTAACACCTGTGTGCTCTTCTAGTAGCCCAGGGGGATGTCTGTTACCATCCACAGTATAATGTGCAGCATTTGCTGATTTTCTAATTTTTGTTTTCAGTGTTTGTTTATTTTTGAGAAAGAGAGAGAATGAGGGAGACAGAGCATGAGCAGGGAGGGGCAGAGAGAGAGGGAGACACAGAGTCCGAAGCAGGCTCCAGGCTCCGAGCTGTCAGCACAGAGCCCGATGCGGGGCTCGAACCCACGGACCGTGAGATCATGACCTGAGCGGAAGTCGGACGCTGAACCGACTGAGCTCCCCAGGCGCCCCTGGAATTTGCTGATTCTCTAATGTGCTTCTCCCACGGGACTGTGAGCTTCCTGAGAGTGGGAAGTGCCCACCTCTCAGTCTACACCGTCTTGCACCAAGCTCAGAACAGAGCAGAGGGTCAAACAACATTCATTGAATAAATCACCAGTTCCTCTCTGCTTTCCTTTCCTTTTTTTTTTTTTTTTTCCTGCTTTCTCTACTGGGTTGTGTAAAACGTACAGGCGCTGATCTGCGTTAGCATGATTCCGACTGGCATATGTCCCCAAACCAGTCCATACCCAACGAGAGTATAATTGGAAAACCCAGGCCTTCCAAAACCCTGCCAATCATGCTGCTGTGTAAATAGGCACAGGTGATTGGTTCTAATCAAAGTCATTAGGGTGGTTCTGGAATGGTCCTGCTGCCATATGTAGATAATTATGGCAGAAGTCTACATTTTGGATGTTGGCCAATCTAAATAGCATTAGCATGAAGAATTTGCATAGAACAAAAGGAGAGGGATGGTGCAGTATTTGGACATAAATAATAATGGCTAGCATTTATATAGTATTTTCTATGTGCCAAGAATTCTCCTCACTGGTTTACATGTATTAACTCATTTGCTCGACAGAACAGCCCTATGATGGAAGTACCGTTGGCATCTCAGTTTTTTTTTAATTTTTTTTTCAACGTTTTTATTTTTGGGACAGAGAGAGACAGAGCATGAACGGGGGAGGGGCAGAGAGAGAGGGAGACACAGAATCGGAAACAGGCTCCAGGCTCCGAGCCATCAGCCCAGAGCCCGACGCGGGGCTCGAACTCACGGACCGCGAGATCGTGACCTGGCTGAAGTCGGACGCTTAACCGACTGCGCCACCCAGGCGCCCCTGGCATCTCAGTTTTATAGGTGGGGAAACTAAAGCTTCAGGGAGAGTAGGTAACTTGGCCAAGATTATGCAGCTAGTAAACATGGCGGGTCTCTACTGGGACCAGCGGACTGGCTTCGGGTTTGTGCTCTTTACTGCCATACTACCAGAGAATGGGTTTCTTCTAGGATAGAACTTTAATCAGCTATGTCAATATGACTCGGTTAACATCTCCCATAATTCATGTGTGAGTAAGTAAGAGACCTCACTTGACCCCTGGAAGCAAGAGTTTTTACATCTCATCAGAATAGTAGTCCCTAAATTTTAGGTATACCAGTTGACTTTTTTTTTTCTTTCTCAAATACACACACACACAGACAGACATACTCATCTGTCAGGAAATAGAGACTCAGGAACCTTCAGTGGACAACTTATCTATAGATGCAAATTAAAATTTTTGTTTCATAATGAGAACAGTGCTGCTGTTTTCCTAGAATTTTATTTCCTTTGCATATAAGACTGGGAATAAGAAATTTGGCTGGCGGTTTCTGAGTCTAAAATACCCCTGTTAATGATACGTCTCTCTGTCCTTACCTGATGGTTATTTGGGGGTTAACCAAGAAGCTGTGCCCTGTGGGGTGTGTCCAGTCCCCTTCCCCATGAAGAAAATTAGAACGGAGGGGTCCTTGTCACACAGTCAGGGACCTTCCCGTGAAACGAATTTGCCCCTCATTCTTAGAGTTTGGCACCCTTTGAGAGAACCATTTCATTGGTGACATCCCATTCGAAAAACTAGGACTTGGAGTCAATGGTTCCGTAGGGCCATTTCTTCCAAGATGTGGTCTCCCTGACGTCTATGATGTGCTCAGACCAGGGGGCCACACTGCCTCTTTCCATCTCTGAGGTCAGTGGGAGAAACTGGGAGCTGACATTTTTAACAAATTGTCTACAGCAGACTGTTTTGTGAAGGAAACATACCCAGCAAGGTAAGGACTTTGCAGCAGCTTCTATAGTCTCTGTCCTTCGATGCCGCATGAGAAACCATTAGCGCTTAATAACAAAATAAATAAATAAAAGCAGTATCGGTATCTTTAAAGCTGTGGTTCTCAAAGTGTGGCCCCAAGGCAAACAACATCTGTATGACCTAGAAACTTGGTAGAATGCACGTTCGTGGGTTCTACTCCGGACTTACCGTGTCAGAGACTCTAAGGTGAGGATTAAAGACATGTGTTCTAATAAAACCCTCCAGGTAATTGCGATGCATGCTCAGGTTTGAGAACTACTGTCATAAAGAATTAAGATACATAATTAAATCATGCTTCTTAATATACAATCTCACCCAAGTGGATGGTTGCAAAGGGTACATTATGTAAGTACCATGCCCTCCAAGGATATCCTAGTTGATATGTTACCATGGAATGAGGCTCTGTACCAGGCATGAAGCTTCAGTCGAATTATAATAAGGATCTAGACAGAAACCTCTGGGAAATTGAAGCCATCCATTCATTACTGACCCCAGAAAAACACTTCCCCAGTGTACAAACCATTATTTGCCCACTGATCAAGGCAGGTGGGATATGGTTGAAGGCTGATGATGAATTCAGATGATTCTCACTTGGAAAAGCTCAGCTGTCTTCCTTGCTCACAGCTGCTTTATTGAAACTATGATATTAAAGCTGAAGTTAATTCAACCAGTGACTTTAATCACCTAGGGTGATAGGATGCGCTGAGAGACCATAAAGACTGGGGCCTCGGTCAAATTCCAATGTTAGTGCTTTTAACTGGGGCCATTGCAAGACTCACAGACAAATGGAACAGGCACAGGGCGATCTTTAAAATCAGTTACAGGGGCGCCTGGGTGGCGCAGTCGGTTAAGCGTCCGACTTCGGCCAGGTCACGATCTCGCGCTCCGTGAGTTCGAGCCCCGCGTCGGGCTCTGGGCTGACGGCTCGGAGCCTGGAGCCGGTTTCCGATTCTGTGTCTCCCTCTCTCTCTGCCCCTCCCCCGTGCATGCTCTGTCTCTCTCTGTCCCAAAAGTAAGTAAATGTTGAAAAAAAAAATTTTAAATCAGTTGCAAAGAACAAAACATTAGAAAAAAAGTGGAGTGATTTTTTTCTGAGGATGAAAATGTATCCTTTCAGAAATAATTAATTTGATCAAATTACTCACTAGACCCATGTGCCATCGTGCCACTAGAGTTGCAATGACTAAAGTAGCTTCAACTTTTTGAAGAGGCCAGTACAAAATCTAAAAGTTCCATACCTCATTAGGCCAGACAGTAATGAACTTGCCTTCCCGATACTGTTCTGTGGAGAACACTAGCTATAATGACCCTCTGCTTGCCTGTTTGAGAAAGTTAGGACTTCTTGAGGTATCATGCCAACCATGTATGGATCATGTCATAAAGGATCAGAGTTTCGGGGCCCCCCCCCCCCCCGAGTGACACCACCACAATTTCCCTGAGTAGACCATTGGTGTGACCACACGTGTTACTTTTGATACGCATACCTTTGGTCACTTGCCTTTCTCTGAGTCCAGGGGCACCAAGATGGAAAGTTTATATATCGTTGGAAAGAAAGGAGTGAGAAATCATAGGCTCACAGAATTCTTCGTGTTGGTGGAAGGGTTCAGCTGTCCTCATTCCCTTCTCTTGGCCCAGCCACAAGCTGTGGGTTAAGACCTGGGAACCTTTTAATCTTCCAGAGGTTCAAGAACTAGCCTTGATTCTCAGACCTTTAAACCAGCCTTGACTCCCTGAAGGTCCACTCTGTAGGGGTGGGCTCTAGTAAGGAGGAATAACTCGAGTCGGCTGAATACCTTCTCTCAGAGGAGGCTGGGGGAGTTTACCCAGTGTCCTGAAGCAATATCAATTCTTAAAAAAATTTTTTTTGGTAATGTTTATTTATTTTTGAGAGAGAGAGAGAGAGACATAGAACATGAATGGGGAAGGGGCAGAGAGAGAAGGAGACACAGAATCTGAAGCAGGCTCCAGGCTCTGAGCCATCAGCACAGAGCCCAATGGGGCTTGAACTCACAAACCGCGAGATCATGACCTGAGCCGAAGTCGGACGCTCGACCGACTGAGCCACCCAGGCGCCCCAACAGTTCTTGAACATCGCTTTGGGCCAGCAGGGTCTTCACCTCTGTCTTCCTTCAGACCCACAACAGTTCTACAAGTTTGGTACAAGTGAGGATGGATGCTCAGAGAGATGGAACTATGGAGATGGAATTATGCGATGTTGCATAGTTCTTAAGCAGCTGGGCTACTATTTGAGCTCAGGGCCACTTAGCATTAGCCTTAGGGTAAGGTCTGACTCTAAAGTCGAACTTCTTCCCTGGCCCTCACTATGCAAGTGGGTCACCCCAACATACTGACCTTCGATAACCTCACTGATGATCTGGAAGGTTTGTAGGTAGATGCGAATCAGCCCTCTCTGGGGCATCGGTTAGGTCTGAGACGCCCCAAGCATACACTATGCCACTCTGGTTGGCTCCAGAAATAGTTTTGGAGGTAGCGATTGTCCAAGTGTGGCCCCTGGACCTGCTGCATCAACGTCACCTAGGGATGGCTTGGAAATGTACCTTATCAGACCCCACCCGAGAACTACTGATTAGAAACTCCCGGGGGTGGGGTCCGGGGATCTGAGTTTCGGGAAGTCATCCAGGTGCTTCACCTGAATAGACAGGGTCTAAGAACCACTGGTCTCACTGCTCCATCTTGGGGAGAACAACAGCTTGTTTCCTCTTTGACCTGACCACATGATTAGGATTTTCTTCTGGGTATCTGAAGTTTTATTCGCCACACACATGGCCCTAGGAGTCCAGTGGGTATGTTCACATGTCTCTGGGCTTTCTGGGATACGGGAGCTTAAAAACAAACAAACAAACAAACAAACAAACAAACAAAAAACTAGAAGGAGTAGAAAAACTGTGCCTCCCCCTTCCGTTTTCTCTAATGAATGCCCACCACTTTATGATTCCCTTTAGAAAAGGGAATGTGAGCTTCTCATAGTTCCTTTCCTCCCCAAAGATATTTAGAGAAGATAAGAAAAAGGTTGTCTCTGAATATGTGAGGTTGTTGCAAGTTGTAGTGAAAAGATGAGCTTTGGAAATCTGTGGAATTGTGTTTAAATATCATTTCTAGTTTACCGGCTTTGAGACTTTGGGAAAGAATCCATTCAAGTCTCTCAACTTTCTGTTTCCATTTTTGATGTGAAGCAAATAATACGACATAGGGCTGTCGTGAGAATTGCGCCGTGTATGAGGTGCCTAACACAGCACCTGACACGTTGTGGGTATCAGGTAAATAACCGTTATTATTGAGAACAAAATGGTCTTATTTTTTTCTCAGGAGTAGAGGTCTGGAAGCCTCTAGATAAATAGGATGTACGTTCCCCAAGGATCAAATTTATCTTGGTAAAAAAAAAAAATTAATATGATCTTTTAAAACCAAGACTCTGGGGACGCCTAGGTGGCTCAGTTGGTTAAGCGTCCAACTTCAGCTCAGGTCATGATCTCGTCGTTCGTGGGTTCGAGCCCCGGGTCGGGCTCTATGCTGACAGCTCAGAGCCGGGAGCCTGCTTCGGATTCTGGGTCTCCCTCTCTCTCTCTGCCCGTCCCCCATGCTCTCTCTCGCTCTCTCTCTCTCTCTCTCTCAAAAATAGACATTAAAAAAATTAAAAATAAATAAGTAAATAAAAAATAAAACCGAGACTCTGTTTAAGCTCTCCTTCACGCTTTTGAGTTTTGAGGGGAAAGAATTCTTTGAAGACTTGGCCACTCCCACATCCCTCCCAACCAGAAGAGCCTTTGAGGTAGGATCCCCATCCTCTTGGCTCCCTCCCCTAGCAAGTCTGCAGGAAGACACTGGTGCCTATTTAACTGAGTAAAATAACGAATGAGTGCGTGAGCGAATGAATGAATGAGTGAATGCGCTTTGAGTCTATGCCCCCAGGTCTCTGTGCTACTCTACATCTGTCCTCACTGACCCCCTTAACTCCAGTTGGACTTTCGGGAACACCCCCTTCCCGTGGGGATTGTGTTGAGCTGCAAGTAACAGAAAACGAGCCTCCCGCTGAGATGAGTTTATTTGCCCGACAGAACAGGGGATCTATTCTTTCCCTTGTGGTTGCTTGATGGCTGGAAGGTCCCAGCTGCCACATCATCCAGGCATTCGAGGGCAGGGGGGCAAGGACAGAGGGAGAGTAGTGTCAGCAAATACCCATTTCTGCTGCTACATCACTTGACAGACCATCCCAAACTGGGCCATTAGCGACAACCATTTATTTAACTCATGTCCTTGTGGGGCAGTAGTTTGGGCAGTCTCCGCTGGGGAGGTGACTTCTTCTTCTTCTTCTTCTTTTTAAATAGTTTTCTATTTTTTTGTTGTTGCTTAAATATTTTCAAGTCCATTTAGTTCTTTTTTAAAAAATGTATATTTATTTTTGAAAGAGAGAGAGAGAGAGAGCACTAGCAGGGGAGGGGCAGAGAGACAGGGAGACACAGAATCCGAAGCAGGCTTCAGGCTCTGAGATGTCAACGCAGAGCCCGACACGGGGCTTGAACTCACGGACCGTGAGATCATGACTTGAGCCAAAGTTGGACCCTTAACCGACTGAGCCACCCAGGAGCCCCTGGGCAGGTGTCTTTGATGTGGGGTTTTCTCATGTGTCGGCAGGGTGAGTCAGTTTCTGGGGGTGGGCACCTCACCACGTGCCTGTCGTCCTTCCACGGGCTCACATGGGCTAGTCCTGCCTGGCCACCCAGGAGTGGGTGGAAGCTCCATGGGCCTCTTGAGTCCTGGCCTCAGAACCAGGCCATCCCTTTGCCTCATTCTGTCGGCCAAAAGCAAGCCACAAGGCCAGTTCAGCTTCCAGAGCTGGAAAAACATGCCCCGCCTCCTGATAGGGGTTCCCTCCTCTTTCTTCCCCTCCTCCTCCCCCTCCTTCTCCTCCTCCTCCTCCTCCCCCCCTTTTTTTTTTTTTTTTTTTTTTTTTTTTTTTTTTTTTTTTTTTTTTTTGTAAGCTTTGCCAGAGGCTCTAATAATGACAAGCCAGGGAAAAGCGTGCTGGGAAAGAGTGTTGGGATGGAGCACTTTGCAGTCCCCACCCTGTCATTTCACCCCATCCTTGACTTTGCTAATAAAGTTCTTCTTTGGACCAGCATCCCTCTTAGACTGTCAGAAACCTCTGCCCCAGGGAATACCCCTAGAAGCATGCATTTTGGCCCAGGGGGCCCTCAAAACAGGCTCCTGGTGAGGTGCTAATGCAGCCAATATGCCTCCTTTCTTTCGCTGCGCCTCCTCACCATTGAAATGTCAGTCAGCGCAAAAAAAAAAAAAAAAACTCTTGAAAGCACAGAAGGGCCACCCGGCTTCCCCGCTGTTTTGCTAACTCTCCCTGGAAACATAGTCTGTGATCAGGTATGAAGGGAGACCTTCAAAAACCTGCGTATAATAATACCTCTCCCAAAGGACTTTTACTTGAGAGGCAAATAATTTGTACATGGCATGTAGGTAAATATCAGTCTGGATGCAGAAACTTCTGGGAATATGAACGTTTCAGGGACCATAACACACACACACACACACACACACACACACACACACATTCTGAAGATAAAGAAGGTTGTTATTCACTAAAGAAAAAAAAATAAACTTCTGATCTGAAGCTCATAAAATCATAGTGAGCATTTATTGTGCCTGGTAGTGTGCTAATGAGCATTCTGCATAATCTGATTTAATTTTCAAACTATCTAATGAAGTAGGCAATATGCCCCTGTTTACAAGTGACGAGTCTGAGGCACAGACACGATAGATAGGTGTTTCAAGATCGTGCCTGGAGAATCAGGATTCAGTTTCATCTTGGACCGCGAGCCCTTGCCCCTAACCGTGAGAACGCACTGTGTTCTCTTTATTTATAATTCATGGCGCAAAAGTAATGATGAGTATGCCTAGAAAATACTGTATGCTTCCTGAGTATCAGCCGACAGTCTTGACCGACCCAGCCTATGGCGGTCTGAGAACCAAAACAATCAAAACAGTCAAAACTGTGCACATTCAGCGCCCCCGTGACCTCAGTGTTGTTGAACAAAGGAGAATATATTCCTTAAGCCAGATGGTTATTGACAATTGTAGACAAGATCTTTATTAATGGAGCTGTTCATTAGCTCTGTCATTTTTGCGTATCGATCTACACGTCCAGGTCAAGAGTTTGTTGTGGGCTTTGCTACGGCTTATTGTTCGCTTCCTGTCTTTGTCCTCTAGGGTTTTGGTATCGTCCAACAGATTAGAGTTCCCCAAATCATCTTCCACCGAATACCAGCCTGAGGTGTTTGTCAGTATCGTATGTACGGGAAGGATCCCACAGTCAAATAGATTGATAAAATGTAGGGCTCGTGAATTCACATTTAAAGTTTATCGCTTTACTGCATGACTCATCAGAGCCTTTGGGATAGTGTAGCGTGCATCGTGGCATCGTGGCCCTCCAAGGTCCGCCTTGTTGGCCGTACATACTGGATGTTGGGAAGTACTGTTTGAGTGCTGGTCAGCCTGACCTCACTGTGGTGGGTCCAAGTTCATAAATGAGAGCAGACCTGTAGAGATCTCCAATCCTACCCATGCATATCATGTCTCATATGGTTTTAAATTATTTTCTTCCCATCCTTCTAAAAATCCTTTTCTGTTTGAACAGAAATCACTTTGCTGGTAGAGACTTGGGACTTCTGTTTACCTAGAGAAACATAATTTATGTGTTGGCTTTTAAGGCCCAGAGAACATTTTATTTGGTTCTTTGTATGTAGTGATTATGTACAAAAGTGTGCTATATCCTCACTTGGACATCACTTTACATTTCTGGCGCCAAATTCAAGAAAGAAAACCAAAGTTGGGGGTGGGGGGGAACTGCCATTTTTGGAGAGATTATCTGTTTTAATGTTTAATTGTTTATTTTGAGAGAGATTGGAAGGGAGAGAGAGATGCCCAAGCAGGCTCCACACTGTCAGCACAGAGCCTGAAGCAGGGTTCGAACTCATGAACCATGAGATCATGACCTGAGCCAGAAGCACTTAACCGACTGAGCCACCCTGGTGCCCTGGAGAGATTATTTTGTATAAATCGTTCTCACGTGCGACTGAACCCTTTCATAACCCGTGGAGGTGTTTTTGACTTCACTTTGGAAATACAAAACCTGCATTTTGCAGCGAACAAAGATAGCGAACTATCTAAGCTTACACAGATAATAAGCATGAAGCGTTAGGATCTGAACCCAAATCTGTCTGACCCTGAAACGTATACTCTATTTATTATGAAAAAAAAAAAAAAACCAAAAGAATTAAAATAAAATGATAGGGAAACTACCACTTGGATAAGAGTAATAGTTACAAAGGCTACCATTTTCTTCCCATGTGACAGAAGGGGCTAAAAGGGAGTTTAATCAGTATCTGTTCAACCAGAAAGAGTAAGAAACTCATCTAGTCTGTTCACTAGATTCGAAAATTAGGGATTAGTCCTGAAAGCTTGACGAGGATTATTTTCAGAAAGATCAAACTATTAATTAAGAAAATAGTTAAGGGGCGCCTGGGTGGCTCAGTCAGTTAAGCGTCTGACTTCGGTTCAGGTCATGATCTCACGGTCCATGAGTTTGAGCCCCACTTTGGGCTCTTGTGCTGACAGCTCAGAGCCTGGCGCCTGCCTGGGTTTTCTGTGTCTTCCTCTCTCTCTGCCCTTCCCCTGCTCATGCTCTGTGTGTCTCTGTCTCTCAAAATAAATAAGCATTTAAAAAAAAATTTTTTTAAAGAAAATAGGTAATAAAATTCTTCCTGTAATCCCGCAAAGAGATGGCTTACTCGAAAACCATAAAGTAGATGGAAGAAGTGAATGGATACATGACTGTGTAATTAGCGCTTGGAACTTTTGGTTGCAAGATTACGTAAGATGATGGTGCTCATCACAGCGTGTCCTTTGACCTGATGAGCAAGTAGACCGTCTGTTCAGTATAAATGGCATTGTAGCTTCATCTTGGGATGTTGACAAAGCAGTTGGGACTTCTTTGGGACAGAGCCAGCCTTTTATAGACGGGGACCAGTTTGGAGACGTAACCTTCACTCCTATTAGGATTTAACTAAGGTGCTTCATATCATCTTTTATCAAAGTCCCTGCTGGCGTTTTGGACACAGTAGGAACTTAGAGCTTCTAGAATATGAGCTAGGGTGCGGACCTTTGTGGAAACAAAATAATCAGTCAGAAGTCAGGATGTGCGTTCCCACCTGAATAAGGACAGCCTCTATTATTTGATCGGGGACCAGATCTAGGAATTAGATCAGTCGGTTTGAAGGGAAAGGCATCAAGGGGAGGTACTCAGGAAACAGCATCATCATGCCCTCCCTATCTTGTGAGCAAGGGTACAGGTGGAGTTCAGGCCACCTGTGCCCTCCCTAACCCTCAATTTGCACATTTTCTCCACCTCCCCTTCTCAGCCAACCCCTCTTATTTCTTTGCCCCCCCCCCCCCCCCCCCCACCCCCCCCCACAACACACACACACACACACACACACACACACTTTGGCTTGATTCCGGGCCCCACCGCTTAATAGCTATGTGATGCTTGGCAAGTCTCTTAACATCTTGGCGTCTCTTTCCTCATATAAGAAAGAGAAGTAATAACTTCTCTGCCCGCCTCACAGTTTGCAAACTGTAATGTGCTATCTAAATAGAAGTTTGATGTTGTCATTATTGTCCTATCTCCATTTTCCCCACCAGAGCATAAGCGTGTCCCTGGTTGGGGCTGTCAGACACTGTGTCTGTTGAAAAGTCTGATGGGGAAGGATGTGCCTCTTCCCCCCACCACCCTACTGTTGCCAACACATTTCTAGAGTTTATGATGGATTTGTCCTTTGCCCTTTTAACTACTTGAGTGTTGTTGATCTGGTCAGTGGAGAGCATTTCATTGGGGTTCCATTTTAATCTGCCCAGCAGCTAGTATTAATTGAGGTTCTGCCTGTCCTTCCATTTCTCTGCTCACCTGGCTTTCTTCCACCTTACCGGGAGATAGATGGGAGGCGGCCAGGAATGCCAACGAATGCGATTGAATCGCAAGGTTTAACGAGGAGAGAGGGCAGGAAACACAGGAACGAAGAAAGGCATACTGTTAGGACAATTTGGAAGGTATTGGGATAATTTCAGAGCAGATTTTCCCTTGCTGTTATAAGTTCACTTAATAGATGTGATGAGATCACTATTATAGATAGATGACCTTGAGTGAACCATTAGAGATTTGGGGACACACTGGAGACGTGTGTGTGTGTGTGTGTGTGGCAGTTGAAAACACCATGCAAAAATTTCTTGAATTCTTTGAGCACAGCCAAGAGATTTCTTACTTGTAAGCCAAAACCACCTGTCACAATGAGTACCAAAAATAGTAACCTATAAAATGTAACTAAACAAAAGCATTGCATTGGAGGGACGGGGTATAGAGTCATGGAAGTGACACTGGGCTGGAATTCAGAGCTGAGTTTATGTTACATTTCTGCCACCTTCTTCCAGGGTGACCTTAAATAGCAATAACAATTGCGCAGCATTCTTCAGATCGGAACACACCTTCATGGTCACCGTGTCATTTTTACCTGACCGTGTTGCTGCTGCTGACATGAAACGAGCATGTGGAATCCAGCTGGGCGCCAGGTCTTGCCTCGTGAGGACCGGTTGCACGACTTTGAGCCAACCTTTGGCCCTTGCGGTCTTCATTTGTTCCCATACAACCAATAGGGTTAATGAGGCATTCCCGTGTGGTTATTTCCAAGATGAAATGTGACCGTATGGATGAAAGTGCTTTGCAGCATCCAAAGGATTACTTAGCGGTTTGTGGGATTTTAGGAACAAGGGAGGAGATTTGGGACCGTCTACTTGTAGGGTTTGGGCCGAAAGCAACGGGAAGTAAGTCTGTAAGTGAAGCAGCAAAGGAACCTATTGGGGTGATATCACATAGTTCACAGACTCCATGGCAGAACTGAAGATCCAGGCTCAGAAAGTGTCTGGGAATCAGTGGAAGGTGGGGGGGGGGCGCATTTCTGCAGCTGTGACATGCCACTGGAAGGGTGCGATTGGGCACAGCTCGTGTCACAAGTGGATCCATTGCCAATGCCACTGGCCCCAAGAAGGAGTTGGCCGCCACCCAAATAAATTCTAAATGGTCACTTGCCTCATAGCGCTGTAGTAAGGAGGCATGATTCTATCTCTTATGTCTCCTGGGATTTCTCCCCACATAGGTGGGGTGTTCAGAAGTCAACTTCAGGCATGTTTTTGTGAAATAACCTACACAGAGTCTACAGATTGTTGCTGGCAGGACTAAACCCCATGGCTCTGCGTTCTCAGTCTCCTAGACCCTTTCACCATTTTATGTTTCCTCATATAAACGCGTCCAGTCTTGGAACGAATATCGAATCTCTCCCGTATACCAGGCATGGTGGTGGGATTCCTCCAGCTCTCAAAGTTTAAGATTTTATGATTCAATGTTTCCATGTCGCGTCCTCCTGGCGATAAAGCACCGTGCTAAGAACACTGTTTGCACAATGAAGTTCTAGAGAGCCTCAAATTTAAAATGCAGATTACTATCAGAAGTGTCCTGCCGACTCAGCAGAGAGGCACGGCTGGAAAAGATAATTTGCTCAACAAAAAGAAGAAATAACAGCACCAGGGGGATTTCTCAGGCCCCATCAACATCCACCGTTAAACTTTATTATGTAAGCCAAAGAAGGGGTTGTACAGGTCAAAGACGTACAGCCCAGAGAATGAATCCAGAGGCTGGCTGGCTTTGGTACTGCCTAGATCTTTTTTTTTTTTTTAATTTTTTTTTTCAACGTTTATTTATTTTTGGGACAGAGAGAGACAGAGCATGAACGGGGGAGGGGCAGAGAGAGAGGGAGACACAGAATCGGAAACAGGCTCCAGGCTCTGAGCCATCAGCCCAGAGCCCGACGCGGGGCTCGAACTCACGGACCGCAAGATCGTGACCTGGCTGAAGTCGGACGCTTAACCGCCTGCGCCACCCAGGCGCCCCTGCCTAGATCTTATATACTGCAAGCTATTTCCACACACACCCTCGCCAGTCTGTATCTGGCACCGAGCTACAATATGGCCATGGGGTGGAAAGAACGGAAGCTTTGAAGAGTCCGTTCAAGGCTGCTGTCCACGTAAACAAACAGGGGAAGGCATGTACCTTTTTCTTATAGAGGCTTCCTACCTTCCCCTCAATCATTGCCTGATGGAAACAGAGCGGCCACAGATAAGATGGCAAATAGACATCCCAATCTGAGTTCCCTAGAAGATGGAGCATGAGGCAAATTCTTGGTGTTAACAGTATGCAGAGGAGTCCAATCTCAGCGGCGGGGGGGGGGAGGCTGGGTGGGGGGGGGGGAGGGCGGTGGTAAATGGAGGGTGGAAAAACAGAAGGGACTCTGGACAGGCAGGAGAGCAACCTTAAGGGGTTCTACCACAGCTTTTAGAACAAGCACAGTGGAGCGCTTCGTCTCTCAGGATGTCTTGAGAGAGGCCACCTGACACCCACTGCATATTTTAATAAGTCCATCTAGGAGGAGGAAGGGAGAAGAATTTTTAGGCTAGCTCTGGTCTCTCTTTGGTCAAAGCTGTCCCACGTGGCATCCACTCCCCTGCATTTTGGGGGTTTACCTCCCAGGCCCTCCAGGAGCCGCCTAGGAAACCAGGTGTCTGGCAGCAAGGAGAGGAGTATCCATGGCACAGGCCACAATACTCAAGCTAAGCCTGTGCTAGAAGCAAGCCGCTGGCACTCCTCATCTCTTCACCTGCGGCCTCACTGGCGGCCAGCTGGACAGGACATTGCATGTGTCAAAGAGCCCCATAACATCTCATGCCTCGGTAGCAACAGGAATCAGAGGCAAGAGGCACCCACGTGAAGGTACAAGACATGCCTACGAGTGATATGGGGGACCTAGAACATTCACGGCAGAGACCCCAGCTAGTTAAGCAAGTGGTACACCACAAAGGAGGGAAAACACAGATGGACATTTCCTCTTGCACCTACGAGCATGGGCTTGGGCCAGGAGGTCTTCATGGAGGTTCACAAGTACCATCAATGGAAAGACATGGCCAAGGGTATCCAGGGAGGTAAATACACTGGGTTACATACGCTAAGATCACCTTACACGATGCATACTAAAAATTTTCTGGATAGAATACAAACAAATTAAAATGCATGGCTGGACTCAAAAGAAAGAAGGGGAAACCCCTGCTTCAGGAAAAAAAGAGGAATTTAAACCATATTGGTAAACGTATAGACTGGTTTGGGAGTTACTCTTGGAGGGGGAAAAAGAGTACTTTTCTTATGCCAGTAACATATGGGATTTGGGGCTTTTTTTCCCTCCTACACAGTAAAAGGACTCAAAACCTTAGGCCTGGGCAAAGTGGGAAGCATAGGATCAGGGACTGCATCCATCCTACACCTAGAAAAAATATATACCCATCAGCACAAGGCAGTGACAAGGAAGCTTTTCTCACACTGTCTGGAGCTGGTGGGGCAGAAGAGTTTCTTCTGAAAAGTCAAAGCCAGGACTGCATTTCTCAGAGGTCTGAAGTCTGATCTTATATTGCTGGACAATTATAGGGAACCATCAAGGTGAAACTACATCATAAAGCATGTAAACATTGGTCCTGAGCCAGTGAAACAACTAAGTGCTCGGTATAAGCAAAAACAAAAAATACAGGGAAAACAAGATTTCTTAAGGAAAAAGGAACATCCCACAAAAAGTCAACTTACCATACGACCAAACTATCTGATAATTAGACTTCCAGAACTGGAGCAGGGCAATCTGAAAAAGCATTTAATTTTTTTTAATGCTTTTATTTATTTTTGAGAGAGAGAGAGAGAGAGAGAGACAGAGCAGGAGCAGGGGAGGGACAGAGAGAGAGGGAGACACAGAATCCAAAGCAGGCTCCAGGCTCTGAGCCGTCAGCACAGAGCCCAACACAGGACTCGAACTCATGACCTGAGCTGAAGTCGGACGCTCAACTGACTGAGCCACCCAGGCGCCCCTGAAGAAGCATTTAAAAAGTGTACTTAAAATTATTGAAAATATAAAGAAAAGGGATTTATTTTATGAATCAAATATTAGGATCTTATGAAAAAAGGACAGGTAACTTTGGAAAAGAACCAAACACAAAACTTCGAGATGTGAGAAAGGTCACGGCTGAAATTAAAACCTGAGTAGAGAGGTTAAATAACAGATAAGACACCACCAAAGAGAGAATTAGTAGATTGGAAATCATTTCAAGAAATTATGGAGAATGCTGAGCATAAAGAAAAGTATACACAGGGAGAATCAGGCTAAATCATTTAAAATCTATAAATCTCACATATAACTAATATGTTGTATGTTCCAGAGGGAAAAGATGCAGAGAAAATATGGGAGAAACAGTATTTGAATGGATAATGATAAAATGTTTTCCAACATTGATGAGTAATGTGAATCCAGAGATTCAAGAAACACAGTGACCTTCATGCAGGTGAAATAATCATAACCCCAATTCTCAGGTAACATTTTAAAGCAGATAGAAGATAATGACAGGTTCCTTCCTCAGGAGAAAAATAATTGAACTGGCAGAAGGCGTCTCGATATTTACAATTTGTGGCAGACAGTGCTGCGATGAATCAAAATCACCATCAGTTTAAGAGTCTATACTACACTGTCATTCAGGAGATAAGGCAAAATAAATACATTTTTGCACAAATAAGGACTAAGAGATCTCCCTCTGTCAACATTATTGAATCTTGAAACAATACTAAGTGAGAAAAGCAAGCTCGCGATACCATTGACATAAAATTAAGACGCCCAACACCGGCGTATCTACGGTTCATGTAATATTTAGAATACAGAGCAGTGTAGAGGAATAGCAACCACGTTTGAGATAGTAGTTGCTGCTCTGGGTAGGACAGAAGGGAGGCACAAGGGATGGGGACATCAGTGACACATCAGCTACGTCAATGTCCTACATCTTTGTCAACGAAAAGAAACACTGGGAGGAAAAGTGGCAAAATCCTAACATTTTTGAAACCTAGATGGAGGTACATGGTGCCTGCTAGTTTACTTCCATACTTTCTGTGTGCTTGAACTATTGCAAAACAAAGTTCTATAAAGAAACAAATCTACATCAGAAGAGTCTACATCCTCTAGGAAAGAGGAGGAAGGAAAGGAGAAACACCGGGAGAGGGAAGAAAGAGGTGACTCACCTCGGCAAGCTCTTGGCAGTGGTTGGAAACAAACAACGGGAGCCCATTTGCGACAGAGACCTGGATGTCAAATCGGGGTCCTGCTTTCACTTCTGCCACCGAGCCGCTATGTGGACACATGCACAGACTTCCCCGCTCTGCCTCTTAGTTTTCCTCATTTTTTAATCAATGGGGTTGGAGCTGCCAATTAGCAAGATCCTTTCCATTTCCAACACTCTTTTGTTCAGCTTCCTTTGACTTTTCAGATGGCCACATTTTAGGGCATAAAAATGGCTCTTGCTAATGCAGCTGTATTAGTAAGGATTCCTTTGTCTTCAAGTGATGAGGACTCAGTCTGAGCTGGCTCAAGGACAGTGAAAAATTATTGATCTGTGTAAGATGAAACACAGGGCTAGGGCTGTCTCGTGGCGCTTTGATTTGGAGCTCACAGATACTCTCGTGTGCCCCAGGTATTTTTGTTTTAATCTTCCGTAGTGGGTCTTTAGTTACATTGGCTTCCTTCTCAGCCATCACGTGGTAGACCAGATGGCGGTTGTAGCCAGATGTTGACAGCAGCTCCAGTCTAAGTTTTCTGTTCTGCAAGAAAAGCAAAATCTCGTTCCCTGAAGTCCCAGTGAAACACTCATCGTGTCTCATTAGCTTTGATAGAGTTCTAAGCCCAACGTGGAGCCAGTCACTGTAGACAGGGTTGGGGAAGGGGGGAGGCTATGTGCTGATCTACTTGAGCTGCACAGGCTCCCGCTATGGAAAAGGCGCAGCTTCACCTCAGCCATGCAGACGGAGAGCGGGGGAGGATTCCAGTTCCTGGGATAGAAACCAGGACGTGGAAACCAGAAAGGGGAAGATTAGCTATCGGATTACCAAAACAAATGTCCCACTACAACTCACAAAACTACAGGAATGATTTCCTAGTAAGGACAGTCTAAGAATGTCAAGTCTCGTTGTATTCGGAATGACAAAGGATGAGAGAGAAATCTTCACAGTGTGGACCATTCGAAGCACAAAATGGGGCCATGCGGGGACAAACACATATCTGCTTTCCCATTCCAGTATTCAGGAACTAGGCAGAGAGGCATCTTTAAAAGCTTTTTTTAAAGTGTATTTATTTATTTTTGAGAGAGAGAGAGTGGGGGGGGGGGTGGAGGCAGAGAGAAGGAGACAGAGAATCCCAAACAGGCTCCATGCTGTCAGCACAGAGCCTGACGCAGGGCTCAGTCCCACAACCCTGGGGTAATGAATGACCTGAGCCGAAATCAAGAGTCAGACGCTCAACTGACTGAGCCACCCAAGCACCCTGAGGCTTCCTTAGCTTGAAGGATGTGGCTCTAGTCCATTCACATGAGTTCTGAGTAGAATGACAGAATTTTCTAAAGGTATCAAGGCGCCTGGCTGGCTCAGTTGGTAGAGCCTGTGACTCTTGATCTCAGGGTCGTGAGTTTAAGCCCCATGTTGGGCAGGGAGCCTACTTAAAAAAATACAATAAAATAATTAGAATGATATCATGAGAAATATGGGCCAAGAGATGGTCCCCAATGGTAAAAAAGGGAAGTTTAAGAGGAGATCATGCAGATTCATGGAAGACAGAGCATGGCCTCTTACCAAGAGGTGACCCAGGAGCTGTGCGCAACTCCGGAGCAGGACACTGTGTAAGATGAGTTAGGAGCCTGCCTGTGGTACCTCTACCAGAACATGGGATTCTGTAAGTCATTCTGCACGGCACCGCAAGAGAAAAGTTACGTTTATTTTTGAACCACTCTCAAAACGTAATAAACCTAAAATAGGTAAATCTTAATCATGGAAAACGCGAATTGGTGTGTTTACACAGGATAGGTTTGCGACACACATCTGCTGGGTGCGCTTCCCGTAGAGTCCAACATCCCCCAGACATGGGGGAGAGTTACATCTGGGGAGGTGGGGAGGACTGGGGAAGCATTTCTTTTCCCTTCCATCCTTGTCTGTTGACCTAGATATTCCAGCATCCTCCACTTTCCTCTTTTCTACCTGCCCCAGCCTCCTTCCCCACGCTCCTTGCATCCAGAAAACAACAAGAACCGCACGGCGGTCCTGGGTCTACCCCGCAAGAGCTACAAAGATATTACTGGATGCGGCTTGGCGGTCTGGGCTATAAATTAGGGGATGTGCTCAGGAGCCCCGTGTAAAGGTTCTCTAAGGCTCCTCTGGTTGCCTTTTGGTCAAAACGCCCAGAAGAACCCGTCTCTCATTTCCTTGTCTCTCTCTGTCCTTTTCTGCTGCTCTCCCTGACCTCCAGATCCAAGCTTCCTTCTGCCAGTTCCCATGATGCCCTCAATGCTACATGGGCAGGTCCCCCCCGCACCCCCCCCACCCCGACCCTAAATCTTCCTGTTCAGAGTGAGACATCTCCAAGTTAGTTAACTAATTAGTTAAGTAATTAATCAATTATTTTAAACATATTTCTAGGGCACCTGGGTAAAAGAGTTGATCTCGGCTCAGGTCACCATCTCACGGTTCAGCATTCACTGGCAGGATTCGGTTCCTGGGGGGCTGTTGTCCGCATGCCGCCCCCAGGTCCTTGCCACATGGGCCTCTCCAACAGCAGGTCAGCTTGCTTCATAAGGGTAGTCCAGAGACAGGGTGACAGAAATGACTTCCATCACTTTTGCAAGGCCCTGAGTCCGGCCCACATGCAAGGGGCGTGGATCCCATAAGGGGGTTGACACGGGGGGTGAGAATCCTGGGAGCCATTTCAGAGGGCTCCCCTCCATGGAGTTCAAAGCCTATCTGTCCAATTGAACTTAACCCATCAAAATGCAGATACCCCTCCTAGGAATTGGGGGACAAAAATCAATAAGCTTAAGTTATTTACATTTACCCTTTAGGGTGAAAGTGATTATTACATTGTGTCCTTCAAGGTAGTTACCTACGTGTAAGGATTTGAATAGGAAATGGAGGGAAGGAAGCTAATAGTTACGGCCGCCCTAGTGCATGTCCTGTTATTTTCTCAGTGTCCAGAAGAGGAATCTGAAGCTCACAGACTTAAAGAATTTGCCTCAGATCATGGACCCACGATGGGCTGGGGTGACAACTACAACTCCGTTCTTCCTGTCCCCCAAAGCACATTTTTCTTTTCTCTCTCTTTTTTTAAGTTTTTTAAATGTGTATTTATTTTTGAGGGGGAGGGGAGAGAGAGCGAGTGGGGGAGGGGCAGAGAGAGAGGGAGAGAGAGAGAATCCCAAGCAGGCTCCACGCTGTCAGCACAGAGCCTGATGCGGTTCTCGAACCCACGAACCGCGAGATCGTGACCTGAGCCGAAACCAGGAGTCGGATGCTCAACCGACTGAGCCACCCAGGCGCCCCTAAAAGCACATGTTTTCCTTCATCGGTCATTAGTGCTGTTGGTCAAATGCTTCCAGTTCTGCCCACTCTGGGCCCAGCCGATGACCGTGCTTTGTACTCTTCTTGTGATTGGGTGGGGCCAGGAGACAGTTCTGGCTCCCGTGTTGTGTGAGCTGGGTCATCTTGCCTTTGGGCCCAAGCATTTGATTGCAAGACCTCCCAGAGGCCTCTTTCCCCTCTGCCATGGCACCAGCAAGGTTTGAACCCCTGAGTGGCTGCCGTGCAGACCTCTCGGGCCACCCCTCTGGTTCGTAGCAGGAACCAGAAATAAGCTTGTGTTGTCGGGAGTCACTGAGGTTTGGTGGGGGTGATTCGAACTCTCCTGATTGATGTCTCTCTGAAAAGATAAAGGAGCGAGAGTGAGGGGGTGTGGAGGTTGCCCCTGAAGAGGTCTGGTCCTTATAGCCGGCTGGCATGGGGTCATGGCCGACACTCACCTTGACCCCGGTCACGGGGCCCCATGGGGCCCGCATACTCACAGCCTTCTATTTCTGAACACTCCTGGGTAGAATCAGGAGCAGAGGGATGGACGGCATGACTCACAGGCAGGGTGAGAGCCCCGCCGTCTCATTCACTTTGGAGCAGCAAAGAGCACGAACAGCGTCTGAGCAGTGCTCTCCCTTCCCAAGCCTGATCTGACACAGCTCAGCAAGAGGCTTTTGAAAGCAGCTTTAAGTGGAGCAGCGTCCTCACATCAAAGCAGCTTGTCGCCAGGGAGCCTTGGTGACTGGGGCAGGCATTTGGGAAGCTAGATCCCCCTCAGCCGGGCTGGGGACCGGCACACACAGGCTCGGGTGCCAAGGCTTGGGACAATTTGGGGAGGGTCCCAAGCCTAGATTATTGGGCATCACAAACATCATGCCCCCTGTGCATTCCTCCCTTGGGAGGCAGGACTGCCTTCTCTTATGCTGCCTGGGTCACCAACCCAGCAGCTCGTCCCTCTGACTGCATCACCCCTTCTCTGCCCTCTGTACCACTGAAGAGTGACAGCACAGACGTGCAGCTGCTCACTGGCACAAGTCCCGGATGGACGCGAGTCCCTTGGTAGGCGGCCGTGTCCACACAGGTGCCAGCAGAGACGCGCCTCCTCTGTGGCTCTGCCCCTTTAGCACACACACCCCCCCCCCCCCCTTCGCATATGGTTGCCTGGCTGCAATCTGGCTTTGCTCAAAGATCAGAGTGTTTCAGCTGAGTCAAAGAAGTGGCATATTCAATGACACCCTAAATCTGGTTTTTCTCCTGGTCTAAGGGAAAAATGCACCCTCCCTAAGGGAGGGACGTTATGGACAACATGGGTCCCTAATCTGGCCTCTTTGTTTTCAAGTCCAAGATTTTTATTTATTTATTTTTTTTTAAGGAATGAATTTCTTCCTGAAGCTTCCACCTTGTGAATTTGTGTCCACCCTTCAGAAAACCCCACCATACCGGGTGATCTCACCCAAGAGCTATGTATTCCCTGTTCCCCTCTGTGCAGGAGAAGGCTTCCTTTTTTTTTTTTTTAATGTTTTTATTTATTTTTGAGAGTGAGAGAGAGAGAGCATGAGCAGGGGAGGGGTAGAGAGAGGAGGGTACAGAGGATCTGAAGCAGACTCTGTCCTGACAGCGGAGAGCCCGACATGGGACTCGAACCCACAAACCTTGAGATCATGACCTGAGTTGAAGTCGGACACTCAATGGACTGAGCCACCGAGGCACCCCCAGGAGCAGGTTTCCTTAGGACTAAGTTACTCAGTCTACAAACTCACCAGGGCTTGGGGTTGGGACTCTGGTACCATCTTCCAGGGTAGATGAGATACTTTAAGTATACACCCAGGATATCTCTCTGTGTGATGTCAAGTTCCGCCTCTGACCCATTTGAAGAATGGCCCCTGTTGCCAAATCAAGTTGAAACATCACTGATGCATCCAGCAGACCACTCTCGCCCCTCCTCTTACAGAGGTAGCAAACTGGTTTGAAATGCCTTGCCGACCACAGCGTGCCCTTCAGGAACTCTGGGTACAAGCAGATTGACTTATAAGGAAGAGCGAAAACATTCGAGTCTGCGTTCTTCCACGAGAATGAGCGTTGGAAGGTCAGAGAAGAGAGGACATATGTAAGGCTTTGTAGTGGTGAAGGGATGGTTCATTGAGAAGCCACTGAAAGAATGAAAGGCGAGATTCCCATGACTTCTCACCTGTGCAGAGGGTGGTCTCTGCTCTTGGCCGTGAGCTGGGCTCCTGGGCCCAGCAGCGTGGTGGATGCCTGCTCAGAGTTGGTGCCAAGGGAACCCTTAAGTAGATACCCCAGACATCGAGGTATCTGTAAGTTCTACTTTTCCAGCCTGATGTTCATGCTCAGCCTACCTCACCGAGAGTTCTGTACAAAAGGCTGAAGTTTGGATGGATCACAGGGCTGGACACCGGCTGAACCGTAAGGCCACCGCCTCTGTATCTATGGGCAGTCATAGAGAAAATTGTGTCTGTTGCAGTGGCTTAGATTCCAGCAATGAAAACCGACCCTGCCTAACCTAAGTAGGAAGGAATTTATTAGAAGGACATCAGGTAGCTCAGAAAAACAGAAGGGAGAAACCCATCCAGATGTCCATCAGTTGATGAGTGGGTGGATGAAACGTACTCTATCCATACAATGGAATAGTATTCAGCCACAAAAGGAGTGATGTATACCGACAACGATTACAACACAGACAGAGCTTAAAAACGTTATGCAAAGTGAAAGAAGCCAGTCTCCAAAGACCACATATTGTGTGAGTCCATTCATAAGAAAAGTCCAGAAGAGGCAAACCTGTAGTGACAGAGAGGAGGGTCCTGCAGGCCCACAGCTCAGCTGGAGGGCTGGAGGGAAGTAGGGAGCGACCGCTATTGGGTACAAAGTTTCTTTTGGGAATGATGACAGTCTCCTAAGATTGCTCATGGTGATGATTGCAAAATTCTGTGAATATACTAAAACCCGGGGCTGGGGGGGGGGGGTTGTGTATTTCAAAAGGGTGCCTTGTATAGTATGTGAATTATATCTCAGTAAGGCTGTAATATATTCTTTGAAAGATGATATTTAGAAAATCTTAAAAAAAAAATAAGGGAGGAGGCTGGAGATTCTGGCTAAGAAACACTCAGGACCCAAGACCTTTTAAAGGGTGGCTCCCATTGACTGGGTGACTTTCAAACCACTTTTGTTCTCATATTCGCTGACTCCACGCGAGACACAGAGACCCAGGAGATCATCTCGTCAACTCGTTTGGGGCTTGTCGTCCAAACGAGACTACATTGGATGGACAGCAGGTGGCCTGCAAAGAGAGATTTGAGACAGAGGAGAAGGAAAGGAAACTGATCTTCACATTTCTAAATCTCCATTACCCTAGCCTCTTTCACAGATTTTAAAGATTGAAACCGCCAAAGGCTGTTGAAAGACAGACTGTTATGGACTGAATGTTTGTGTCCCCTCCCCCCAAATTCATATGTTGAAGCCCTGACTCTCAACGTGATGGTATTTTTTTGGTGAGGCTTTAGGGAGATAGTTAGGGTTCGAGGAGGTCATGAGGGTGGGGCCCTGGCCTTAGAGGGTTAGTGCCCTTATAAGACACGAGAGCTCATTTCCTCTCTTTCCTGTGTGTACCAAGAAGACGTCACATGAGCAGACAGCAAGATGGCAGCTACCTACAAGCCAAGCCTACATGGCTTAGGATGCAAAAACCTGTCTTCCCACAGCCTTGATCTTGGGCTGCCCCTTGTGAGAAATAAATCTTTGTTATTCAAGCTACAGACTCATACAGGCACAGAATTACACCTCTGTGTTTATATATCCACATGGTTTCCTATAAGCTATATAGCTGTATTGTTCTCTTATAAACGTTAAATGACAGTTATGTGTAGACGGTTGACTCTACCCTCGCCCTCTTCTTCATCAGATGCCTATTGTTCACTTTCATGACGTCTCTGTGTTTCTCCTTGGTTGTACTTCGACCAGTCTACTTAACTGGCTGTTTGCTGTCCGTTTATCCTGCTAGACTGCAGACCCCATGAGGGCAGGGTCTCCATCTGTCCTGCACAGAGCCTATCACAGTAGACCCTGAGAAATAGTTGTTCGATATTTAAATGAACGAATGAATCCTGAGGCAGCTGAACCATACTGATGAATAACATCTTGGCTTAGTTGTTCTAGTAAAGGATGCTATTTTAGACTTTGGAAGAGCCTAATGGAGTTGTAAGATTCGATTTTCAACTTAGTGATACCCTTGTTGGAAGTCTGCCCTTTCCAATCATGAAGTCAAACCCCCAAGTGGCTGTTCCCATAATGACCATCACCCAACTAAAGCCAACGGTCCTGGGAGAAAACTCTTCAGCCTCCTGTGTTGCTACATAATGGCTGCCTTAGTTTGTTCCCCTTAAAGCAGAGCCTGAGAGAGGGTCTTGGGTCCAGGGAGATTATTCCAAGGAAGCGATGGTGGGGGGTAAGGAGATGAGAGAAGGAAGGAAGAAGAGCCAGTATATGGTTGTACTGTCAAAGTTACTGATGTAGACAACAGGGGCTTAATTAAGGTGTGATCTCTGGAAAATACCCGGAATTGTTTACTTAAAGGATAGGGATGCTGGGTCACCTCTCCAATGGCTCCTGTCTCGTTGGCCAACGATTGCCCCAGAACCATATACTTCCCACCCTTCCAGGTTGCCATTGGGTGAAAACTAAGGATTCCTGGGGGTTTGGAGAAGGCTCAAGGCAGAAAGGGGACAGGGACACTGTGCCTGAAACCAGAAATGGAATATCCCAAGTGTCTGCTACCCTGGTGAGCCTCAGCTCTGCATGTTTCCTTCGGGGTAGTACGCTTCCCTTGGTGTTCATCTTAGGTTCAGGTCGGCGAGAGGCTTGTTCCCCAACCCATGAGCACACTGGCCGTGGCAGGATAGATCTCTCCAGTAGCCAAAAAGGCAGATTCTCCAAATGAGTCATTTCCTCCTGGCCCAACCTGCACTCCACTTCGTGTGCTCGCCTGCTGTTTTTAGTGTCATGTATTTCTCTTACTCACTTTCTGATTCCGCGAGTGACTCCTTAAACCTCTAGGTCCTTGGGAACAAGTGTAGCGTTGGATTTGGTCTGCAGAGCCATGAACATGGCCTGGGCAGTGGTTCCGTGATATTGGGGCTGATGCTGCTGAAGGTAGGGCTGGTGATGATAAGATTGGGAATAGCGAGCAACGACTCTGGCCTGATGTCACTTGTTACGGTGACGTTTGAACCTTGGCAGGTTGGGCCACGGTGGATGAGGATTTCTGCCATGCTTACTTGCCACCTTTTCTGCAAGGTTTTCTCACACTGCACTGCTCCCTGAGGGCATCCCTGCATCTCTAGTCTCCACGCTGGGTACGCAGTCTTTGTCTAATTCTTAGCTAATTCATTAAGGAGTGATATGTTTCAACCTAAGCGTTATCTTCACCAACTGTTTTGTCCCTCGTCCTTCTCTAAACATCAAGGTATGTTTAAAAACCTAGGGTGTACCAAGGGCACCTGGGTGGCTCAGATGGTTCAGCGTGTGACTCTTGATTTGGGCTCAGGTCATGATCTCACTGCTCGAGAGTTTGAGCCCAGAGTCAGGCTCCGTACTGAACGTGGCACCTGCTTGGGATTCTTTCTCTGCCCCTCCCCTGCTCTCTCTCTCTTTCTCTCTCTCTCTCAAAATAAATAAATAAAAAAAACAACCTTGGGTGTACCATTAGTAACTAAATTAGTCTACTCGGGCCGACATAACAAAACAGTCCAGGCTGGTGGTTTAAACAGAAATTAATTTTCTTACAATTCTAGAGTCTGGAAATCCAATATTGGGTTGTTTAGAGCTCTCTTCCTGGCTGGCAGTTGGCAGTCTGTCCCCACATGGCCCGTTCTCTGTGGCTGTGCCCAGAGAGACAAAGAGCTCTAGGGTCTCCCATAAGGACACTGGTCCTATGGGATTCACAACCTCCCCCCCCCCCCATGATCTCATCTAACCTTTATCACCCTCTTACAGGCCCCTTCTCCAGAGACAGTCTCCTTGGGGATCAGGGCTTCCATATATGAGTTTTGCAGTGACATAATTCAGTCCTTAATCATAAGCACAGGTAACAAACTCATTCTATTTTAAAGATACTATTAATCTTGTTGGAAAACAATGGGCTCGATTTGACTCACCTTCGGTGACCTAAGTCACAGATGATGAAGCAGGTGTTACAGAAAGTCTGGGTTCCCCAGAAGCTAACCCCGAGCTGAGGATTCATGTGCAAGTGACTCATGAAGGAAGTCCAAGGGGATATGGGTAAGGGAGTGAGGGAAGCAAGGCAGGAGAAGCAAACACGCGAATTTAAGCAAAGTCCTGAGGACTCTTCCCACGACAATGTTCATTATACCTACCATCGTGCTGGCCTGGAGGCTGACCTTTCCTACTCCCAGACCTATCAGCCATTGGCTAAGGGCTTGGCAGGGGACCTAAATTTCCAGAAATTTCCAGTTCTGTGCATCCAAGAAAATCCTTCCAAGAAGAGAGGCGAATAGTGTGTCCATTAGAGGCAAAAGCCTACTTCGCCTAAGGGAGGGGAGCACAGAAGGAGTGGAGGGGACCCCAGGGGTCAGGTGGACCATCAACAGTGCCCAATGCAGGGCTGGGAGAAAAATGAAGAACATCTCAGGGTGGACGAGCTGTCAATGGAGAAGCCAGTGTCCTGGGGAGCCCCTGGCCGTGCCCACCAGCTCTGTCTCGGACTGAAGGCAGCCAAAAGTTATTTGCTAGCCTTTCTTTTTCCCAGAGAGAACGCAAGTAGCCCTAGGATTTAGTGGTGGAGAGCCACAGACTTCATGAGTACAAACTTCAAAATGTAGTGGCCTCCTAGACCCCTGAAACAATGGTGTGCATTGGAGCCCCATGTGTCCGAGTTGGATCCTGGATCTACAACTTGCTGATTGTGTGGCCTTAGTCGAGAGATGCAATCATCCTGGCTCAGTCCCCAGGTTCAGCTAATTCTGGGTGCCATCTATAAGATGGCAATGTCACATAGATACAGCTGCTAAGAAGTTATCCTGCACCCATGGAACACTTGACAGTTTCTCCTTCCGCCCGTGTGTTCCCTTCTATCCGAGAATCGCACGCTTGCTTCTGGAAACATCTGAAGGCATCTCTGCCTCCTTCTGTGTCTCTTTGGGTCTCAAGGTTTTTAGCACTCTGGGGAGAGAAGGCTTTATGGTCTGGTGACAGCCTTTCCTTCCATGTTTTCTGGTTCTTTTCCAGAAGAGAGGAGATCCACCCTCTTTGATGACTCAGACATCCTTGTACTTTGCCGGAGGGAAGGGAAAGAGCGAGGCGGGGGATCGTGGGGTGCATCCCGGCCGAGCAGGAGGCAGCTGGAGGGCCCTCAGTGAACAAATGAATGAATTCATCATCCAAGCTCATGTTTGCTACGTCATCATCTGCACTAAACTAGTCAACAGCTACTGCTGTCCAGTAGCTTCTGTGGGTTTCTCGGAGAGGAGAGAGGAGCGGGAAGAAGGATACGATTTGTAGGAAGAGAAGACACCAGCCTGTGGTCCCTGCTTCCCCCTTTCCCCTGCCCCCTGCCTGCATTCTGCCAGCTCTGGATTTACTCCAGGAGCACATAGTGGAGCAGTGCAGGGTAGAGTTCTGCTACTGGAGCAGAGAGAACATGGCTTTGGCTTTGGATCTAAATGGCCTTGGGGCTACTTATTTAAACCATACTGTGTCACCGTAACCCCCGCTGTGGGTTGGGACAAGCCAGGCTGGCTGCACAGCGGTTTGCTCATCTACACTGGGTGTGAGAAGCAGGGATAGCACAGGACAGGTGCCCGAAATACAGCCTCAGCCACCCAGCAAGTGGAGGCCCTTTTTTTTAAACAAATTTTTTTTTTAATGTTTATTTCTTTTTGAGAGAGAGAGACAGAGACAGAGCACGAGCAGGGGAGGGGTAGAGAAGGAGAGGGAGACACAGAATTTGAAGCAGGCTCCAGGCTCTGAGCCATCAGCACAGAGCCCGACGCGGGGCTCGAACTCACGGACCGTGAGATCATGACCTGAGTGGAAGTTGGACGCTTCACCGACTGAGCCCCCCAGGCGCCCCAAGAGTCATGTCTGATTTGAGGCTCCAGGAACAGTAAAACAAAACAAAACAAAAGAAAACAAAACAAAACAGAAAAAAACCCAAGCACCTAAAGTTACTCTCCAAAATACTCTCCAGAGTGATGGGTGTGTCTCTGATAGAGCGGGGAGGTGAGGAAAGCGTCCCCATGGATTGGAAAGTCAACCCCCAAATATGTTCACACCCAGTCTGCATCTCTGTGTTAGAACTTTTCCCCTGCGTTAAGCTGCCGTGTACCCAGCATCCTGATGCTTGTTCACGCTACTTCTTTTGGGGGGCCTGTGAGCTGTGTCTGGTCTCCCAGTGAGCGCCACGGGGCCCAGCGCTGGTGAGTCACCGAGTAGGAACTTGCAAGGGGGACTTGTGTGTGCCTTGAGCAGGCCTGAGGGCGGCTCACCCTTGCTGAACCAGAGGACGCTGGAGGCCTTTTGTTCCTAACAAGCAGAGTGCCCAGAGCAGGGAACCGGGGGCAAAGCCAGGAAGCAGAGGTTACACCCCTGCCTTGCTCCCTGGGGGGCCCTTCCTTCCTCTGTCACCCCCTTTCTAGAGTGCCTTCTTCAGCACCATCATCATCCTAATGACTCTGGTACCAGATCACTGGGATCTGCCCTCCAGCAGAGGCTCTCATGTTTCTGGTCTTTTCCTTTCCCACACGTCCCCAATCCATCCTCCCAGGAGACCAAGCTGTCCCTTTCTGTGACTGCACCAGAGCCCTGCTGGGTCCTGAGTCCCCCTCCCCCCCACCAGCTCAGCCTTCACTAGCTGTGTGACCTTAGCAAAAGTACTTAACCTCTCTGAGCCTTGGTTTCCTCACCCACAAATGGAGCCAGTAACCGTACTGCCCTCAGAAGACTGTCTGGAGGACTGAATACAATGACACATAAAATGTTTAGCCCGGTGCCACACACACACACACACACACACACACGGGGTCTCTGGTACTATCTGTGCTAATAGATTCCGGGGATGGGAGTTTGCCTTTGGACGGGACCCTCGAACAACAGACAGAGCTCTCCCTACACCACGGGTGTGCTGGGAAGGAGCCCCAGACAGGAGTCTGCAGGGTCTTGTGGGTCCCATGCAGCCCCGCGGTGCTGGGCTGGGTTGAACTGAGCCGTCCTGTCTAATGATGTGTCTGTCACCTGTCACCTGCAGTCTTCCTTTTTATCTGAACCACTGCTTATTAGCACTTGCTCAGGCAAGGAAAGAGGGGGCAGAGATGGGGCTAAATCCTGTCCATCTTGGCACTTCTTAGGAGGAAAAGAAAGGTGAGAACTAGCTCAAAGCTACGTCCAAGTTGAAGGACCCACAACCACGCTGAACTCTGCCCGCCCCCTCCCCGGCCATCTCGGGGATTTGACAGCTTTGAAAGTACCCGGCTTGCCCCGGCCTGAGAAGCCGTGTCTTCAGGAGTCTTGAAGGACACCCTGGCGTTTGAAGAGTTTCCTTTCTCTTGCAGCCGCCCGAGCCCTCAGACAAGGGCTCCACATCTTGGCATAAAGCTTGTAGCCAGGAATTTGCACGCCTGGATTATGGCTTCAGCTCCCGCCTTGATTATGCCTACCTCGACGTCCCCATCTCAGAAATGGGTGGGAGCATGATGTCCCTCATGGGGGGGGTGGGGTGGGGTGGTAACATAGTCATAGGTTTTCATCACTCACTCAGCATCACTGCACAAATACTTCTTAAGCCCTAAGCCATGTATGTACCAGGCACTGCTAAACAACGGGAGTATTAGAACTAACCCCCCCCCCCCCAATAATAGGTAACATGAGCTAGCACTCACTGAGTGTCTATTCTTCAGATAAAGAAACCAAAGCACAAAAAGTGTGTGTCATTTGCCCGGATCCTCGCCTCTGCTAAGGATGCGCCCCTGGAAAACACCAAGTATAACGGGGCCCTTCGCTTGTTTCCAAGACGCTCGTAGTCTAAGGGGATTCTCAGCCATGACGATGGCAATATGATATTATTTGTGCTGTAACAGAAGCAATGGTAGGATAAAATTGTCCTGAAACAAAGAGAAGACGATTGAGGTGGGTGGGGGAGGGGAGAGTCAGCAAAAGACCCCGGGGTGGAAAACACTTGAGCTGAACATGGACACACGTTTTCCTTCTGCAGAGGGTCTGTTGTGTCAGCTCACCATGGATGACAAGCAAAAAAAAAAAAACACAACGAACTCAGGGAAATAAAAGAGGAATAGAAAAACCAAGATCAAGAAAGGATAGAGAAAGTTAAGTGTGTGTCTCTTTTCCCGTTACCGTATTTCATGAAAACAGCCATTAAGAATTTTCTTTTTTGCGTTACCGTATTTCATGAGACTGGCCAACAGGCGACGCAGTGTATGTGAAAGGCCTTCTTGAGAGGTCTTGGAAGGAACCTTAGTGAGGTCTCCAGAGCAGTCCAAACAGGTCCGCTAGAGATCACTCATTACCTGTGAGCCAGGACGGATGGGGGCCGTGGCGGCGGATGCTGTGGACGAAAACGAAACAAAAATAACAACGGTGACCAAAAAAAATCTCAGCTCCAACTGGAAAGTCACCAGAAGAGAGGCTCCTAGCTGCAGGTGTAGGTCTAGATGGGGCTTCTGCTCAAACAGGCAGCCCGTGGGGCTTACACCGAGGAGAGAAGCAACAGAGGTTCATTTAACAATGGTTTACATAATTCTCAGGAGAAACCACAGGAGGTCAGAAAACAGTTAACATAACGACTGAAAAGTGGCAAATGAGAATCAGATGTGACCCTGAGCTTCCTGGCAGCCACGTCAAAAAGGAAAAAGATGACCAGTGATATACACGTGATTAGTACGGAGCCAGAGCCTTACCAGTTCCCTGGAGGACACCACGATTTTCTCGGTGTGAAGTTCTAAAATAACTTTATTGCATGGTGCAGCTAAGTTGTTAGAAGGCAGTGAGCGACAGCTTTATAGAAAATGCAGGTGTAGAGAGGTGGTTTTAAAACAACCTTTCAAACATGGCCTTTGATAAAGCTGGGAGTATAATGTTGAAACACACCTCAGTGGAAGTACTTAGGAGAGGATCAGCATAGTACTTACCAGTCTGGAAGGAAGAGCCATCATTGCAGACCAAAGCATCCCTATACACACTCACACATATACCCTTGCAAAATAACTCAGATGAACTTGATAGTGATGGGTTTTAGCAGCGCAAATACACCAATATTAACTGAGTACACGATGATGTTGCTTGTGTGCGGTCTTGCCCTTGGCTATGGGACAGGGATTCTTTGTAAAGTCCAGGTACACTCGGGCTCCTGGGTGGCTGAGTCAGTTAAGCGCCCCGACTCTTGGTTTTAGCTCAGGTCACGATCTCTCGGTGGGTGGGTACGAGTCCCACGTCGGGCTCTGTGCTGAGAGCACCGAGCCTGCTTGGGGTACTCTCTCTCCCTCTCTCTCTCTGCCCCTCGGTTACATCCCCACAAATAGGGATTGAGCCCCTGCTATGTGCCAGGCATAGGGCTAAGTGCTGGCAGTACAGAGGATAAGAGGCACTGTCCTTGATGGGAGGGGCTGTGGCAGGGCAAGCAGAGGAAGGAAACAAGGTCTCCTGTCCACAACGAGACAAGAGATCGGACCAAGCTTCTTCAAGGAGATGGCCTGTGGACTGAATCTTGGTAGATGGGCAAGCATTGGTCAAACTGAGGAAGAACGAGGAAAGAGTGTGGGCCAAAGCAATGTGCTTGCATGGACCTGTATTGTCCATTGAGCACAGGAATCTGTGTGTGACAAAAATGCATAGACAAATGCACACATGCACACCCCTCATCTGTGGGGGGACTGTTTTCAGAGACAAAGACTCACAGCCTCAGGAGGTAGGGAGACCCAGCAGCACCCTGTCCCAGCTGCTCATGGCTGCCCCAATTCAAGCATGTTCGTGCTAATTACTGTGGCTCTGACCTTTAGAATATAGCATTCCTCATCCAAATCCCCAACACTCCTCTCCAGAAAGGCTGCTGGTCAGCAAAACACTCCTCGACGCGTATTAAGTGAAAAGAAATTGCGGCATGGCAGGTGAAGACGAAATCCACGCGCGGGCAAGGTGTGGGAGCAGATGTGGTTGGTTCCCTTTTGTGTCCAGACCAGGAGACAAGCCACTGTTCTCCTTCTGTCTGGGTGTCTCTGACCAGCTGCCTGATCCAGCTTGTCCTGCTGACCCAGCTTCCATGGTGTGGAGCTCAGGAAATCTTTCATCTTGGGTCTCCCATAGTGGTGGGAGAAGCCAGTGAGGTCTGGCTTCTGCGAGCTTCTATGTCTTTTAGTCTGACCATCTGAAGAAACAGGTGCGGTCTTGAGGATGTGGTCTTGCTCCTGAGGAGACTCTAGGAGTCTTATCTGAGCCCATCTTCTCTCAGACCAGGTGCCATCTTCCTTCCAAAGAAAGCAAAGCCATTGCTTTTGCCTCAATAACAATGAACTGGTTTCAGATGTAAATAAAGCCACAGGCGCGTGAAACAAATAATACACACTGAACCACACACACACACAAATGGGGTGAAGCACTGAGATATCACCTCACACCAGTCAGAGTGGCTAAAATGAACAAATCAGGAGACTATGGATGCTGGAGAGGATGTGGAGAAACGGGAACCCTCTTGCACTGTTGGTGGGAATGCAAACTGGTGTGGCCGCTCTGGAAAACAGTGTGGAGGTTCCTCAAAAAATTAAAAATAGACCTACCCTATGACCCAGCAGTAGCACTGCTAGGAATTTACCCACGGGATACTGGAGTGCTGATGCATAGGGGCACTTGTACTCCATTGTTTATAGCAGCTTTCTCAACAATAGCCAAATTATGGAAAAAGCCTAAGTGTCCATCAACTGATGAATGGATAAAGAAGATGTGGTTTATATACACAAAGGAATACTACTTAGCAATGAGAAAGAATGAAATCTGGCCATTTGTAGCAACGTGGATGGAACTGGAGAGTGTCATGCTAAGTGAAATAAGTCAGTCAGAGAAAGACAGATACCCTATGTTTTCACTCATATGTGGATTCTGAGAAACTCAACAGAAGACCAGGGGGGAGAGGAAGGAAAAAAAAAAAGAGGGAGGGAATCAAACCATAAGAGACTCTTAAAAACTGAGAATAAACTGAGGGTTCGTGGGGGGTAGGAGGGAGGGGAAAGTGGGTGATGGGCATTGAGGAGGGCACCTGTTAGGATGAGCCCTGGTTGTTGTAATGGAAACCGACTGGACAATAAATTTCATATTTAAAAAAAACGGGGTGAAGGTGACAGCTCTAGGATTATGGTGACTTCCACTTTCTAATGACGCTTCCTACTCTCTGATGTGACTGTCTCCCGTGCGTCCCCCCGGAGTTGCGTGCCAGGGCACCCAATGGAGACATAATAACGGCCTCGTTTATAAACTCCCTGGGAGCGGAAGGGAAAAAAAAGAGTAGCCAAGGGGAGAACTAATATTTATGGAGTCCCTGCTAAGCACCAGAACTTTGCCTACGTTATTTTATTTAGTTCACGAAAGTACTCCTTGATTGTCCTATTAAAAAGATAAGGAGACAGGCTCCTGGGTGGCTGAGTCAGTTAAGTGTCCAACTTCGGCTCAGGCCATGATCTCACGGCTTGTGATTTCGAGCCCCGCGTCGGGCTCTGTGCTGACAGCTCGGAGCCTAGAGCCTGCTTCCAATTCTGTGTCTCCCTCTCTCTCTGCCCCTCCCCTGCTCACACTCTGTCTCTTTCTCTCTCTCTCAAAAATAAATAAACATTAAAAACTAAATAAATACATAAATAAATACAAAGATAAGGAGAGAAAGGCTGTTAAAAGTTGAGTTGTGTCAAGCCAAGCCAGCGTGCGGATGCTTCTATCGAGATGCGTTCAGTGTATGTCATGAGCGCCTTAGCTTTTGTATGATTGTCCTGAATTCTGTGACGGGCATGTCTATTTTGTGTCCCACCACGCTTACTGTTTTGAGGGGGGGGGGACACCATGCAAACATAAAGGCAAGATCCCTTCTACTAAGGAGTTTACAGTCAGTCTCTTTGGAAAGAGAAAGGATATGCAAGAAGGGAAGGGGAAACCTAACGTTGACTTCCTGCTTCTTGAATGTCAGGCACTCTTCCTATGTTATCTTGTTCAGATTACACCACAGTCCTTTCTGGTAGGCATTTTGTGTGTGTGTGTGAGGAAACAGGGACTCAGAGGGTTAAGTAACTTCCCAAATGTCCTATAGCTAACGACTGGCTGGCAGTGGGCTTCTTGTTGGTTAAACCTTCATGGTCAAGGGTGGCAGAGTTGATATTTCGCCAAGTGCATGGGACACCCACTGTCCCCAGGTCTTAAAGCATCACCAGTACACCCGCAAAGCACCCAGGTCCATCCATGGTGGGCGTCTCTTATAGTGAGCTGGTCATACAGGCACATCGTACTATGTGACCAGCCTTAACTGCTGAAACCGCTTGCTTACCCCCAGCCTCCTCTGAAATCAGTTACCAATTATAAATTCAATTACTATTACTAAACAGTGCTGGCAGGCTAATGCATCGTGGCCGACAACAACTCACGGGTCCGTGGTTAGAGAACATCGTGTACTTTTAGTGAACACAGCCCCACCATGTTGGCTGAGGGTCAGTAGCTCCGGAGATAAGATGCGTTCAATCGAGGGCAGTGGGGTTACCCCATGCAATTTGAGGTGGAACCACCCACGGGCAGTGGAGGGCCCTTGAGGAGATGCACCAGATGTGGCGCTGAGGTCGGGCAATGTGAGTCTAGTCTGGGATGCGCTGACTATTGCCAGCAAGACCCCGGGTCCCCGAGGATCAACAACCTGGGCGGAAGCTGAGTTTTGTTGAGCTTTTGGCCCCCAGGGGAGGCAAGACTGGTTGCAAGGATGTGTTAGTGGGTTATTATAGCTCAGTCCATCCGTATGGTCTTGACTTAAGATGGTAAGAAGTGGACTATAGAGAAAAGGTGACAAACACGGAGGTTTCACTTACAGGATGGAACAGAGCCATCAAAAAATGTAGGTGTGGCTGAGGAAAAGCATGACAGTGGCAGGTGGCAGAAAGTGGGGCAAAGGAGAAAGGTAATTTCACTTTGGCACAATCCAGGTTAGGTCTGAAGTGTATACGGGGCACTGAGGTTGACCATCTGTAGGAAGTTGAGGGAAAAATGAGAAACAGAAATGGCGTCTTCCCATTAGTCACTGGGACTAAATGGTGGGTCTTGTAGTAGCAGGGGGCGGGAAGCTCACAGAAGAGGAGACAGAATGGAAAGAAGAAATCAACCAAAGAAAGAAAGAGTGCCTTAGACTCCTTGGGCTACTGTCACAAAGTACTACACCCTGTGGTTTGAAGGACAGATTCATTGTGTCCCAGTTCTAGAAGTCTCCAGACCTGGTTCCTTCCAAGAAAAGTAGGGCAAGAACCAAAATATCGAGAGACACGGAGACCACACTAAGAGAGGGAAAATTTCGCGAAAGGATAATTGGTCAAATGGTTTTAGAAATGTACCTCAGACCTGTCTGCGGAAGGGGCATCTGAGTCGAAACAGGGACATGAATGGCAATTTGTCTCCCCCAGGATGTGAAAGTTACCTAGAGGCAGAATTGGGCACAATGTAATAAAGTCTCTTCAGGGCACTCATCCGTGTAATGCGTTGACTGTGGTGCCGTGAGCGCCCCATCTCCAGGGGATTGCGGAATACATATCATTAAATTTAAGTTTGCTTGCTTCTAGAAAATTTCAAATTGCATACGTGGCTTGCGTCGCATTTCTCTTGGCCAGCACCCGTTCGACATGGGTCATGTTTCTATTTCTACAGCAACTGTTTACTGAGCACCTACTATCTCAGGGTCTAGCGGACGCTCCCCAACTCAGAGAGTTTACAGAAGATCTTTGCTATGATCTAACAAGAAGAGAGTATTTCCCCATGAGTCACGGACTAGCCACGGGGAAGCGTGCACTCCTGGTGACACAGGAGAGATTCGGGGAAGGCGGGGCAGGGACAGAAGCTTCCTGATGGTCCCATGGCTGACACTGTCCCTGTTGCCGTATGGCATCCGTGGCTTGAGGCGCTGGATGGTTGCACTTTTCATGGTCGTTTTCCCCCTGCAGTCGACCATGATTGCACCACCTAAAGGAAATCGCTGCTCAAAATTTAGTGTCTTCCTTTTAGCTTTTTGTTGCAGAAACATTTCAGAAGGAGATACTATATACGCATATGCTTTTCCCCTTTGTGAAAGCGGGGAGCGGGCGGCATTGGTGCCTGGAGGTCTGCTTCCGTGCTAGCTCTCCATTAGGCTGGGGACCCCACACACGCCGAAGCCGGGAGCCTGCCCTTGGAAGCAGCCAGCCGGCATGGGAACGCTGTGGAGCCGCCATCTGCCCCGCCGTCCTCCTCCCCCTCCTCCTCCTCCTCCCTCTTCTCCCCTCCCCGTCCTGTCCTCTTCTTCCTCCCCTTCCTCCTCCTCCTTCTCCTCCTCCCCTTCTTCCTTCCCATCCTCCCCTCCTCATCCTTTCCTCCCTTCCTCCCCCTCTTCCTCCCCCACTCTCCCTCCTCCTCCCCCTCCTCCCTGTCTTGTCTCTCCTCCTCTCCCTCTCCCTCTTCCTTCCTCCCCCCTTCTCTTCCTCCTCTTCCCCCCTCTCCTTCCTCCTCCCCCTTTTCCTCTTCTCCACTTCCTCCCCACCCTCAGTCTGGCTCCAGGTCTCTGGGAAACACTGAATTTTCTCAGGACCAGCGCACAGACTGACATCAATGTTCATCTCCTTCCAGCCCTTCCCTTCCTCTTGCGACGACTCACTAATCGACGTTAATAATTTTGGCAAAGGCCCAGAGATACTGAGCCCCGGCCCCAAACAGGGGGAGCCCTGCCATGGGGACAGCCAGTGGTCACCCGTGGGCGCTGAAAGCTCACCTGCCGGCTGACTCCACAGAGCAGACACTCGGTGAGGGAGAGCTGGGGGTCCGAGCTGCAGCAGCAGCTTCAGGGAGGTGGGGGGCTCTCATCTGTCCCCAGCCCTCGCCCCCCAGATTTGTCCCCCTCAGGCAGATCACTCTCCTTGCCCCCCACAGACCCTCGGAGGGACAGTACTCACTCGCTGCTGGCCGAACCAACTTTGAGCTGAAATTCCAACCCACAGAACCAGAAGCCGGGGCGTTGAGATCAAGCATCCTGTCCCTCTGCCACCACCACCCTCTTCCCCACCTCTGAAACGCCCTACAACCATGCACAGAACTCCTGCTTCATTTCTGCCCCCTGACTTTCTCCTTTCCTCTTCCAAAACACTTGTGAAGGTTTATTTTTAAACTTACACGCATTAAAATTGGCTTGTGGCGGAAGCGTTGCTGGAAAAGTACTCCACATTAAAAAGGAGGGGACTAGTAAGACGTTCAGCAGCAAGGGTGACTCTCAGGGGCATTGTGCGGAGGGAGAGGAGCCAGGATCCAAAGGGTACGTACTTATGATTCCGCTCGTGACATTCTGGAAAAGTCAAGCGGCAGGGACAGAGGACAGATCAGCGGTTGCCAGGGATTAAGGGCTGGCGTGTACCACGATGTGATTCACGTGGATTCGCCCATGAAAGGACATTTAGGGTACGAGTTTTTGTGGGGACAGAGGTTTTCATTTCTCATGGGTAGATACCTATGGGGTGAGATCTCTGAGCCATCGCGTATATTTAGGTTTGGTTTTGTGAGTTAAACCAGGAACTTCTATCGACTTGTAGACCCCAGCAAATCACGGGGTTTTCCCAAGGGGCTGCCATCCATTCCATGCTCAAAGCCAAAGCCTAGAAGTCACTCTTGGTCACTCTCTTTCGTGCCCCCGCCACGTGCACTTTCTCTGCAAACCTTCTGCCTCCAAACAGTAGCTTCCAAGGGAAGCCATCCAATTGAAGCCATCCATCATGGCTGTCACCGTGTTGACGGGGGTCGTTCTTATCTCTTAGGGAGCTACGTGCTCACCCCCACATCCTCTCTGCCCTTTCCCACCATCACCCATTCCCCACAAACAGCCCAAGTCATCCCGAGAGAGAGGTGGGGGAGGGACAGAGAGAGAGAGGGAGACACAGTCGGAAGCAGGCCCCAGGCTCCTAGCTGTCAGCACAGAGCCCGATGTGGGGCTCAAACTCACGAACCGTGAGATCATGGCCTGAGCTGAAGTCGGGTGCTTAACTGACTGAGCTACCCAGGTGCCCCCTAAATGCACATTTTTAGAAAACGGATGAGTGGGAGGTAGACGACCGGAAGGAGGAAGGAGGATATGAAAATGACGTCAAGGACCTTGCCAGATCTGCTCCCAGTGTGTGGTCACTCAGGGCCGCCCACAGAGCACCTGCTCGCTGTGGCTGGGACCACCCCGAGGAGCCCCCTTTTTTCAGAGTCACCCACAGGCCTCAGATGAGCTGGCACTGGCCCCAGGAACACCCTCCTTCACAGACAGCAGGTTGAAGAACGGAGTCCCAGCCTGGATTCTGCCGCGAACTCAGACAAGTCTGATCCCCTTCTCTGGCTCCTGGCGTCCACGTCCCTAAAACGGGGAGCGGGCGAGACAGCTGGTTGTCCCACATCTTATTTCGTAGCCGCAGAGCCCTGTCCTCGTCCGAAATGGTTCTCAGAAGCCACTTGGGGAAGCGAGTTGCCTTGGGGACGTACCGTCGGAGGCGGGTAAGGGACGGGCACCTTTGGTCCCCACCGTGGCCATGCCGTGTCCCTCACGTGCGGTGGAGGATGGCAGGAGTCGAGGTCCGTCTTTAACGTGCTCCTCAGCCCTATATCTCTGTGACTTTATAAGAATCTACCGAGCAGGAAAATATCCCCCGGAGACTGTAGACAGTTGCACACGAATGGAAATAGTAAGACCCACAATCCCACTGTGCGGCCTGGCCGTTGAACCGAGCGATGCTTTCTGGACTTTCTGGCGGACCCTCAGCTCCCACCAGCTGTCAGTCACCTACTTCTCTGCATCGAACCTTCTAGCTCTTTGCCTCCACCTGCCATCCCGTCCAGGTCTCTCCTGTGGCCTAGGTCCCCTCGATGTTGGGAGAGTCTTAGAAGAAAGCAGCTCCCCTGTCAGTTCTGGCTCCCTCAAGGCCCTAGCTTCAGGTCTCTGCCTAATTGAATATTCATGGTGACCAACTGAATATTTATTATGCCACAAGAGCTCCATAAGGCCCTGTCTTCTCCCCACTGTCTGCACTCGGTCTTTCTAATGCGTACGCAGCCTTCCGTGGGCTGTGGCAGATGTCCCTTTCTCTCTCCCCCCCCCCCCCCGCCAGTGCTGTCCCTGTCACTCATTTCTCGGCCATGCACTCCTCCCCTCCCCCCGTGCTGTTAATCCCACTCATCAATCCTTTACCCGTTAGCCTGCCTCCGTCTTCCGGAGCAGGCTTTTCTGAATTCCATCCCCCACCCATGCGGACCACAGCTAGAGCCCATGTCAGAACCGCTCTCTGCCGAACAGAAGCTTCCCGTGTGCTTCGTGAGGCTAATGGATGCAGGATGAAAACCCACTTTTCCGTTGCTTTCCGTCGGATTAGATGGGGTGCTGACGCTGAGCCGGAGGGACATCCCCGACAAGACAGCCGAGTGTTTATAGAGCACGTGGCACGGTGAACAAGTGTCAGAAACGCTTTGCAAACCTTATCCTGAGTCAGCCCAGTGAATATCTCCCGAGTGACACCAGCACCTTCTCAGGTGGTAGTTTTCTCATCAGGAAGCTGGAGAAAAAGGCCTGCCCGTTGCGCTGATACATAGGTGACATGGTGAGAGGGAGGTGGCTTCGCTAGGCTGGTCGGGAGTTCCCCTCCCCCTGCCCCTTATCACAGGTCCTTTGCTCTCCCTCCTCTGTCAGGGGATATGAATGGCCCAGGAGTGAGCTCTGAGCCCCACAGAGACAGACACTGAAGGAGGAGCTATTATTTCTGTGGCCTCCCCGTTGAGCGTAGCCGACCACACGCTAACAAGGATGGATGAGGCTGTGTGCTAGAAAGATCTGTACTCCCGGAGGATGCCGTGCCAGGGACGTGGACAGTCATGCCAATCTGCAGACTAGACCGGGTCCCCTTGTTCAGCGCTGAAGCCACCTTCGTGTCCTTGTACCGGCTGGGCGTCCACTGGTGAGATGCAGGTTGGCGTCCCCTGCTCTCCCCAGGAACGAGATGTCACAACACAGCTCCTAGATTCAGCCAGCCTCCCCGTGGACCAGCACCCACTCTCCTGGCAGCCTTTGACTGCTCCCCCAACTTCTCCGAGCCCTGACATCCCACTTGACAGATGGGCATAATCCTGCCCACATCATTGGGTCGCTGTGGGGAGTCAGTGGAGTCCTGGTGGGTGAAAGACACTGCGAATACAAGACCGATTCCCAACGTTCATCCGTCACGAAGCCTTCCCCTGTCCTCCTACACGGAATTAATCCTGTATTCCTCGAGACCGCCTCCTGAATATTAACACCATGTCCCTGTTAACCGCGTTTCTCCCAGCCCGCCCTGGAGAGTGAGGGGCCGCGCGCATGTATCTGTTTGCCCGCTAGACGGAATCTCAATGGGGGTAGGCAGGCAGGATGTGGCTTTTACGCACCTTTATGTGAATCCCTGTAGGCATCACAATGCCTGGGACATAGTAGATGTTCAGTAAGCGTTTAATGAATAAAAGAATGGATGGGGCGCCTGGGTGGTTCAGTGGGTTAGGCATCTGACTTCGGCTCGGGTCGTGATCTCACAGTTCGTGAGTTTGAGCCCCACATCTGTGCTGACAGCTCAGAGCCTGGAGCCTTCTTCGGAATCTGTGTCTCCCTCTTTCTTGGCCCCTTCCCCACTCACGCTCTGTCTCTCTCTCTCTCTCAAAATTAAGAAAACATTTTAAAAAATGCTTTGTTAAACAAACAAACAAAAAAGGAGTGGTGGCCCCTTCTGCCTGGACTCTGCCCCTTGTGTTACCTTTTCTGTGCTACTCATGACGTGGAGGTAAGAGAAGGAGATTTCTCTTAGGGTCCATATGCCCTGGCCTGGGGGATGGACCCAGTTGCACGAGCTGGTGAGGAAGTAGGAAATCATGGCTCTGAAACGCAGAGCCCAGCTCCTTCCCCCTGTTGTCTACCTGTGTTCAGCCCCAGAACACTTAGAACTGGATGGAATCTTGGAAGTGATTGCTTCTTGTCTCTGAAATTGCTTCCTTGTCTTCTGGGCCAGTCCCCCGGAATGGCTGCAGAGAGCCCCCGCTGTTTAATATCCAGCGTGCTGATGGGGGTGATCGCTCATCAGACCCCAGAACCCCCAGCGAGTTCTAGAGGGACCGCGGACGGCCCCAGACATGCAGGGCTCAGACAAACGGCTGCCCGGCGGATTGGCCAACATGATTCAACAAACGTGATTAAAGGCCAGAAAATAGGACCTGTGAGGAAAGTGTGAGCCATCTGGTTGATATATTGTGGAGAGCGAATAACAATGTGCGAGTCTTGAGGACATTCTCCGCAGGAAGGATGGCGTTGCCTGGCTCCATCAGGCCCGGACAGGAAGCAAAGGGCACCCGACTGGGGCAGGAGGGATTTGGTCCAGACGTATTAAGGAAGAACTTTTCCACTGCCTGGCAGTCGGCGGTGCGTTTAAACCGCTGGGAAGGTCTCCCGGAAGCAGCTCCTGGAATCGGATTTCCTTGGTAAAAAATGATGGACCTGGGGCGCCTGGGTGGCTCAGTTAAGCAACCGACTTCAGCTCAGGTCATGATCTCGTGGTCTGTGAGTTCGAGCCCTGCGTTGGGCTCTGGGCTGGCTTCGGATTCTGTGTCTCCCTCTATCTCTGCCCCTCACTCACTCATGCTGTCGCTCTCTCCCTCTCTCTCAAAAAATAAACAAAGATTAAAAAAAATTAAAAAACAAGAAAGCCATAAATAACGGATTTTAGCTGGGATAACAAGAGTGCTTGCAACATAGAGGGCTTTTTCTTTTTTTCGGCATCAAGTTTTATCAGTTAATTCATGAATGAATGCCTGGCAGTTTCTGTCTTCGTCGGGAACTGTTAGTATACCTCAGGAGGGTGTGTTGAATCATCTGTTACAAATAAAAATATTTGTGAGGTAGAAAATCATCAATAGTTTTCAACAGAAAACACTCTTGTTTTAAAATTCACTTAGGATTGGGGCGCCTCGGTGGCGCAGTCGGTTAAGCGTCCGACTTCAGCCAGGTCACGATCTCGCGGTCCGGGAGTTCGAGCCCCGCGTCAGGCTCTGGGCTGATGGCTCGGAGCCTGGAGCCTGTTTCCGATTCTGTGTCTCCCTCTCTCTCTGCCCCTCCCCCATTCATGCTCTGTCTCTCTCTGTCCCAAATAAATAAATAAACATTGAAAAAAAATTAAAAAAAATAAAATTCACTTAGGATTTATTTTACGGGTAGGTATTGACAGGAAGACAGGTAGCTATGGAAGTATCCGTGATGCAGGAAGAAGTTCTTCTGCTCACAGATCTCTAGAACCAGAAGGCACAGCATTCCCACAGGGGAACCGCCAGGGTCGGTCCGCAGGCAGGAGCACTGAGGGAGAAACACGGTTTAGAGTCTTTATCGTAGTTTCAGCGCTTAAAAGACAAGGCAAGGAAGGTTAACCAGGTTTAGGACTGGCTAGTTTGGATAATCTCACTGGGCTTTGAGGCACAGGTGCTGCTGACTCTTAGTCCCGTTAAGGCAGGTGGACAGTGGTCCAGAGTTTAGGGGACCCACAGAGGAGATGGGAGGATGGGGGAGGCAGGCTCTGGATTGGTTAGTTTGCATACGAAAGGCTTGCAAGTTGCTGGATCACTCTAGGAATTAGCTAACCTGGAGAGGGACAGTATTTCCCTCCGTTCTGCAAAGCCACAGATGCGGGAGCATCCGGGATGCAGAAAACTTAGTTGACCCAACTCTCCATCCAGAAGTGAAAATGGGGACAGGGTTTCAAGTCGTCTTGATGTTGGTGGACAATTGGAAATTAACGAGCCTGGCGGGGAGGGGCAGAGTCCTTGTGAACCTCTGGTCTGTAAAGCATGACCTGGAGGTTGAGTGGCTTATCCAGTTTGCACGCCCGCTCAGGATGCCACCAGCAAGGGCTTCTTTCCACCATGATGGGTCTGTGTTCCAAGATCACAAGTTCCAGTCTTAACCCAGCTGTCTACCCAGCGTGTGTCCTGCCTGCCACCGGGAATGGCTCAGGCACCCACGGAGCCACCCCCCCACCCACCGAACCCAGGATGGAGTGCGGTGTGGCTGCCAGTGGGTGATGTTCTTTGCCGCATCTACTCTGTAGCCACCACCACCGTCAGTGCTGATTTGTAAGACAACCCTGGGCCAGAGCTTCCCTCTACTTCCCTCCTTCCAGAGATCATAAATAAGGCTGACGGTGTTTTGTCAACGACAAACCCCCTGAGTAATTTTAAGAGCCAGCTCATTCATTTGACCAACATTCGTTGGACACCTGCTGGAGCTAGGTGTTATACTAGACGCTGGGGACACGGTGGTGCACGTGGGACACAGGGGCCATGCCCTTGGTTAGTAGAGATACAGGCTAAGTAAACATAATCAGCTAATGACGCGTTGCATACGCGTCGTGGCGGAATAAACAGCGATGTGTGGAGGAGAGGAAGGTGGACCTCTTTGGAGGGATCAAGGTTGGCCTCTCCGAGGGGAAAGGAGACTGGGAGCCTGAGCAAGGCACAGGAGGGGCCATCTGCACAGGTAGAACAGGACCCATAAAGGCCCCAAGGAGGGAAAAACGTGACTCACTGTAGGAAATAAACTCCGAGGAAAGTCAAGGGATTTGGACTTTACCCCCAAGGGGCAGAGAGAGGGTGCCAAAACAGGGGCCTAACGTGAATTAAAGTGATGCTTCTCGAAAGATGACGTTGGCAGCTCTCTGGGGGCAGAATTTCAGAGAGGGGAGACAGGAAGGAGAACAATTCATCGGCTAGGAGGCAGCAGGTTGGTGACATCGAGATTGAGGAGGGTGCCTTGGGCGGCAGGTGGATTCACGGGGTAGTTCGGGGTGCAAAGGAGCAGCAGTGGGGTGGGGCCATGGGGGAGGGGAGCAGGGGACGCATCAGCGCAAACTTGCAGACTTCCAGCTTTGGACCTGGCTGGCCGTGCCTTTTCTTGAGACGGAGAAAGAAGATGCCAGGGGGTCTGATGTGTCGATATCGTCAGTAGGAGCCGTGCTTAGGATCACTATTAAAAAGCGTTGTCCCCCAGCTCAGATCTCAGTAAGGGTGCTGTTAGCATCAACAACTCAGTTTGGCCTCAATGCGTCACATTCTCTCTGCCTGGGCATCAGTATCCTGGCTTTTGACTCAAGAGTAGAGTTTCTCAGCCTCGCACGGTGGACATTTTGGGGTGGGGTGGGGAGGTGACTCTCTGTCGTGGGGGCCTGTCTTGTGCTTTGTAGAAGGCTTAGCAGCATCCCGAGATGCTGCCAGATGCACCCACTAGAGGCCAGTAGCATCCTCCCCCTGAGTTAGGACCATCATAAATGTCTCCAGACCTTGCAAATGTCCCCTAGGGGACAAAATGGGTCCTGTTTCAGGGCTGCTGTTCCAGAAGCACAGGAACTGAGAATTAGATGTAAAAGTTCACCTAGGAAGGACAGGCTACCCGCTTGCAGCATGGGGAGCTCTCTGACCTGCCTGACTCTTGAACTCATGTCCCTCAGCTTCTGGGCTAATAGCGATCTGGAGTTGCAAAAAAGCCTCGCTCGGCAGCAAAAACACGCACCGAAATAAATACAGAGCACCCGTGCCAGGTGCTGCCCCATGGTTCTCTCATTTAATCTCCATGACCACTCAGTCTGCCGACAGGAAAGCAGAGGCCGATAGAGGTTGAGTTGCATGCTGGTGACCATGAGGTCATTCATGAAGGGGCGAAGGCAGGGTTTGAGCTCAGGTCTTTCGTGCTAGATCCTGTACTCTTTCCTTGGTGTCACAGTTGCCTTTCCTGGACACTGTGTCACAACCTGAAGCATCTGTGCCTGAGGACGCCATGGTTGGGGGGGACAAGAGCGGTGACCCTCGTAACCACCAGTTACTCCTGTTCTGTCTTGATCCTCAGCCCCAGGCTGAGAGCAGAGTCTCTCATTACCCACTGGAGAGAGCTCTGGGGTCTGCATCTCACTGCCCGCCACCACCTCCCCAGCTCAGCCAGGACCCCCACCATCCCCCTCGCCAGTGCTCTCGGCTCAGCTCTCCCACAAAAGCACAGCCATGCCATTATTGAAGGACACCAACCTCCCAGCTGAACAAAGCAGCCTTTCCTCGAACTCATTAAAGCCAGAGTCTCTTCTGAAAAAGATCAAAAGCAGACATAATCCCAATTCCCACGGGGTCCCAACCTCGGTGCAAGACACACGGGCTGTCACGTCCCTGGGCATTCTAGGCCCCCATCCCGGAGGCTCTGTGTTGAGGCTCCTGGGTTTCATGCCCCAAGGTATGTGGTGGGATGAGTGGGCTTCCTCCACTCCATCACAGTGATTTTCAACCCATCCAGCCTAAGAACCATGTCACAGAAGCAGAGGGCTACTTGTGAGTCCCTTGAGGATTGTCTGATACTATTTTAGTCTTCTTCGTTGTTGCCCACAGACTCCCCTGCATGCATTCCGTAAATGTTTCCTAGTTGGTGGATAGATGGAAAGATAGAAGGATGGATGAATGTATGGGTAGGTGGATGGATGGATGGATGGATGGATGGAACATTGAATGGATGCATGGAAAGAAGGGATAGAAGAAGGAATCTAGGAAGGGAGGAAAGGAGGGAGGGAGGGGGGAGGGAGGGAGAATTAAGAGGTCTTCAACATCAAGTCATGTTGTCTACTAAAACTCACCTGCCCATTCAGAAAACCCTATGATAATTCATGCAAGCAAGTTTTTGGCTTTTGAGGAAAACCCAGTGGGGCAGTAGTTAGGGGTTATTTTATTTTTAGAAATGTATTTGTTAACCAGAGTATTATCCCCTTGAGGTAGGGTGAAGAGTAAAGCAGTCAATTCAGATGTTGTTCTTACAGAACTGGTCATTGCCATGAATTGTCCTATCATATATTTATGGTTTGAAAATCAGTCCTATGGAACATCTAAACACACGACACGATCGTTCCCCTTTCCAAGGGAATACTGGCCCCACCACATGCTAATGCAGGGTCTCCAGCGGGTCTCCCAGCCGCCATGAGTCCGTCCCCTTGTCCTCAAAATGGAGATAATAATGGCGTCCACCTCAAAAGGGCCGAGTCAACGAGATAATATCTGCAAAGCTCTCGACGAGACCTGGGGTACATAACAAGCGCTCAGCAAATAATGGGTGTATCGTGGAAAATGTTCCTGGCCAGCTAGCTCAGACTCGCCGTGTTTTTGTTTTAACAGCTACGCAGTACTCCACGCTACAAAACGTGCCATCACTTTCTTAGCGCCCCCTGTTGATGGATATTTAAGTTGTAGCCCTCCTACATTTCTAGTGTGATTCGACGGGGAAAATCTTTTGCTGGCACGTTTTGTAGATACGTGTCGGGCACCAGGAAGGCACTGGGGTGGAAGTGATTGGATTTAAGATGGGGCAGAGGGTTTGGTTTAAATTTATCATACACTATCAGCCACGTGAGCTGTAGATTTTGTGGGGGTTTTCCTCCTATTTGGAGGAAATTGTAACTGTTCATAATCACGATTGCCCCCCCCACCCCCCACGCCTACCTCGAGAGAGCATTTTTCTCACAGATTTGGGGGCAGGGGGAAGGAGACTCTATTTCCCATCTTGCCAGAGGGATCTTCCAGTTTTGCCGTTCAGGAAAGGTGTGACACCTCCCCCCCTGGAGCCAGAAAGCTCAGCTCCCGCAGCCGGGATGAAGGCTGGGTCCTGCCCTCGGACCAAGACGACAGTCCAGACCACAAGGAATCAGCCCGATGGTTGTTGTTCAGGTTGTTTGTTGGAGGAATCGAAAAGCCACAGCTTGACAAGGTTTGTGTTTTTCCCACGTACTTTCAATTGCCTCTGCGACTCCCGAGAAGACTAAGCCCCCAGAGGCCAGCTCTCACAGACTTAACCACTTGGCCTCCACCAACTTTCATCTCCCACAGGGTCTGGCCCAAGGGTCCACTCCCCCGTGTGTCTTCGCATCACAGAGCCCTTCCCTGCTTCAGCCGGGGGTCTCTTTCCTGCCTCCAGCTGACTGACTCCTACGGGCATTCAGAGCCTACTTAGCACAGGAAGCCTCATACGATCGTGTCTGTCGTTTCAATTATTTTAATATTCACGATGTCTCTCGTAGTCAGCTTTGCGTTGTTGCTGTTCGAATATACATATAGCCACACGTCCTATATTAGATTATCGGGTCCTGGAGGACAGGGACGAGGGCCCCGTAAAGCAATTTTTCCTACCTCCTGTCTCCTGTACACATAACAAGCACGTGATGCAAATTTTACAACGTGACACTGAGTTAAGAACATGATTTACAGTCATGTTGTTCGCTTTTCGAGGAGTGTTTGCTGGGTTCCGCAAAGCAGCATCTAGTTGGCGGGCTTTCTGCATTGTGTGGAAGACAGAGGAGGAAGGAGGCTTCTGAAAACCTGCCTCTCAGCCTTCTCAGCCTCCAGTGCTTCCGTTGCTGGTATAGCTGTCGGGGAAGAGTCGTCGTCATCATCTAAAGGAAGGAAGGGACGTTGGGAGAGCCAGGAAGTTGGCATATGGGAGGCAGTGCAGAAACACCTCACTTCACCTGGCAGGCTGTTTTCTCGGCTTCCCTGCTGAGATGTCCTAGCTTCTCTGCGCCCCACCCCCCCCCCGACCTCCCAGGGGAACTGGAAGCTTCTGGAGCATGCTGGAGTCACCCCTGTCCTGGCTTCTCCTCCTGCAGCCCCCACAGCCCGGTCACCCCCTGAGCCAGGATGCTGCCCTCTCGTCTCTGCCTGAGTCCCGGGGCCACTGCTCTGACACTGAGCTTCATGCTGGGTCACCGAGCCACTCCCACCTAAAGGCGTCCTGACGGTCCCTGCGGTTCCCACAACCACTCCCGTGCCGGGATCCCATGCCAGCAAGACCTCCACACCTTCCCCTCTGAGAAGAGAGAGCTTACAAATGGTCCTATGGGTGTGTCGATTTCAACTCAATTCTGCCAATGGCAGGCACATTCCTCTGGCCACCATCCCAAACCCAGTGCTTAAAAGCTCAAACCGAAGAAGGTTCTCATGAAACAGACTTCAGGGGAATGTGAGTATCATCAAATCAAGAATGCTGACGTAGACCCTTCAGGTGCCTTGGACCCCTCAGATAGAGAGAGGTCCCAGGCCGAGGGGGTGGTCAGGGAAGGAATCTGAAAGTGATAACTATGCATGCGCAGGCTCAGGGAGTTGAGAAATGGAGAAATGTTCCTAAAACAGGGAAACAGCTTTCACTGCAAGGGGCCCTTTGGGTTGGTGACAGCTGTGGGTGTAAAGGTCATTTAGAAAGGACAATCAGGGGCGCCTGGGTGGCGCAGTCGGTTAAGCGTCCGACTTCAGCCAGGTCACGATCTCGCGGTCCGTGAGTTCGAGCCCCGCGTCAGGCTCTGGGCTGATGGCTCGGAGCCTGGAGCCTGTTTCCGATTCTGTGTCTCCCTCTCTCTCTGCCCCTCACCTGTTCATGCTCTGTCTCTCTCTGTCCCAAAAATAAATTAAAAAAAAAAAAAAACGTTAAAAAAAAAAAAAAGAAAGGACAATCAACCCAACACCCACCTCCCCAGACCCACCTTTCCCGAAGTGATGCACTTGATACAGGCATGCCCAACCTGAGGTCCCCAAGGGTCTGTCACCATGGGGAGAGGGACCTGGATGGCGCTGTGGTCACAGATAATCACATGGGCACTCCAGACCGGCTCACTGGGCTCCTCATTTCAGCAGGACATTGTCTCCAGATGAAAGGTCAGGCAGCCTCACTCTGGGGCTCAGTCCTTGGAGAAGAGCACAAGGCTTGGAAATGTGCAGCCGGAGTTCTGATTCCACCTCTGCTTTGTACTAGCCCTTGGACAAGCCATGTCCCTGGACGTCAGCACCTCATCGATAAAATTTAGGCAAGACTGGATGTAGGTCCCACCCAGCTCTGTAATTTCCAGACCCGCCTTTCTGTCGCCCAGTCCAGTCACCAGACCTGCCGATCAGGGATCCTGGTGGAGGATGGCGATGGAGAGGGCAGGACTTGTGTGTTGGGAAGGAGAGCTCTCATGCCTCCCACCCCCATGCCCTAGCTTTTTCATGGGTCGGCATGTAGAATCCAGATGGCGGAGGGGAAGCCACATTGAACTACCTGTTACTGAACCTGAATGTCCAGGTGATCAGAACGTACCACACTCCACCTCCATGTTCATGGGAACCCTGTCATCTGCCTGCCTGCCTTCTTTGAAGAGTTATTAGCTGTTTCTTTGACTCTCTGTGGGCAAGTGTGACACTAGCTCCCTATTGCTGCTGCAGCCTATTAGCACAAACTCAGTGGTTTGAAACAACACAACCTATGATCTTACAGTTCTGGTGGTTCAAAGTCCAAAATAGGGCTCAGTGGGCTAAAATCAAGATGGCGGCCAAGTGGTGTTTCTTTCAGAGGCTCCAGGGGAAAATCCATTTCCTTGCCTTTTCGGGCTTCCGGAAGCCTCCTGCACACGCTGGCTTGTGACCTCAGGACTGAAACCTCTGTTTCTTTCTCTGACTCTGACCTTCCTGGTTCCCTGGGATGAGAACCCTGTGATTGCATTGGGTCCACCCAGAAAGCCCAGAAAAATCTCCCCATCCCAGGGTCCTCAATCACATCTGTAAAGTTCCTCTTTTGTCCTGCGAGGTAATAACATATCTGTAGGTTCTGGGGACATCTTTAGGGGGCCATTGTGCAGCCTGCCACTGGTGCGTTTGCCCCTGAGTCTGTTCCTGCGTCACACTATGGAAGGGTAGAATGAAAGCAGAGAGCAGGAAGCGGTTACTAAATGGACATCAGACATCACGATCCCAGAAGCTTACTGATCATTGGCATCCACTGGATGCTGTAATGGCCTCTTACAGACTGACTTGTCCCTCCTCCTTTCTGCTGACTCTTGACTCCTTTATGCCAATTTGGCATTCACCCCATCTCTCCCTCCCCGGGGGGACCATTTCCTAGATGTATCTGCAGGGTGTTCAGAGTTGGTTCGTATGGGCGTGAAGATTTATTCCCCTTCTAATTATTCATTCATTCATGCATGCATGCATTCGTTCATTTGACATTAGTTGAGCATCTGCTATTGTCCACATGCGGTAGGCTGGCCTCGGTGTTGTGATGAACAAGCTGGAAACAGACTCTACCCTCCGATGGTCACACACACACACACACACACACACATTTGACTTCAAGTATAGACCGTCCCTCCCCCAGTTTGTGGATTTTAAAGATCACTTCTGATTTTCATCACCTTGGCCCTATTATGGAGGTGGCCCTCAACGACTTCTCAGTTCCCCCTGTTATTTATTAGATGGCAAGAGGATGGCAGGTGACTTTGCCCCTGAATCGATGAAAAAAAAGCTCGAGGAAGGCAGGACAGGAGCGGACCCCATCCCTGTGGTTGTCACAACCAAATGTGATACAAGTCCCACCTTCTGGTGGGACCGGCCCTCTACTGACAGGGGAGCCTCGGCTCTCTGTCTTAGCTGGTCCTCACTTCTTGGAGGAGTGGATATATGAGGGATTAGAGGTCTTCTCTTGCGGCTCCTGTTGATGTAAGAGGAACACAGTATCCCTGTTCTGAGAGCTTAGTTGGGCAGAATAGATACAGCGTAAGTGCCTAAAAGCAGGGATTGCTTTGGCTAAGCCTCCGTTCAGATAACGGAGAACCAACATATTCACTTTTCCCTCCGGACCCTCCCGTGTGTGCGGCAAACCTCCTCGTTCCTGTTAGCTACGGCTCCTAAAACCTTTAAAGCTTTCAAAATCTCCTTGATATTAGGGGTTGGTTTATTCTCTTCCCAGAAAGCTTATGAAAGCATAAAATTTTAAAGCCTGGAGGGGACCTCGGAGAACAGATGCATGATTTAATTTATATTTTTAATTTTCCCGGTTCAGCAACTTGGGGGAGATGAGTTTACAAGTCGGTCTCCTTCTGCTCCCTGGTCTGCTCCCATTCATAGCCCACTCCCCCCCCAGCTCCCCCGAGGCCTCCTGAATACCAAGGTATTTCTTGCTTTCCTGAAGCATGTCCACGTGGGTGCTGTGGGTTCTCCCCCTCCCCCGTCCGTGGTTGGGGTGCAGTGGAGGCTCTGTCTTTTGGGGCGTCTTAACTGGCTTCCAGAGGGACAGGCTGTGCGCACACAGGACCCACGTTTCCTGGGAGCACTGTCTCCTGATGTAGATGTTATGGCTTCTGCCATTTCCCATGAGGATGCCTCTCTGGGCCCTGTGCCCTCCCCGGGACAGAGGAAAGCTTCTGGTTCAGAATGAGCCCCCCGTGTTGGCAGAATAATGCCCCCCCAAAGATGCCCGCATCCTAATCCCTGACCTGTGCCTATGGTGTTTGCACGGCAAGGCGGATTTAAGATTGGAAAATCAGCCTGGATTACCCAGGTGGGGTTAATGTCGTCCCAAGGGTCCTTATGATCAGGAGGCAGGAGGGAGCATGTCGGAGAGACAGAGAGAGAGAGAGAGAGAGAGATGGGCAGGTGCCGTGTGACCGGCTTTGAAGGTGCCGGACAGGGGCCCGAGCCAAGCATGGAGGCAGCTTCTAGGGCAAGGGGACAGACTCTCCCCTGGAGAGTCCGGAAAGAACACAGCCCCGTAACTCCTTGACGGGAGTCCAGAGAGACCCATTTCAGACGCCCAAGCTCCAGAACTATAAGGCAATAAATTCATGTTGTTTGAAGCCCCAGAGTTTGTGTTCGTTTGTCACAGCGGCCACAGGAAACTAACACAGCCTCTAAGGAGGAGGAACCCAGATCAGGCGTTGAGGGTATCCCGCCACCTTTGGCTGAGGTGCACGTGATCACACGGGCCTCGCAGGAGGCGTCCTCAGGATCCCCGGGGCTCAGTCCTCCTGCTGTGTCCGGGCTTTTGCCCAGCAGAGCATCAGCTCCAGGCCAAGAGTTGTCGGTTTCCCTCTCGGGGCTGCTCCCTGGCCTCGGCAGCAGACTTTCCGGCTCTGGCCTCCCGCACCCTGCGGCCACCAAGCTGCCGATTCTGAGCGAAGCCTCTGTTCGCACAGCCGGGCCCGCCTCAGAGCACCTCTTCTGTTCTCTGCTCCGAGTTTTGCGTTCCTAGTGGCCAACCGCAAGCACCCCGTGAGTGGGAAGTCGGGGCCTCTCTGGGGAGGGTTCCTCGCAGACCGCGGTCCCGCCCCCCAGGGGATATGCAGAAAAATGTTGATGCTTTTCACCTCCTCTTAACTTAGGAAGAAGGTCCCCCTCCAGGGGACCCAGGGGCCACCCCCGACCCCCTCAGCTTGGATTCTCTCCCACAAGGATGACGACTCGGGCTCCACACGATCCAGCCTTCCAGATGGGTGGGCATCCCCGCCTTGGTCTCCACTAACGGCAGGTGTCAGGACATGAAAATGAACAACAAGGCAAACGCGAAGGACACAGTGGTCCAATTCGGTACACAATGAAGTCGCAACAGGGCGCCGGAGGGATGTGTGGTGATGGGGGCCGGTGGCGGGAGGTGGGAGGTTGGTGGTGCAGAGGACAGTCGTCTGCTCTGCCCTGACACATGGGCCATGCGATCTCCTGGCACTCTCTTCTGCCAGGAGGCAAATAGTACTGGGCTCCCGAAGAAAGTGGGGGGGGGGGGCGCGGTGAGAGGCACTAACAAGGGATAGTGCGGTCCCCGGGGGCGGACAGTGGCAGGGAGTTGTTGCAATCGCTGACCGAGAGCGGCAAGGGGAGGGTTGGTTCCAGAACCCAGAGGAACCCAGAGGACGGATGGAGAGCTTGGCTGCAGGAGCCAGGACCAACCCACAGTGACCCACGTGGGCACCTGCTGGGGGAACCCAGACCCGTGGACTGTCCTGCCCCCACCCCGTCTCCTGCTGGTGGTCCCCACTGACGAAGCCCAACGGGAGCCAGAGGAACAGGGGACTTGGGGGTGCACAGAGTGGAGCCAGTGCTGTTGAAGCTGGAGGGCTGACAAAGGACACCAGTGCGGTCACTCGGCTCCAGTGCGTCGGTCTGCTTTCTGTTCGCTCACATACCGGCCTCCCTGTCACCTTCCGTGGCTCTGCTTAGGGTCATCTCCTGGTGGGGGGACGGCTTCCCTGACCTCCGGATCTACGGCACCCGACCCTGTGGCATCTTCTGCATCACCCACTGCCATCTGCAATCATCCTGTTGGCTGGCCGCTCCCGTGTCGTGTGTCCCTAGACTGGGGACTGGGGAATGCGTTTGACCCATTGAAACAAAGGTCTGCTGAGAGGACCTTTTCTCTTCTCTCTCTCAGTCGTACCCATAGCAACTAGCACTTTGCCCGGTGGGTATTCTCAAGCCCTGACTCAATGAGTGGGTCGGTAAACTCCCATTTATGAATGAACGAATGGAAACATGGAAATAACGAATAGGGGCTTGCGCCGCCATAATAGACGGGTCAGGAGAAGCCGAACATGGCCAGGTTCACCCCCAAGTCACAGGGCCTTGGTCTACCAGGCTCTCCGCTGACTCTGGGGTGCACGGTCCCCATGGCTGCGTTTTCTCTCAGTGTGCTCCCCACACGGGCTCCAGGAAGGAGCCAGATGCCCCCACACTGTTCCCTACAAGACAGAAAAAGCCAAAGTTTTGCTGCAAAGAAATGACATGGAAATCAGGGTCCCGTGCTGGAGGCATCCACGGTGTGTGCAGACTTAGAGCAACTGAGGAGCTGAGTGGGGAACAGCACCCAGGCTGGAACAGAAAGGTCCCCGCCAAGGAGAGTCTAACAGCAGCAAATGGGGGGGGGTTGTTCCAAAGTGAGGTGACCATCTCATTTAAAGATGTCAGCTGAGGGGCGCCTGGGTGGCGCAGTTGGTTAAGCGTCCAACTTCAGCCAGGTCACGATCTCGCGGTCCGTGAGTTCGAGCCCCGCGTTGGGCTCTGGGCTGATGGCTCGGAGTCTGGAGCCTGTTTCCGATTCTGTGTCTCCCTCTCTCTCTGCCCCTCCCCCGTTCATGCTCTGTCTCTCTCTGTCCCAAAAATAAATAAACGTTGAAAAAAAAAATTTTTTTTTTAAAAATAAATAAATAAAGATGTCAGCTGAGGGACAGGGGTGAAGTCTATTAAATATGTGGAGTAGCTAGAAAGAGAAACGTAGCATTCAAGAATCAGAGATCAAAAGTGATTTTAAAAATATTTGGAACCATGTAAATACGGCATCGATTTTCATTGAAATAGAGGAGGCCACACACTTAATAAAATAGGAGGTAAAGCAGGAGGTAATATGACAGACTGGACAATTTGGCAAGGCCTTGGTAGGCTAAGGAAAGGATACAGGGAGCAAATGTTGCCGTCAGAAATGCCGAGGGGCCAACAGATTCCAAGCAAAATAGCCACAGGAATAGGAATGGTAAGCCAGAGACACTCTCCAGATGCCGAAGCAGGAAGGGACGATGGATAGAAGGGGCCGGATGAAAAGTGTTTGGAGTCTGAGCTCACAGAATGAAAATCCACATAGACATAAAGGGAGTATGGAGAACAAAAAAAAAGGAATTCATTTTTTTTTTAAATAAAGGAATCAGGGGGCGCCTGGGTGGTGCAGTCGGTTAAGCGTCCAACTTCAGCCAGGTCACGATCTCGCGGTCCGGGAGTTCGAGCCCCGCGTCAGGCTCTGGGCTGATGGCTCAGAGCCTGGAGCCTGTTTCCGATTCTGTGTCTCCCTCTCTCTCTGCCCCTCCCCCGTTCATGCTCCGTCTCTCTCTGTCCCAAAAATAAATAAACGTTGAAAAAAAAAATTTATAAATAAATAAATAAATAAATAAATAAAGGAATCGAATCACTTACAAGGATAAAATAGGACAAAGTAAAAGAAAATATTTCTCAATTTCAGAAGATGGGAATGGATAGATGGGGTGGTTGAAATCAACTGAAAGTAACCGACACATAGACATATACTGATGATTTTATTTTTCTTTTTAGTTTCAAGGATAAAACTGAAGTGTCCAGGCTGGGTGGAGGGGGTGGGAAACAAGGGGGGGGGGGGGAAAACAAGAAAAAACTATCTACAAAGGAACACAAGTTAGCTTTGCCATAGAGATCTCCATAATGCACATGCTGTGAATTCCAGAAGAGAGCAGCTAAAAAGCCAGACAGAGACAGAGAGAGAGAGAGAGACAGACAGAGAGAGCTAGGGGGAGAGAGACAGAGAGAGAAAAATAGGGAAAGAGACAGAAAGACATACAGAGAGAGAAGAGAGAGCAATAGAGAGATAGAAATAGAGAGACACAGGGAAAGAGACAGAGAGAAAGACACAGAGAGAACCAGAGAGAGAGAGAGACAGAAGAGAGAGTGATAGAGAGAGAGAGAAAGACAGAGGGACCTAGGGCAGTTCCACCCAGAAGGGAGGGAAGGGTTTGGATCCAAGAACGCACCAGCCGAGCAAGGTGTTACTCATCAAGACAATACAGAGGCTGCCTCGGATATGTAAAGATTCCAAAAATGTGCACCTGACAACCAAAAAATGAGTAAAAGAGTTCCCGAGAGAACACACAGCACTGAAGGACCCTGGAGACTAATCACATATACAGATCTACAAAAAAAAAAAAAAAAAAAAAAGATT